>NW_026590859.1:5226927-5379641 GCF_907164565.1 Psammomys obesus | reverse complement strand
AATAATAATAATAATAATAATAATAATAATAATAATAATAATAATAAACCCATTGTATTTTATCAGATCACCATGATTTAAAGCTGGATTTCAATAACAATAGAAATAACAAAAAAAACCTACAAACTTATGGAAACTGTACAACTCCCTACTCAACGACTGGCTCAGGGAAGAAACGAAGAAATAAATCAAAGACTTCTTAAAATTCAATTAAAATGAAGGCACAACATACCCAAACTTATGGGACACAGTGAAAGCAATGCTAAGAGGAAAGTTCATAGCACTAAGTGCCTTCATAAAGAAATCGGAGAGAGCTCATACAAGCAACTCAACAGCTCACTTGAAAGCTCTAGAAAAAAAAGGAAGCAAACACATTCAAAAAAAGTAGGCAGCAGGAAATAATGAAACTCAGGGCCAAAATCAATAAATTAGAAACAAAGAGAATGATACAGAATCAACAGAACCAAGAGCTGGTTCTTTGAGAAAATCAACAAGATAGAAAAACCCTTAACCAAACTAACTAAAAGGCACATAGACAGTATCCAAATGAACCAAATCAGAAATAAAAGGGGGATATAACAACAAACATTGAAGAAATCCAAAGAATCATTAGGTTTTACTTCAAAAGCCTGTACTCCATGGGAGAGAGCCACCCCCTTACATTATTAACAATACTCTGCTATGCTTGCAGACAGGAGCCTTGCACAGCTGTCCTCTGAGTGGCTCCACTCAGTACCTTATGGAAACAGATGCAGAAACCCACAACCAAACATTGGATGGAGAACATGGTGCCTTGTGGAAAAGTGGGAGGAAGAATAGAAGGACCCAGAGGCGACAGGCATTCCACAAGAAGACCAATACAGTCAACTAACCAGGGCCCAGGAGGCCTGTAGAGATTGAAGCACCAACCAAAGACCATGCCTGGACTGGACCTACGCCCCCTACACAGATGTAGCTGATGGGCAACTTGGTCCTCGTATGGGTGCCCCAGCAAGGGGAATGGGGTCTGACTCTGACATGGACTCTGTTGCCTGCTTTTCAATCACTTTCCCCTGGTGGGGCTACCTTGCCAGGCCATAGAGGAAGAGGATGCGCTAAGTCCTGATGGGACTTGATATGCTGGGGTGGGTGGGTAGGGGGGCTCCTCTTCTCTGAGGTTGTGGGGGAGGAGGGATAGAGGAAACAGGAAGGGAGGGTGGCACTGGGAGGAGAGGAGGAAGGGGCTACAACTGGGATGTAAAATGAATAAATAAAAATTAAAATTAACATATCTATGTATATAATGGAAGACTCAACAACAACAAAGTATTCTTCCTTAGTTTTTAAAGCACTGAACATTTAAATAAAGCAAATGCATTCTTCAGTCAGATTCAGTGCTCTGTGGTGGGTGAGATTATCTGTATGTCCCCAAATAAGGTTTGGCACGAACAGCATGGACAGGAGAGGAAAACACTTTCACAGTGTCAATCCCATTTTGGAGAATGGCCAGCTTTCCATGGTGGGTATGCCAACATTTCATCCACCTACTGTACTGTCATGTGGTTGCTGGCCTATGACCTTTCCCCCCAGTCAGCATGCTACTTTGTCCCTAAAGCTGAAGAGCCTAGCAACTTCCATGGGTGATCAACCTTGTACATGCTGCTTTAATTTTGTTTTTTTATTGTTTGCAGTCGGTGGGATCAACCCCACGGTCTTAAACATGTAAGTACTGCGCCCTGAGCCACACTCCCACCCTGCATATCAGCCCTAGGGAGTAAAATCTGATTTTTGAGGACACTGTCTACGAAATTCCCTATTTTTTTTAATTCTATACCTGTCCTGAGGGGTAAATCCACAGAATATTCTAACTCTTTTCTATACTTTCTGAGCTTGGTCCTTCCAGATCTCAACTACCCAATTCACTGGAGTGATTTTCTTTGAGTCGACCTTGCTCAGTTCTTTTCTCTAGGCACCTCTCTCATGGAGCAAAAGGAGGAACCAAGGATGCTACTTGAATTCTGCCCACCATTTCCCACCATGCCTTTCTGCAAGGCTACCTGGAAGGAGCCTGTAATGCTGCAGCTATTCAAAGTAGATACATGTTCCAATTCATTGGTGACAGGGAACTTTCTGGTATGCATTAAGGAAGAAGAGGCAATGTAGGGGAAGAATTTGAATGAGCTGCCCATCCAAACAGCTTTTAATTCCTGCCAGAGCAAGTCTCATGCACCCTGCATATCTGCTGATATATTTCCTCTGTAAATCCTTAGAACATGGAGCATCACACAATGCCTCTGTCAACTTGTTATATCCCAAACTCTCTGGAGTCTGTGCTCAGGCTTGCCTTTAGGAAATCACTCAGAATCTCTAATGCATCTTTCTGCTACAAAATTTTAAAGAACCATTAGATTTGATGAGCTATAAGGCTGTTATAGCCGAGCAGCTGGAGAGCTACAGAGCAGCCTGGAGCAGCTTCTGAGCTTCTGTTGCCTTGTGCTATGCTCACACCCGGCAGGATATTCACTGGGGTTATGATGCCATCTGCATCCAAAAGATTCACTGGATATACTTGGGTGAGAATTTAGTAGGAGGAAATTAGAGGCATTGGTTTGTCTTCAGTCTGAGGAGAAGTATCTCGATCTTTTTCAGGCCACTACAGAAATCTCACTGAGGCACTAGCCATGGCTGCTTGGAATTTTTCCCTTATAATCTTGAGGAATCCTGTGGACTAGGAGCTATAGCTATTTACACAATACTGTCACCATACTGGATTAATGTAATACCCTGGAACGATGTGGTTGTTTTCCAGATGCCCAAACTGTGGTTTGCAAAACGAATTTCTGTTTCTATGAGTTTTAAATACATTTAAAAGAATTTAAATTAACTGTAGCTATAATGAATTATTATGATATAAAAATTACAAAAATGGTAAATTTGAACAGAGACATAAAAAAGACAGGGGAGAGGATGTTTTTGCTTATTTGTTTGTTATTTGTTATTTGCTGTTATCACCTTAAAATTTCCTATTTGAAGTACAAGGTGTTATATATAAACTTCATGGTAACCACAAAACAAAAATCCATAGTAGATGTAAAATATTTTGAAAAATAATTCAAAGAAGACTATCACACAAAACCAATGAAGACAAAAATAACTAGAAAAGAAACAAATGATTTAAAAAGCTAGAAAGAAAATCACACATGGGATTAAAATATAATGGTAATGGTTTCCACATAGCGTTTCTACTACACAAAATCACTTTATTCCTAACAAACCCAATGTGGCAATCCTGTCAATTACCGAGTGTGGGAATCCGAGTTCACATAAATCCACATAAAACTGGACATGATAGCACATATCTGTATTTGCAGTGCTTTTACAGTGAGAGGAGAGACAGACACAGGAGCATGACCAGGAGCTTTCCGGCCAGCTAGCCCAGCATACACATACACAATGCGGAAAGACACTCTGCCTCAGGCAAGATGGAAGGCAAGCACCAATGCCAAAGACTGTCCTCTGACCTCCACTATGCATGAAGACTCTTACACACACACTTAGGGAAAAGAGAAATCTTGGCATTCAGATACAAACACAAGGACTTGTTTCTTGACCCAGGAGCCCCAGGGACTTTGTCTCCTACCAGCTTTATGTTCCACTGCATAGTCAGGACCAATCCAATGCTTCCCTATGCTGAAGCTTTTCAGCTTTGTGAGAGCTCATTTGTTGATTGCTGGTCTTGTTTCCCGAGCTAAACCACATTCAGAAAGTTCTGTGTGCCTGTAAGCCAAAGCACATTTCCCTACTCTTCCCTTAGCGCTTTCAGAGTATTGGGTGGTCTTCCATTCATCTGGAACTGCATTTTGTACGGAGTGAGAAATACGATTGTTTCATTTTTCTACCTGCTGAAATCCAGTTTTCCTGGTACCATCTATTGGAAATGTTGTGTTGTTTTTTTTTTTTTTTTTTCCTTCAATGTGTAGTTTTGGCATCTTTGTCAAAAATCATGTAACTGTAGTTGCATGGATTTCTATTTGGGTCCATGATTCTATTTTCTTGTTTTTGCATCAGTTCCATGCTGTTTTTATTACTATGGCTCTATAGCATAACTTGAAATCAGGTATAGAGAAGGGGAAAGAATGAGAGTCAGGTGACTGGGAGGAGGGCTATGACAGGATGTCTTTGGGTAAATGGGTGACACAGGCAAAAGCATCAGTGTCACTGTTCAAGACCCCAAATGCACCTTATGAACAGAACTTGTTTCTGTAGAAATATATTGGGTCTTCTGGGTTCATTGTAACAACGGCTTCTTAATCTCAAAATCCCATTTTAGCTAAAGGCTGGGACAGGAATCCTTGAGCACAACGTCGGAACTGGAACTCATGACCTGCAGCTAACACAGCTCCATCTGCCTAGGCCTGCTGCAATGGGAGGCGATGACCTCCTGGGGATGAATTCCCTGCGCAATCTCTGCTTCAGTGAGTCGGTTCTCTAGGGAGAAAGCATGAGAGTTCCCGGCATCAAGAGAGCCAATGTCCACAAACCGCATGTTCAAGTAAAGCAGCGAAGGCCTCTCCCTGATATGTGTGCACAAGTTTCCTTGAATCTGCCCCTGAGGTCTTATTACTGAATAGGAAGGAATATTTTGACGTCCATGACATCACAGACTTGAAGCTGGCCACTTCAGGAAGTCTTTCTAGTACAAACTGACTATGACTGCAGGTGTTTTTCCTCTTAAAGTTCTGTTTGCTGGGTTAGAGGTGTGGCTGTGCACAAGGCCCGAAAATTGATCTCCAACATGAAAATAAAATGTTGCTAAATCCTTTTTAGCAAGTTATTGTATTCTATAATCTAGAATATCTGTCTTTGTAACTGTGAACAGTATTCTTTATTGTATCTCATCATGCATGCTCACAAGCATATCTTAAAACTTTAAAAGGATGATGAAGATGATGATTAGAGTGTGCAGAAGCATCCCACAGCACTTCTATAAGATTAGAGCAGAGCTTTCGGTAATCACTGTCTCTTTTAATTTCATGTGGGCTGCAGGGCTTGAACTCAGGTCCCTGCCATCCCACCAGCCTATGCAAACATATCTTCAGTTTTGAATCTACAGTATGGTTGGGCCCTTACATACAAATAATTTCAACTTCACAAATGAATTTCAACTCCAAATTCAGGCAAGCTCGAAGTAAGAAGTAGGTTTCTGATTCTATCTGATCTTTACTGTCTTTTGAATCTGGAAAGGCTGCTGTCAAGTTGGAACAATTAGCAGTTAGAACTTACTAAGAAGTGTTCATTTTAGAAAAAGCAATTCAGGTAAAGCGCCCTGCAGAGAGCAGGTGTAGGGCGCAGAAGCAGGGGCCATCTGGAAAGGCATGTCTGGGGTGCTGACGCTGGCTTCCCACTGGGTTCCTTATGCAGACTCTTGAAAGGCAAACCCAGGAAACTACACACTTTCTCTGGAGGTCAACAGAACGAAGCCACAGTGAAGAGTTTCATGTTAAGATAATGTGCCAATAACAATGGATTTTTTCAAAGAATGTTTTTGTCAACAGAAAACCTGAGTCAAAAAATGAACAATTATCTAACTATTAATCATGTTTTTCAGGCAGTCAGCCTTTTTTTTTTTTTTTTTTTTTGTGGTTGAGCAGTCAACAGTTTGCTGAATTTTAAGGTAATTTCTCAATTAGCAACTTATAATTCAAAACTAAAGTGGCAGAAACACTGAATTTAGATAACCATCTGCATGCATACTTCAGGAGTTCCATTAGGCTTGACCAACAAACCTTTAGTGAGTATTCAATTCAACACATTTATAGTTTTACAATCATCAAAAGATAATTTTTTTTTCATGACAGGGTTTCTCTGTGTAGCCTTGGCTGTCCTGAACTCAGTTCGTAGACCAGGCTGGCCTCAAACTCACAGAGACCCACTTGCCTTTGCCTCCCAGAGTGCTGGGACTGCAGGCATGAGCTGCCATGCCCAGCTATGAAAAGATAATTTTATCATATTTCTATCATGCAAAAGATGCTCATTTCTCCTGTTTGTTAGTAACCTCTATTTTCACACTGGCTACCAGGTATGCTTTATTAATATTAATTTCTTTTGGCAGCTCAGTAATAGTCCATTTCTAGGCTCGATCACGTTTTCTGTATCTGTGCATCCACTGATGGACACTTTGCTTGCTTGTTCTTGAAGAGTGCAAACACTACTGCTGCAGACACTGCTGTGTTCAGTGTGGCCACACTTGCATTTTCACAGCTGAGTAGGACTGTTGGGCTGGACACTTGTCATCTGCTTGGGCTTCTGAGGAGTGACACACTACATGGCAGTCTTCAGCCAGTCTTCACACTCCCTTGCGCTCTTCAGTGTGAGGACCTCTCAGGACTGGAAGGATAAGCTTCCTTGGCTTTCCTTTTGCTCTTAGATTTCTCCCTCTGCTGTTGACTTTTAAAAACCCGACAGCCTTCTGTCTACATGCCTGCCAGTTTCTTCAGGTTCCTCCTATTTGGGTTTTCTGAGCTTTCTTGGACCTATATTTGCCAGGTGTGTTTTTTGTAGTATTTGGGAAGCCTTCAGCAAGCCATTCATTTATTTATCTCCTGACTCCAGAGCTCTACTGGACATGCTGTTTGCTGTGTTGTGTCAACCTCTGAGGCTTTTCATTTTCTGTTTGTCCAATTAACTACTGATTTACCTTCCAATTCCCATGTGCTTTCTCTAGACAAACCTGTTGCTAAGCACAGTTCCTGTGCTTCTCAACAGTTGAAGCTCAGTTTGTTCTTCAGTACTTTGCATTTCTTTACTGGAACATTTTAAAAAATAATTAGTTAATTAATTTTACATCTGGATCACAGTTTCCCCTCCATCCTCTCCTCCCAGTCCTCACGTCTCACCCCCTCTCCCCACAATCTTCCTGTCCTCTTCTCCTCAGAAAAAGGGAGACCTCCCATGGATATCAACAAAACTTGGCACATTAAGTGCTAGTAGGACTGCTAGGCGCATCTTCTCCTATTGTGGCTAGACAAGGAGGCCAGTTAGAACTGGCTCTTAAGGCAAGCAACAGAGTCAGAGACAGCTCTTGCTCCTGCTGTTAGCAGTCTCACATGGAGACCAAGCTGCACCACTGGTACATAAGTGCGGAGGGCCTAGGTCCATCTCAAGTATGCTCTGTTTGATGGTTCAGTCTCTGTGGGCTCCTATGGGCCCATGTTAATTAGGTCTGTTTGTTTCCTTGTGATATTCTTGACCTCTCTGGCTCCTTCAATCCCTCATCTCCCTCTTCCACAGAATTCCCCAAGCTCCACCTAATATTTAGCTGTGGGTCTTTGCATATTATATATATATTTTTTTTAATAAGTTGCTGAGTGAAGCCTCAGATTAATTAATTAATTAGTTAAAATGGCAGTTATGCTAGACACCTGTCTGGAAATATAGCAAAATATCACTAATAGTGTCAGAGGTTGGCTCTCTCTTGTGGCATGGGTCTCAAGCTGGGCCATTTGTTGGTTACCTATTCCCTCAATTTCTGCTCTATCTTTAACACTGCACATCTTGTTGGCAGGAGAAATTGTAAGTCTAAGGTTTAGCCTGGTTGGTGTCCCAGTGCCTCCATTGGAAGTTTTTCTAGCTAGTCCCAGAGATACCCATGCACACTGATTCCAGCTCACCCACCCTGTACTCTCTCCCTCTGTCCTCCACCAACTTGATCCCTTTTGGTCCCCTTCCCATCTCCTCTCCACCAGTTCCCTCCCGCATCTATTCTTGATGTCTACTCTATTTTCTCTTCTCAGTGAGATTACAGCATCCCTCCTCAGGCCCTCCTTGTTATTTAGCATCTTTAGGTCTGTGGATTGTGGTATGATTACCCTGTACTATATGGCTAATATCCACTTGTAAGTGAGTACATGCCATGTTTATCTTTCTGGGTCTGGTTACCTTGCTCAGAATGATCTTTTCTAGTTCCATCCATTTGCCTGCAAATTTCATGATGTCATTGTTTTTAATAACTGAGCAATATTCCATTTTGTAAATATACCACATTTTCATTACCACATTTTCAGCCCTTCAGTTGAGGGACATCTAGAGTATTTCCAGTTTTTGGCTATTATGAATAAAACTGCTATGAACATAGATGAGCAAGTATCTTTGTGATAAGGTGGAGCATCTTTTGGGTATATGCCTAGGAGTGGTATAGCTGGATCTTGAGGTAGAACTATTCCTAAATTTCTGAGAAACTGCCAAATTGATCTTCAAAGTGGTTGTATAAGTTTGTACTCCCTCTAGTAGTGGAGGAGTGCTCCCCTTGATCCACGTCCTCGCCAGCATGTGTTGTCACTTGAGTTTTGGATCTTAGCCATTCTGACAGGTATAAGATGTAATCTCAGAGTCACTCTGATTTGCATTTCCTGATGACTAAGGATGTTGAACATTTCTTTAAAGGCTTCTCTGCCATTGGAGATTCCTCTGTTGAGAATGTCTGTTTAGATCTGTATCCCATTTTTAACTGGGTTAGTTGGTTTGTTGATGTCTAGTTTCTTGAGTACTTTATATATTTTAGGAATCAGCCCTCTGTCAGATGTACGGTTGGTGAAGATCTTTTCCCATTCTGTAGGCTGCCATTTTGTTATATTGATGCTGTCCTTTGCCTTACAGAAGCCTTTTCAGTTACATGAGGTCCCATTTATTAACTGTTGATATTAGTGCCTGAGCTGTTGGTATTCTGTTCAGAAGGTCATCTCCTATGACAATGGGTTCAAGGCTATTCCCTACTTTCTCTTCTGTCAGATTTAGTATATTCAGTTTTATGTTGATGTCTTTGATCCACTTGGACTTGAGTTTTGTACAGGGTGATAGGTATGCATTCTTCTACCTGCAGACATCCAGTTAGACCAGCACCATTTTTTGAAGATGCTTTCTTTTTTCCACTGTATATTTCTCACTTCTTTATATATATTAAAAAAAAATCAGGTGTCCATAGGTGTGTGGATTTATGTCTGTATCTTTGATTGGATTTGGTTGATCAGAGCATCCGTTTTTATGCCAACACAATACAGTTCGTATTACTAGAGCTCTGTAGTAAAGCTTGAGATCAGGGATGATGATATCACCAGAAATTCTTTTGTTGTACAGGATTGTTTTAGCTAATCCTCATTTTTTTTTCATATGAAGTTGAGAATTGTTCTGTTGTTTAAAATGCTGAAAATCCTAACTTTTATTTTATCAATAAAGACTAAGGAGGCAAATGCTGGGGTGAAAACTTGCTAGTTCAGAGAGGCATAGAAAGTACCCAACTGACCTTCCTTTCCAGCTCAGGTCCAGATGGAAAAACCCGAAAGGCTCACTAGCTCAGTTGACAGCCCAGGAGAAAAAGTCCAAAAAATCTAAGGCCTAAGCTAAACCTGCAAAGAGGTAGCCCAAAGAGCCAGCTCAAAAAGCCCTTTCTTCTCCATACTGTTTAAATACCCCTAAACTCAAAGTCCCTCCTACTCTTTAGTCCCTGTCAGTTGGTTTCTTGCCCTGCTTCTTGACCTAGAGTTAACTTTATTAAATCCTGTGTACAGAAAGCTTTTGGCTTAAAGGTATGTGCTAGGGCTGGGTGAACCACACCACAATCATCTGATTATAATAAACAGAATGTTCTTGGATTAAAGGTGTGTGATAGGTGCCAAACAAGGAACAGTGTTTTATAGTTGACAATTTTGGGATTCAAAAAGAGATCAAATATCCTGCAACACTTCACCCTTTTTGTCTAAATAAAAGACTTTTTTCTCTAACATCAATAAACTATGTACTATCAGATAAAAATTACATTCATAATACTTAGACCATATGTAACCAGCAAACTTGATGAAAGTACTCCACTATCTATCTTATCTCGGTGAGTCCAAAGTTCTGTACCTAAATCACTTTGTATCAAAACTTGCAATACCAATCAAAAACCATCCTTTTAACCCTAAAACATCTTATATCCTAAACAACTTGAGTTTAATGCAAGACTATAACTATTTAGTCTTCAACTCCATCAGAGTCCTGAAAAGGACAAATTTCTGAATAAACAGGAAACAAAGAGCAAGCTGCTTCCAAAACTATAGAAATGACAGAGACTGCTGGCTGACTGGACAGTTACCCAAGATGTCTCTATAACAGTGCATCATCTTCAGCTTTCTGGCTCAAAATATCTGACAGACTTTTCCACGAAGCAAGTGTTATGAAGGACTTGACTACTTTGTCCTTGCAAAGCTTGGCAAGGGCAAGTCTTCTGTCTGCAGTAGAAGCAAGGGCATTTTATTGCTTAGTGGCTAGCTTGCCACATATGATACCATCTCTTAAGGGAGAATTTTTTTTTTTTGATATTACCATTTCTTCTTCAAAGTCAAAAGGAGGTGCTGTCAGGAGCTGACATGTCTCATTGTAAAAAACTTTTTTTTCTCAAATTAATAAAACATTTTTAAAGACCATATTCTATATATATATATATATCTGAAGTTTTAGTCTAGTACATCTGAATTACTTGTTTCTAGCTATATACTGACTGATTATCTTTAAAAAATCTGTAATTAAGTAAACTAGTACCTAACAAAACCACAAGTTTAATGACTATTAGTTTGCATTTTCTTAATTATCCTAAATAGTTTGTGATAGTAGCTTTCAAAGGACTAGAACTTCTTGTATTTTTTTAAGGATCAAATATCCTGCAACATTGTTCATTAAAGGTCTGTAAGGTATTGTGTTGGAATTTTGATAATAACTGTATTGAATCTGTAGATTGCTTTTGGTAAGGTGGCGATATTTTTATTATGTTAATCCCACCAATCCATAAGCATGGGAGATCTTTCCATTTTCTGATATGTTCTTCAACTTCTTTCTCCAAAGACTTGAAGTTCTTGTCATGCAAGTCTTTCACTTGTTTGCCTAGAGTTACACCAAGATATTTTATATTATTTGTGGCTATTGCAAAGAGTTTTGTTTCTCGAATTTATTTCTCACTTCATTTATTGCTTGTATAAGGGAGGGCTACTTTTTTTTTTTTGATGTTGTTCATTTTGTATCCAGCCACTTTGCTAAAGGTGTTTATCAGCTGTAGGAGCTCCCTGGTAGATTTTTTTGGGGGGTCTCTATCATCTGCAAATAGTTACACTTTAACTTCTTCCTTTCTAAATTGTATCCTCTTACTCTCCTTCGGTTGTCTTATTGCTCTAGCTAGGACTTCAAATACTATTTTGAATACATAGAGAGTGGGAAGCCTTGTTTTGTCCCTGATTTTAGTGGGATTGCTTTTAGTTTCTCTCCTTTTAATTTGATGTTGGCTATCAGCTTACTGTATATTGTCATTATTGTGTTTAGGGATGCACCATGTATCCCTGATCTCTCCAAGACTTTTTATCATTAATGGGTGTTGGATTTTGTCAAAGGTTTTTTCAGCATCTGAGATAATTATGTGGACTTTTTTCTTTCAGCTTCTATGGTGGATTACATTGATGGGTTTTTGTATATTGAACCATCTCCGGGATGAAGCCTAAGAAGCTGTCCAGTTTCCATGGGATTTTAGGCTTTCTATTGTTTCTGTTGTTGATGAGGTCCAGCTTTAAGCTATGGTGGTCTAATAAGATATGTGGTGTTATTTCAATTTTCTTGTATCTGTTGAGATTTGCTTTGTGTATATAGTCAATTTGGGGGAATGTTTCATGAGATGCTGAGAAGAAGATATATTCATTTCTGTTTGGATGAAATGTTTTATAGATATCTGTTAGGGCCATTTGTTTTATAGCATCTGTTAGTTTCATTATTTCTCTGTTAGTTTCTGTCTCAATGACCTATCCATTGGTGAGAGTGAAGTGTTGAGGTCTCCCACCATTAATGTGTGGGGTTTGATGTGTGATTTAAGCTCTTGAGTGTTTCTTTTACAAATATAGGTGCCCTTGCATTTGGGGTATATTCAGAATAGAGATGTCATCTTGATGGATTTTTCTTTTGATAAGTATAAAGTGTCCTTCCCATCTCTTTTGATGAACTTTGGTTGACAGTCTATTTCATTAGATAGGAGAATGGCTACTGTAGCTTGCTCTTTGTGTCTGTTTGCTTGGAAAACACTTTTCTAGCACTTTACTGTGAGGTAATGTGTATCTTTGTTCTGAGGTGTGTTTCTTGTATGCTGCAGAAAGATGGATCCTGTTTTTCCATCCATTCTGTTAGCCTGTGTCTTTTATTGGAGAATTGAGTCCATTGATGTTGAGTGATATTAATGACCAATGACTGTTAATTCCTGTTATTTTGATGGTATGTGTGTTCTTATTTCTTTTCTTTTGGTTTTGCTGCTCCAGAATTATTTCCTGTGTTTTCTTGAGTGTAGTTAACTTTCTTGGGTTGAAGGGTTTTTTTTTTCCTAGTATATTATGTAGGGTTGGATTTGTGGATAGATATTATTTAATTTGGTTTTGCCAGGAAATATCCTGTTTTCAATCTCTATGGTGATTGAAATTTTGCTAAATATCTTGCCTGACATCTGTGGTCCCTTAGAGTCTAAAATATATCTGCCCAGGCACTTCTGGCTTTTAGAGTCTCTATTGAGAGTCAGATGTAATTCTAATACATCTTTATATGTTACTTGTTTATATGTTTATATGTTACTGTCTTTATATGGTACTTGGCCTTTTCCCCTTGCTGCTTTTAATATTCTTTGTTCTGTACATCCAGTGTTTTCAGTATTATGTGGCAGAAGGATTTTCTTTTCTGGTCCAATCTATTTGGTGTTCTGTAAGCTTCTTGTATGTTTATAGTCTTCTCTCTCTCTCTCTCTCTCTCTCTCTCTCTCTCTCTCTTTAGGTGAGAGAAATTTTCTTCTATGACTTTTTTTTCTTTTTTGCCTTGACTTTGCATCAGAGGAACTGTATTCCCAGAGGTCAGCCTGAGCTAGGAATAGATTGAAAATATACTTAGGGTTCTGAGGCAGAATGCTGTTAGAGGAGACCTGAATAGAGGAGAAGGATTGCCTGCTCATGGGTCACGTTCATGGTCACTATTTCACCATCGAGGCAGAGAAAGCACCTTGACTTCTGGGTCCACCTTAAAGTCCCACAAGCTTGGGAATAGCTCCCACTCACTAATTCCTTTAGATACCACAAGGGTGATGCCAAAGCTTCAGTTTCAAGGCTATTATTAAGGTTCCATTTAAGCTGATATTTGAAGCATGCTAAAATTAGAAGGCATTAAGCAATTAGAAGAAAGGCTAAATTATATCGTACTGGCAATAGGAGAAACCAGATCATTAAAAGGTCAGTGGGAAAGTGGAAAGTACAGAGTACAGCCTGTCTTCAGGTACCAGGAACCATGGGAGGTGGCGTGGGGGTATGCTCCTCCTGGGAAGGTGGGTAAAGACAGAGACGAGGCAGCTTCTGAAGCTGGAGCTGCTTTCAGGCTTCTGTAAACATCGAAGCTGACTTTGACTTTAAAAAAAAGAAATTCTTGTCCTTTTATTGTCAACTCTTTGCCCTTTATAAAATCTTTGGTACTTGTGCTTTCTGTAATGAATACACACACATATATGCTGGAAGGGAGAAGGAGTGAGGAGGGAGGAGGATGGGGAGAAAGATAGAGAAGGGAGAGGGAGCAATAGATCAAATGATGATTGATTGATTGACTGACTGATTGAAGGAGTAAACTAGCAAATCCAAAGTCTGTCACACAAGTATTTAGGATAGAAATACACATGAGAGCCAATGCTGCAGGCTTCAGAGCAACTCCACATGTTGCCAAGCTGAACAGTTGGGTAAGGGTTTTATGTGATGGTCCTGAGAAGTCTTTCTCCAGGCACACTCAGTCTTTGTCACACTAATTGAATGAGGCCATTCAACAAGATGAGGAGTACTTAAGTTTGTTCAAAATCATATCTATCACAACATATGGAGGGTACTTGTCTGAGCCACTTGGAACCAGCCTTGATAAACTGACTCATACAATTAGGCACTGCGGCTTCCATTTTAGCAGTGCCATCAGCTGAGGCTCAAAATAATGAAAGCAGACATCTCCTGCCTTGGGTCCTTTCTGTTCCTCAATTCACCTCTACATCAGGGATTCCCAAAGTCTTAAAAGCTCTGTCCTTGAAGCCTCTGCATGATGCTGAACAATCCTCCAGCCAACCACTTCCCACAGACTCCTGCCTCCTTTGACACTGTGCCCATGTTGCTGGGCTTTTGCGCGTGACCAGTGCACTCTCGTAGCTGGGATTAGTGCACTCCTCTCAGTCCAATTCTCTCCCATTACAGACCCATTTGGGTTCTATCTGTGTCAATTTCCAATTTCCAATGAGCTCACATTTACACAGTATTTACACCATCGATCATCAAGTACAATTATGTTATCTCTACTTGTTTCACAAATGTTGACTTTATCGTCTTGACCAAGTCACTAGGCATTGGACTTAGGAACAGTGTCAGTTAGGGACTACAAGAAGGACATATTTGAATTAGAAATCTGAGGTCTGTCTGAGCTATACAGCAGGACCTTGTCTCAAAACCACAAAGATGAACAGTTTGATAAGAAAAGCCAATCAAATGTCCTACAACATTTTGCAACTCAAATTTAAAGGATACGTGAAAATCATTAGAGTCCAAAGCTTCAACCCAGACTTGCCTTCACCCAACCAAAATAGAACCTTGGGTATAAGCCATGAAGCGAACCAGAGTGTCACCTCATCTGACATTCTCTCTACCTAGAGAAGTTCTGTATGTGTGGATTTGAGTGTGGGTGTGGGTGGGCTTGCCTGCACATGTAGAGGCCAAAGGTCAATCGCCTACATCTTCTTTCATTGCTCTTAATCGTATTTATCAATATAGAGTCTCTAGATGAACCTAGAGCAGTGAGTTACACTGGCTGGCCACCTAGCCCCTAGGATCTGCTCCCATCTAACTCCTGAGTGCTGGGGTTACAGACACATGCTACCACACCCAGCTTTTACATGGGTTTGGGGGAGGGGGAGTTCTGCACTCAGGACATCAGGTCCTCATTCGTGTGCACCTAGTACTTCACACTGCGCCTGTCTCCCCAGACCAAAATTCCTATTCTCAAATGAGCTGCACAGGTGACTCTTGCTGATTGAGCCTGGACATTGACGCTCAGGAGTTACTACACTGATGACTCTTCCTGAATCTTTCCATATCCTCATCTTTTTAAGAGTTCAGAGCATTTTTCTTCTTCACTTTAAGAGACTACGCCTGTGCTCTTTTCTCTGCAGGAGTTTCTCCTCCCTTTTGTCCTTCTTCTTGCCAGAATCTTCACTGTCTCCCAGGCCTCCCACACGGAACTGGCCCCCCACAGCACTGCTGTTGCTTCCACATTTCAGCCAGTGTTTGAGCTTCTGATCTGCAGGGCTGATTGTGCTGCGCTTAGCACACCTCTCCTGTCCTCCCTTGTTCAGGATGATGTTCCAGTTCTTTACAGGGCTTACGACGTGGTTCAAGGCCTACTGCTCGCCTGCATTCACAGACGAGGCTGCCTCAGAGCAGCCCCATCTCCTGGTGGTGCTTTGCTTCTGTGTGTCCTTAGCAGACACAATGCCATCTGCTACAGAAGTACTTATTGACCTGATGCTATAGGCATTTGAGACACCATGGGCCACTATTAAAATGACAGTCGCTCTTCTTTTGAACCTAATAATCTAACAGGAAGACTGACGAAACCTCATATAGCAACAGCGTCTTTGGCGTGATGATCTAGTTTCTGCCAGAACTGGACTAAGAACTTTTCCTGGATTATCTTTACAACCGTATCAGTAGGTGCAGGGCTGGCATCTGGGTCACTGTGATCTAGAGCCCATGCCATGAGCTGCTGGGTGCTTTTCACTATAGTGAAGAAATGAAAGGAGCAAGAGTCCATTATGAGAAACCTTGTTAATTACTCATGGTACAGTCTCCTGAAGATATGACATGACCAATCTTCTTTTCCCCTTCCTCATGCTGCACGGGGGTCTTATACTGTGCATATATGTGTGTGAGGGGAAAAAGAGGGAAAAGAGAGGGGGAGAAAGGGGAAGAGGGAGAGGGAGAGGGATGGAGAAAGACACAGAGCGAGTGTGTGTATGTGAGAGACAGACGAGAGGACCTGCACAGGACTGTGTGGGAGCCAGCAAAAGGCCCCAGAGAGTGCTGGATCCCTGAATTGGAAGTATGGGTGATTGTGAGCCACCTCATGCTGGTCTGGAAGCTGAAATCTGGTCCTCTGCAAGAGCAGGAACCGCAAGCGCTCCTGACCACTGAGCTACCTCTCCAGCTCACACGTGCTTATTTGCACAGCTACAGAATGAACATCCGTGTAGCAGGAGCAGCACTTCCCGTTCCTCCGCCGCTCAGCTCACGCCACCGGCCCTCATCAGCCCTGTCAGGGCTGAGCTGAAATCTTGGCTCTGAGCTCTCTCTTAGCTCCTTGCTCTGGGGAAAGTTGTTGTGTAACCCCATTCTTAACCCCCCACCTGTCACGTGAAAAGTGCAGTTGCCTGCATACCAAAGCTAGGGGTTAGTGAAGTGATTTGAGAAGGAAAATGACACAGGCAGGCTTGTAGCTCAAGGCCCTTCATACTAGCTGCTGTGTGCAGTGGTCTAAGGCAACCATGTTGATGAATTAGACTGCAACACCATCGGAAGATAGGGCAGAGTCCTCCTGAGTGTCTAAGCTCTACAGTCCCATCAGCTCATGATCGATGAAGGGAGGCTTGCTCTTGACAGCTCTAGCTTAATTGTGTTGACTTTGACATACAGCCTTAAGTTTCAAGCTTATTCCCAATTATAATTCTCAATTAATTGTAATCCCTTTCTCAGTCTCAGTGTACTGGAGGGAGGGTTTATAATCAATAAAGCAATTTCTTAAAAAAGGAGTCTATGATTCTGAAAAAAAAATGTGGCTATTTGATGAAACAATACTTAAATTACAGTATTAAACTTTATACTCCTGGGGTCTGAGATGGGTGGGTCAGGTGGTAACGCGCTTGGCATGCAGGAAGAGGACTGGGTCCAGGCCCCAGAATCCATGAAAACGTCTCGGTGTGGTGGGACATGTCAGCTGGCTAAGCACAGGCCAGGCCGAGAAGCAGGCTGCTGGGGCTCACTGGTCGGCCAGCTTAGTGGAGTTTATAAGCTCCAGCTCCAATGAGTGTCCTTGTCTCAAAGAGCAAAGAGGACACCTACCTCTGGCTTCTGCAGACACCTGTGCATGCACACACACACCAACATATGGGCACACGAGAACACACACACACACACACACACACACACACACACACACACTTGTAATCCTGATATATGTGGGTGAAGGAGTTTAAGCTGTCTCAATTAAACCTTTGAAAGTGGAGAACTGTGGCAGAATCTAGGTTTGAGTAAACACAAACAGAAGTAAGTGCGTGTTATAAAAACATGGCGGTGACTCACAGAAGCAGCAAACAGACATGACCCGGATGTGCCTTGGAGAGCTCCTGGATCTCTGATGGGGGATGCTGAAGACCCGGGGCTTCTGTGGTGTTTCGGGCTGGCTCACATGTTCTAGCAGGCATCCGGGAGACACCAGCCTACGAGGAGGGCGCCTGTAAGCCAAGCTCCCCTGCCAGACGAGGGTCTGGGATTATTAATCCCGACCTGATCCTCAACTGCTTACCGCTGTGGTTGCTGGCGTGAACCCGGGAGAGCAGGGCCTAAACATGAGGTTGGCCTATACTCTCAGGCCAGTTTTATTCAGAGAATCAGACAATTATCTTCTGAGGGTTATGCAGAGTCACCGAGTAAAGGGTACAATCACAAGGACAAAACACGCATCTCAAAAATATGTTTTTCTATAGCGGCATATAAACAAATAACAACGGCCAGCTGTAATGAATGATCTGAACTAAAATCACTCCTCTATCCCCTACACCTGGATGGCATGAAGGCCTCATCCAAGAACATTTCATGTTCTGGAGTTTTTCTCACAAGCGCTCGGAATTCTCACCCACTTTGGACCATGCTCTGACAGCCGACCTGACAGATTCAGAATCGGGAGACACACTTTCGGGCGTGACCGTGAGGCTGCTTCCGGAGAAGATGGACTGGGCTGGGAAGAACCTTCTTGAAGGAGGAAGGAAGTGACCCTAACGCTGCATTCAGCTCCTCAGCCTCCTGACCGCAACACCACGCCACCAGCTGCGCATGCTCCTCCTGCCGTGATGGCGCCAAGGGAAACCCTCCCTTCCTTGAGCTGGTGTGATCAGGCGTTTTGTCATAGCAAACATAAAAGTTATAAAACAGTCCTGAGCCTTGCAGGATGGCTGAGTGGACCCGTCCCGCTCTGGAACTCTGCCACCCTCAGACAGGCACCTTTGAAGCACGTAGAGTTCTAAAAGCTAGCTCTTGACATAAAATAATCCAATACTCATTAAAAGAACATTCTGATACAGGCAATAAACTAATCTAAAATGAGGCACTTAAGACCACGAGGACGGCTTAATATTTTCTTGAAATTAAAGTGGCTTGGTTTTGTAATGTAATGCTAGTTTTGAAGTGTAATTTCTGGTAGATAAAAATCCCATATGCTTTACATTGACTATTGAGCTCCTCTATTCAGTGAAATTGCTTGTCTTAATTATTCTGTTGCAAACTGACGCTATATGCAAGTTTATCAAAACTAACAGGAAATTAATAAATAATAAATAATCAACGATAGACTGTAGAAAGAACATATACTCCAAGTAAGTGAAGTCTAGACTGTTCCAAACACAACTAGGGCTGTGTGATAAACTGACTTGTCCTATGACTAATGCACTATGGTGACTTACTGTTAACATGTCTTAATGTAATTGAGACTTATTGTCTGGATCAGTAATATATTCATACTTAGTATCATTTACAGAAGGCAGCGGGAGCAGAGTCTTCTAAAAGAGGAGGAGGAAACAGTCTTTCGGGTGTATCCTACTGGCAGCTTTGAAATTGAGGCTGGGGTCCTGGGAAATTCTCCCACAGTTTTCACTAGTTCACTTTGGCAGAACAATGGGTTTGACATTGAGCAGACCAGTATTTGTGGCGTCTCTGCTGCCTTCCTGGTGGAGTGCTCATCATGCTTGCAATTAAAAACATTTTATTATTTGTTTGTGTGTGTATCTGTGTGAGTGTCACTGTCTCGTGCATGTATGTGATAATGTCTTCAAAGGCTATAAAAAGGCTTCATTAAACTTGCCCATATTGTGTGAAGTTGGCTATTCTCACCGACTCAAGGCGCAGGGAAGGCTTTCCTCTGTCATAGACTCCTCTTTGCAAACTTTGTATACTTTGTAAACCCTCAAGACAGCAAGATGGCCAGACCCAAGCCTGAGGAGCTTCAGCAGCCAGGCCAGGACCCCCAGACTTCCCTATCAGCCTTAAGGACATTTGTTACAATGGCTGTAACTGTCATTCCCAGCTCCAAGGTGGGAGAGTGTCAGACCCTGCCTTACAAGAAAATAAAACAAACAAACAAACAAATCCACCAATTCCTGAACAGGAAAGCCCATCAATCCCTGAGCTCCCTGAAGCTCAGGACTTGAAATGCCACCAATCCTCAGCCTGGAAATCTCTGCTCTGGAAAGCTCTGCCCCTAAGAAATCCTATATAAGCCCTACCTACTGTTCAGTTACCAGCTAGCTTCTCACAGGAGCAGAGGCAGCCGCTCCTGGATTCGTCCCTCCCAATAAATCTCTTTTATGAGATTTGCTGTCTAGAGTGGCTCATCAGAAGAAGCCAAGAAGCGAAGAAGTGGCACAGGGCTGAGGCGCCAGAGCGCCTGAGCTCAGCTGGAAATAATGGGGGGTGAAGAAAAGCAGCAGCTGTTAGACTGTAGCACTCCAGCTCAGCTGGGCTGGCCAACCCTCTGGGCTGCAACACCTCTGCTGAAGACGCCTCCTCTCAGAGTTGTGGGGTTCCTGGGCTCCTGTGTCTCAGGACACCCTTCCACTGGGACACTGTCCCACGTCAGAGCTGTGTGGTTCCAGGGTACCTTTCCATCTGAGCAGGAACACCAACACACAGGGCTTGAAGGCTCATGTTTCTTTAGTTTTGTCAAAGATGAAATCCAACCGTCTTTATGTTACTTCTGTTACATGGAAGCAATAGTGGAATAGAGAGCATGCTCTGTTACTCTTCACAGTTCCAAAACACACATTAATACAGTGTAGGATCTACATTACAGCCACTATATCAAATTTGGTAACACAAAATAGAAATTAAAAAAAAAAAACAGGCTGAATATATCACCATGAACTTAAAAGAGTCAAACCCGATGCAAATAATACATCTAAAACTCCAGAACTTATGGCTCAGATATAAGGTTTAAAGGAATAAATATGAAACCAAAGAAAATTGAAATAGGAGCTAATATCACTTAGGAATAAACCATCACAAAAAGTGTCAAATTAAATCCAACCAATCCACGAAGGTCTGTATTTATCTCTTGGACATGGGATTATCAAGGAATTCCCACACGACACGTATCGGTAAATGTTAGCATAGGGTAGCCAGGGAAGGTCTTCAAGGATGACTCCTTCAGAGTCCTTAAGGAGGCAGAGGACAAGGCTTGCTCACATCAAGTGCTTACCTGGTGGAGGCAGTGCAACTCAAGAGGCTCTGCAGCTGGAGCCTAACATTCCAGAGACTCCAGGGAGCCCCAAAGCTAAGAGGAGAGAGAGGGGAAAAGGCAGGAGAGGAGGCAAGGCCTACATTTTGTGGGGGTTTTGTGATCTAATGCAGTGCTTTAGTTTCACATCTGGGTGCAGTGGGAAGCCACCTCCTCTAAGGAGAGGGGAAAGAAATACCTGCTGTCTTTAATAGGGTCACCTGGCCATTGTGTTGGGAGTATGTGATATTGAGGGATTGGGCAGGGGAGAACCAGGGAGAAGAGGGCTAGAGGGCTAGAGGCCAGGACTCCTGTGTTCACAGTGCAAGTGGTTAAGACAACCATGGCAGTAAATTAAATTAAATCAATGCTCTAATCAAATGCGGGATGAGAAAGGAAAGTCACCAATGAGTGCAAAGATTTTGGCCTGAGCTGCTGGGAAGATGTCCCAGGAAAGACACAAGGGAAGGGGAGAAACCCAGGATAACACTTTCCGAGATGGGCCAAGCTTTGGGACACATCAGATTTGAGATGCCTGTTAAGTCAGCCAAGCGAAAATGCTAAGAAGTCAAGGCCTTGTGACTGGAGTGATAATATGTGGTAATAAAGAATTTCAAATGCTGCCCTTTCGTTTTAAGATTCCTAGCTTTAATCCACCTTTATTTTTCTTTACTAACCTATAAATAAACACCTTTAAAATCTCCTTCACTCCTGGCGGAGCATCTTCCATTTTAATTATGCTGAATTCAGCTCAGTTGGTCCTCACAGGAGTAAGAGCCTTTGATAGCATCTTCCAGATGCAGGGCTCATTCTTAGCAAAAAAAAAATTAAGACACACAATGAATGCACATATAGTGGTTATTGTAGCATTGCCGAGGCAAAAGGGTGTAAAATACTCTTAGATGCATCTCTTGACTTCAACCTCCTTTTCTCATATATATGAAAGATTTTCATAAATAAAAACAAGGAAGGAAGCGTTTCGTTCTCAAGTCCTGGAGTGTGGTGCCAACTCATGCCATAAAAGCATTTATTGTTCCTTGAAAATGGAAGCTGTTTGCTGCCAGAATCGGGTTTTTATGTCGCTGAATTTCCAGTGTTGTTTTGGGCAGTTTCTCTTCTTTATAAGAACTATTAGTGATTCCATCTCAAGTCCCAGTAATGTTGCCAATAGTTTTCTTTTTCCCTTAGATTTTAATTTCAGTCGTGCTTTCCTAATTGATTGGCAGAAAACTACTTCTTAAAATAATCCAAGAGCTGACATGTCCCACGAGTTTGTCATCCCCGTTTATTTTGTATCATGTATTTCTTCGGAACACAAAGGAAGGCAGAAGCAGTTGATAGCTCATGGATGTGGGTGTGTACCTACTAAATAGATACCGTGAATGACAACTGGAGGCTAGCGGAAGATCAAAGGGCTGCTTTGTGTCCTGCTGAGGCCAGCTGCTGAGTTCTAAGTGAAGGCAGGAGGTAAGAGGTAGATTTATTTTAGTCTGAGTAACTGGTCCAGAAGCAACTTTGGGCTTTGAAAGTTCCGATTTCATTCCCCATTTACTTAGAAACAAACAAACAAACAAACAAACAAACAAACCAAGCTATTGGGATGCTAACAGTTCATCACATCTTGTGAAATATTAGGGCCAAGATATTCTATGTTCATTTCCTAGATAGAAATGTGAGCTTCAGACAGGCTAAATTATGTGTGTTTTAATAGAAACATTTTTTTCTCCTCATACATAGTTAATAGAGTCCTCTTCTGCCATAGCTTTTGAACGTTTGTTTTTGAGTCTACAGAAATGATTCCTAAAAACAGATTTTTTAAAAAAGAATGTTTTTCTTGAGGGCACAGTGGGACTGACATTCCAATGAAGTGATCTCAGCCTGTTGGCCATTTAGGGCCACTTGTTGATATATTTTCTAGGTTGAGATAGTCATTTTCTGAACCAAAATAGAATAAAATTGGACATCTACATTGCATATACTTATGTGTGTGAGTAATAGTTTGGAGTCCTTTGCAAAGGGCCACTTTTAAATGTCTGGCAAAGACTCAAGGTAATCAGGCGGTGGCTTCACAGAGACCACTGAGAGACAAGGAGATCAGATCAGGTGATGGGGACAGACAATACAGAGCACAGCTAACGCCAAGAAAATGACCGAATGTCTTTCCAGTAAAGTAGACACATAGACTCCTGCGACGTAGGACTGGGCAAACTTTCTCAGCTTTAGATAAATACTGAAACTCTCTGAGATCTCCAAAACAAAACAAAACAAAAACAACAAACACAAAAACAAACTCCACTGGTGCCTGTCCTGCATTATGGCCCAAATAACAAAACAGAGGTGGGACAGGGGCACTTGGGCATCAGGGTGTCTTTTTAATTCCACAAGTGATTCAGATGAGCTTCCCGAATAAGAGCTACCAGATCTGAGCAATAATCAGAGCAGAATGGGATGAAAGAACAACTCCCTCCTCAGACGGCGGGATAAAGAGAGCCTTCCACTGAAAGTATGGAATTCCTTTCTTGATTTTACAGGAACTATTATTTTTCTCCACCACGCAGTAAAGCCTGGGTTGGCAGCATCGGAACGGGCGCCCAGTGGCTGCAAAGGGACATTGGATTCTTTATCACTCGCAGAAAGTCTGCCTTCTCATTCCCTCACTGTACTGCAGCCCCTCATCCTTTATAGTGCTTTCCCTGTTAGCCATGTTCCCACAAGGCACCATCTAATTCTTCCTAAAGGACCTCATCCACAAATGCCTTTGCATCAGTGCCTGAAGAAAATGAGCACTCTTTTGTACACTGTCTGTGGAGAGGTTCCTCTCTAGGGCCACGCACTGTCTAGACATCACAGCCACAGCAGTGAAGACGGAGAGCAAGAGTCATTACCTTGTCATCACACTGTATTTATTGGCTTAGCAATTTGATTGTCACCCTGAAAGCTTTTAAACAGGTTTGTAAAGTTTGTAACTGTCTTGAAACAAAACAAAACTCCCTCACACAACCATTTCTGAGAGTTTATTGTGGCTTTTCTTTCTAAAACCTAAGAACTTCTAACTTTGGTGTTTGATCAACTTCTCTGGGTGAAGACCCAGCAAGAGCGACTCTCAGGCCTCCCCTTATTGACACAGGAAGATTGGGTCTGTGGGTGGAGTCCCCTCCCTGTGACTGACGTACAGAGACCTCTCTCAGGATGAACGGATACCCTGAAGACAACTGTCATAACCCCACAACTTTGCATCAAGCAGCAGGCAAGAGCATGCAAATAGCCCAAAGACTTTCGTTTGAGAATCACAGAACTGTTGATACTGAAAACGGGCATCTCCTAAGGAAGCAGCACGTGTGCATTTTAGGTCCAGCAAGTAGAAATGGGGAAGATTAAACATCAGAGATTGAGTGAGGATAGGAAAGCTGGCCACGTGATAACAGTGCGGGAACCACTTCTTCTGTGCAGGAGAGCCATGAACAGGGTACTTGCAAGCTGGACAGAACAGCACCAAGAGTCACAAGCAGAGTGGCGACACAGGTAGGCATCAAGGATGAAGTGTGCCCCATCCTACCAGCTCCTTGACTCAGAAGTCTCTATGACCTGGGACCTGGGGGTGGGAGGTGGGTGGAGAGAGAGACTGAAAACCAGGCCACTCTCTGTCAAGTGCAGCCACAACCATAGAAAAACATTAAGTGTCTGAGACAGGCTAGGCTCAAGATGACATGCCTAAAGCTCGCATTGGACAGAGTGAATGGCAAGGCCACATATGATGAGGTACATAACAGAAACAGAGAAATGGAACAGGAGAGTGGGCGTGGGACTCGGTCAGAGAACAGAGGTACATTTTAAAGGAGACATAAGAATCTTGGCCTTATATAGCCTGTTGCATTTAGTTGAGGAAGAGTCTCATTTGATAAATTCAGCTTTAAGAAGTGACCAGTGTGGGAAGTTTAGTCTCAAAAAGGTTCAAAGACAGAAGCCCTGGGGGAAATACAGGAAGTCGGCTGCTTCCCTTACTCTAAGGCATTGGCTCTCTTTGGGTGAGCATTGCCAAGCTGCAGGCTAGTGCACAGTTGAAGGATCCATCAAAGCATGCGAGCTCATACAGTTTAGCAATCTGGGAGTCTGCGTGGCTTGAGCTGTGCACTGAGCTCTTCCCGAACTCACCTGCACTCAACTGCACCTGGAACCCCAGGGCCTCCAGCTCCATCACGTATGCGCCTACGTGGCATGTATGCCTGCTCTAAGCAGCAAAAACACACGACTCCCCTTAGCACCCCTCGACAATGCAAGTGATTCAGACACACCCAGGGATCTCCCGAAACCAAGAGGTGGGCCCATTCAGCCTAGCCCTGTTGGGACCATGTACAGGTGCATTATGGGCAAGGGCATGGAAGTGAGGTAAAGCCTTTTGTAATCCAAGCCTGTCACTCAAAACAGAGAACCACCGAACGTGGGTTTCTAGAAAGTAAGCTCTTTCTCTTGAGCTCTATCAAAGCAAGCCTCAGAAAGTGATTGGGGCCCTGGAGTACTTTCATGCATGTGGCTCACTGTCATTCTTTACTCTGTATCCGACCTGCTTTATTGCTGTTCATACAGTCTCCCTGCTACTCTGCAGTCTGTGTGGGTCTATTTCCATTCATTGAGTCAGATACCAAGAACCCAGAAACACCCGGTCCAGACCCCAGCTCCCTGACAGTCACTTACTCTTGTTTTCCAGTGTGGTGCAGTTCTACCTGATCGGCAGCAGGAGGCTTGAAGGAGACAGTGTGCGAGATTATCTTGAGGAGAGGTGGCTTCTTTGTTTAGCACGTCAGTTTTCTGCCTCCGTCAAACAAAGGCAGTTAATAATGTTAATCATATTCTTTCCCCTCCCCCAACTCCTCTCAGATTCTCCCCGTCTCTCTGCCTCCCTAACTTCATGGTTTTCGTCTCTCAATGCCGACCCCCAAAACCAACCAAACAAAACCTCCAAATTGAAAATCAAAACAAACAAACCAATAAGAAAAAATTAAAACAAAAAAAAAAATCATTTTGTTCTATACATTCTGTCTCAAAACTATTTGTCAGTCTGCTCGCAGGAGAAATGGCGGGGAAAGGGGAGAAGGCTAACATTGCTCCTATCGCCAAGAAACAAAATGGACAAAATAAGGAAGTGTCCTCCCACACTCCAGGGCTGTGTGTGGTTGTTCCGAGTCTGGACACACAAACTGTTATCCCAGATAGGTACCAAGGAAAGATGGAAGAAATGATTCCACACAAGTTTAGCCTGGGAAACCAGTTAGGGGTTATTTACAGGAGCATGGGCAAAGCTTCTTCACCACGGAGGAAGACGGCTAGTCTCGCTTATTTATGAATCATTTATGAATCCGCAGAGGGGTGGAGCCTGAGAAGCCCCGCCCAACTTCTCCAAGCTGCAGAATGAAAGGGTTCAGTCCTGTGCTGGTCTCTTGCGGACAATCATGGCGGCTGAGAGTTGAAAAGAGCAACTTTCTGAAGTGCCCGGAGGACAGTGTCACGCACCACCCAGTACTGGGTGTTCAATGAATGCAAAGCTATGTGCTGTGTCTTGAGTTAAAATACAAAGCCAAGGAAGGCATCTTCCAAATGCAGCTGACTCTCTTGAGGGCGTGCATTTGAAATGAATTTCAGCAACTTAAGGACTGTATACAGCAAAACACTAATAAATGGAAACCATTGCCATATAGGCCAAATCTATGTCCTTGAAGGGTCTTTGTGAAAACGAGTTATCTGAACTAGGACAGGTTCAGTGAGGAAACAAATCCTGTGGCTCTCATTTTGAAGTGGTCAGGGGCATGGATTAGCCAGCCAGGGGGACATCTTTTTGCAAAGACACAGATTTGGAGGAATGTTGGAAGCAGATGCAGTGACCACTGAAGAGCAATAGCAGATGGGGTTAAGTTCATGTAACTGTGGACTTCCGTCCTAAACTGCATCCCTGTGCAGGTTGAGGTAAACTCCAGGTATTGATTTATCACTTGGAAGAGCAAAAGAAAGTTTTAAGCTAGAAAGGGTGTCCTCCTTCCTCAGGCCGTGCCTGACTGTAGGGTGTAAGTCACAGCGACCTCATTTCACAGATCTCACCCCAAGTTTAGATTGCATTAGTCTATTCTACCATAGAATGATCTACCAAGATCATTGTAACTGCCATCATGATCTTTACCTTCTGCCCAGGAGAGAAAGTCCACCACACGTGCAGTATCAGGCCTGCTACGCCTCCCTGACATCACAGTCCGCTGAGTAAGCAAGTAGGTGAGCAAGATCTTTTGAAACAGACACCTAGCAGGGACATCTATTCTCACCAGCTGTTCCCAAATTGCATTTTTCCTTGCTTCTGTGGCGGGTGCTCCCTTTACAGAGCAGGGAGTTGGATCTGGATTCTGCCACAGCTTCAGGGCTGTTTGTCATCAGAGTTAGTCTCTTCTTTCCTCCCCAGCTAGCTCATGCCAAACGTTTCCAAGAAGCCATCTGTCATCACTGAGGTCAATGGATCAGGTCCTGCCTGCTTCTGTGTGAATGAGCAGGAGGCGTGGTGCCTTGGCGTGAGGCCTATGCTAGGCTGCAGCTCTGCTCTCTCAGGAGTGCTACAGCAGAGACTAAGTCCTGTGCTTCTGGCCAGTCTTTTCCTGCGGCTCCAGTAGCATGGCCTACAGAGTGGGAAAAGATCTTAACCAACCCTACATCCACCAGAGGGCTAATATCCAACCTCTATAAAGAACTCCAGAAATTAAACACCAACAAACCAAATAACCCAACTAAAGAAATGGGGTACAGAGTTAAGCAGAGAATTCTCAACAGAGGAATCTCTAATGGCTGAGAAGCACTTAAAGAAATGTTCAACCTCTTTAGTCATCAGAGATCTCATCTCCAGTAGAGAGGAAGGAGGAAGCAGAGAGCAGAGTACCTGATGGTGGATTTAGAGCCTAGGAAGAGGGTCCGCTAAAGCTGGCACTTGCTATCTGCTCTGCATCTCTCAGGTTAAGGAGCCACTGAAGGACTCTGTTCACCTCCCTGACTTTCATAATTACCTGTGAGCAAGAGGTTTGAACCATGAAGTTTTAAAAGATTATTCCGGTTCTTAATAGCTGTGGCCTTATTAGCCAGAACCAGTCCAGAAAACCATCTGCCACCTCACCTGTGAGTTCCCAGCTGTGACTTCCACAGGAAGGAGCAGAAGATTTAGAAGGTGGGAACCCTGGCTCTGGAGCAATTTCTTCAAAGGGGATCCATTTGCTATGCTCTCCAAGAAAACCAAGTTACAGGAGGTTCAGATATCACCAAGAGACCCTGTTGTTTTATAATATCTCTACCAGAATCACACACTTTACCTGACAGCTGGGTTGCTACTACCTTCAAGAAAAGTAATAGGTATTTAGAAAACACTATCAAGTATTTAAGTAAAAGCATTTGTGTAGCTAAATAGCAGCTGAACTTATTTCAAATATCACTAATTATATCAGCCTAGAAAACAAGATTGCCACTTCCCCAGCCCTTCCTTCCTTCTTCCTTTCCTTCCTTTCTTCTTCCTGTAATCTAACATGAGCTAATATGCAAAATGTAACACAAGGAACCAGGACTAGACAGAGTGAGAAAGGGACGGTGATGTCACCCTGTATCTATGGAAGCCATGAAACGCCAGGCCAGGAGCCCACTTGCAATCATAGACCTGAATTAGTTGGAGTGTAATCATAGACCTTAATTCCTGTGAGCACAGCCAAATGCCCCCAGGCATCTGCAGCAAACCTCTTCATAAAACAGGAGCAGCGTGCGTGCCCGCCTATTCCACAGTCCATGCAAGATGACAATTACAAAAGGCACCGATAATAATGAAAAGAAAAGCAGAAAGGTTACGTCATTGACAAGGAAGGACAAGAATTAAAAGCAGGTTGAGTCCCACCCAGAGGTACACTCCTCCGTGCTTGGTTAGATGAGACCAAGTGCCCTGTGATGTGCACACCGCAGTTCATGGTTGTGGATGGTCAGGCCAGTGGGTTTCCACAGTGACGCTAAACCTCTCTCTCCACAGCTGACGTTCGCTGGCTCCTTCCCCTTGACTCTGTCTTTGCTACTACATTTCAGGAAAATCAAGGGGAAAAGGAAACTTTGACAGTTCTTTGTATGCTTTGAATTTTGAGGCAGGGTCTCACGTAGCCCGGGCTGACCTCAAAATAGCCAAGGGTGAATGGAACTCCTGAACCTGTTGCCTCTGTTTCCCAGGAGCCTCGATTACAGGCGTTCATTATCGTGTGTGACAAACGCAAGACGTGAAAACAGCCTATTTTACTAAAGGCAAATGTTTTGAAATAGTTAATTCACTGTGTTGGGTTATGAAAACAAAGTTATAACCAGCAGACAGTCATGCCTCTGCTACTGCTTGCTAAACTCCTCCCTAGACCTGGTGGAGAATGCTCCACAATAAATACTCGTTTAATTTTTAACAGAAGAAACACCTTTTTTGTGTTATTTTTGTAAATGTAAAACCTAAGATAACAAACTAAAACTACTAAAAACGATAGGCTATCTACAGATTGGATTAATATGCAGCAGTCAAATGTTTTTATTTATAAATAGTAGACAAGAAAATGAGTTACAACTTTTTGTAATAAGCCATGAAGTACAAAAGAAAACAAAACATAAATCAGCTTATCAAGCAGCTTAGCAGCCCAATGAAGATTGTTTAAAACACTGAGATGTCGGAGATTTCAATAACTAAAAGACAGTGCGTTGCTGTATATGGACGCCTTGTAATTGAAACCTATCTAAGCCATAAACTATATACTTTTTATGGTCCCAACAAAAGTAGCAAGAATACTCAATATACACTTTTGAGACTAAAGTAATTGAGTTAAAAGTTGTTAACAGTCGGGGCTAGGGACAGGGACCAACGATTAGCATGGATGATGGCTAGCAATGGAAGAAGTGTGCATCATAGGCAGCACCGGGTATAGCACTATGCACCGTGATAGTGGCTCAAAGTCAGAAGGAAACCACTCTCTGCTGACCTTTGGATTCTGGGCTCGCCAGTCATTTATTCTCATTGAAATATAAGAGAGATTTTAAATTAGCTTGAAATGAAATTCAAGGAAAAACTCCAACAAAGAAAGTGATGGTACCCCTGGGTTAGTGAGAGCAAGGAAAAACATTGCACTGCTTAAGAGAATGTAGTTCCTGCTTCTCAGAGCCCTGATGAACAAAAACAAAGAAGGAAAATGAGCTCTACTTGTGTCCATCACGAAATACCAGACTTCCCATGAGTCATTGTCAAAGAGCATAATAATATACAACAATGAGGAAGATGAAGCTATGAGAAACTGGACAGAGCAGAGCTGGGGAAGGAAGGCATGGCAGACCACTATGTGGGGCTTACTATATTTCCCAACAAATTCACGGCCGTTTGATAGTCTTTTCCTAACGTTTGGACCATTCTTCAGAAAGCACATTAACTAGTAGGCTCGCTATCCATAAAAAATAGTGCATTCTTCTAAAATTAATTAAGGAATAAAAGAGAAAATGACCCAAGGGTGGAAGACCATGTCAACATTTGGTCTTATAAAACTGGGCACAGGAGCACAGAGGACTACTCGCTCAGTTCAGAGTCCAGGAAACCCCTGGGGGAAAGGGAACAGAACCCTTTATGCCGCACCTCTAATCCTACCTAGAGAGGCTTCTGAGGCCGCATTAAGATGTATTAGTTTATTTTATCCAATAAAAACAAATTCATTTACAATTGGGCCAGAAGTGCACACGTAGACCTGACACACACCCAAGAACACACATTCACATGTACGCTGAGACACATACGCACAGGCACACACACACTCACAAACACTCAAGGTCTTCCCTCCCTGGCCTTGCTGCTTGGGACCGCACGCATTCCCAGCATGCTGACACTGCCCCATTTGATGACCACAGTCTCTCTCTTCATCTCTACAGACTTTTCCCTAAATTCATTGATGTTTAACTTCCTCATCATTTGATTTGGGGTGTCCCTTGTTTTGCTTTGTCTTTATCCTTGGTTGGTGGAGAGGGCTGGCTGCAGCCAGGGAGAAATGACAAAGACCACTTTTCTCGGGCAGACTGAAGGAGCAGAGCCCTGATGGGTCTCTTGGGCTGAGTTTATCCGGAGTTACTTCTAAACTTTTCAAGAATATTGAACCTCATTTTTTATTTTCTTTTTCATACTTGGTAGAGCAGTTTTCTGCTTCGCTTTTGTTCTCTCATGACATTTATTTTTAACGATGTTTTAGTGCTTAGTGTGGCCACTTAATGTGCTGCACCTGAGTGTCAGCCTCACTCCTGGGCGAGCTTGGTTGGGTTCACCGAACTGTGAGTCCAAGCTTCACTTCCCCCACACTTAGAGAAATGAGTTTATTTTTCTCTTCCCTCTAGCACTGTCTGGAAATCTGGAGATCTTAGCTCGTGTTTGGACCAATGTCAGGCAGACAGAAGGTGTCAATTGTTTCCCTATTACCTCTCAGTGTGAACAGTCCAGTAACAACGGTTTTCCCTTTACTGATTGACCCACTAGTCAGTCAGAGCACCTGCCAGGTGCAGCCAAATCCTGGCTTCATCACACTGAGCCTTTAACTCTGGTCTAACACCAAAACACATGGTCAAAGCCGTTCTTAAATAATTTCTGCAAACTAAACATTCTGTTTATGAGGCCTCATTGTCTTTTCGTGCATTCTTGTTTCAGATCTTTAAAGCAAGGTAAGCAGCAGCAAACAGGGTTATACGATATGCGTCGTATCAGGTTTTCTACAAGAAAGCAAGAAACCAAGAGACATGCCTTTGAAGGCGCCACACTTATTTTAAAGATCACATCTGAGACTTGCCTGTTCTTTAATTAGAATATCCTAGAGAGTTTTAAAAATATCCATGTCAAGTCTCCTCCCTAGAGAGATTGTATGGAAGTCTCCAGGAATAAGATTCAGGCTTTCCTACTCAGTGAAGCTCTCAGGCAATCAGAGGCATGGTCAGGAATGAGACTCAGTGCTTCCACTGTTCTCACAAAGATAGGTGGGAAACCTCAGCAGGAAGTGGGGGATGGGGGTGGAGACGGGGGTGGGGGATGGGGTAGAAGATGGGGCTGGGAGTGGGAGGGTAAGTCAGAGACAAGACACAGCAAGGATCAAAGAGCATGTGGCACATACAACAGGAGAATAAAGCCATATTCTGAATATCTCTGTACACTATGTCCAGTCATTGAAAACTCCATTAAAAGACTGGAGTCCTAGCTGGCTGTGGCAGTGCACACACCTGTCATCCTGGCACACGAGAGGCAGAGTCGGGAAGACCAAGAATTCAAGGTCACCTTCCACTCTATAGAAAATTTAAGGCCAGCCCTACATGAGACTCTGTTTCAAGAAAAATAAAATTGTCTTGGATTCTGTCTGACACACACACACACACACACACACACTTCTTAAATGCTCTCTGGTGCCAGACTTTGCCTTTCAGTACTAAAATATCTCATTTTTTCAGTAGCATCCCTCTGCATTTAGTTCTAAGTTGTAACTTGTTTAAGGAAGTCTTCTTCAGAAGCTCTACTGAACTTTGCTACACTGTATCCCTCTTATTTTGGGTAATCTCAAATGCATATGGTAATAGATTTTTTAAAAATACACCCGTGTGGCTGGACGGATGGCTCAGTGACAAAGAGCAGTGGCTGCTTTTGCAGAGGGCCTGGAATCAGTTCCCAGAACCCACGTGGCAAGTCGTAGCTGTCCCTGATTCCAGTTCTAGGGGATCAAACATCCACCTCTGACCTCTGTGGGCACTGGGCCTGTGTGTGGTGTGCGGACATACATACACGAAGCACCTATTCACATAAAACACAAATAAGTAAAATCCTTTAAAATACTCTTGTTATTAAAATTAAAATCTGGAAGTTTTTTATTGGCACTCCCATTGAGAAAAGTTCTAGTGTCTATCAAATCTTGAAGTCAGAGTGACCCATTTGGGAAATAACTAATGTGTGCATTTGACATTAGCTTAAGGCATACCAGTACACAATGCCTCAGCTCCAGAGTTGGTAAGATACTGTGGTTTGGGGATGGGCACTGTCGGTGCCTTTATCTTTCCAATCACAGCTTACAGGACAGGATCAGGCAGGGAATCTCTTGTAAATGTTTGCTGGACTGCTTTGTCTTTCTAATCAAAGTGAGCAGAGCTTCCTGGAAGAAATGAGGGTCTTTTCCATCTTGACCATTACAACTGATTTGTTTTCACAAGCTTTTTTTTTTTCCCCCTCTCAGAAATCAGCTAAATGGAAACAAAACAGTTTCTTTGGAGAACTTTGTTTCTTTGCCTGAAAACCTCATGATGGAAGAGTTCACCTGCATTTGGGTTACGGAGACTTTCTTTGGTGGAATGTTCTCCGCCTGTCCCTAGAGTTCCCGTTAGATGTAATGGTGAATTTGGCAAACAAACATAGGCTCACTATTCAGTTTGGAGAGTAGTCAGATCTTCATGTATGTGTATGTGGATTCCCTTCAACCTTTCTCCATACTTGTTCCTTTGAATATGAATCTTTTGCAACCAAAATGGAGACTTTAAAATGTCTCAAAACAAAAGATAACAGTTTCCAAAAAGGATACTGCACTAGCCAGCTTTTACCACTTGACAAAATGCCCTGAGAAAGGCACCCTAAAGGAGGGGCGTGTTTGGATCATGGCTTCCCCTTATGTTGACCAGAGAGTGAGTATGGAGGGAGAATGAGAGGTGGAAAGGGAAGGGAGGAAGAATGTTTTACCAAGAAAAAAAAATTATACAGAATATATCCTTCAAGGAATCTGGGGACAAAATATGTCCTTTAAAGTCGTACCCCAGTGACCTATGTCCATCAGCTAAGAGCCACTTTCTAAAGTGTCCTCCAGGTTGCAATAACACTGAGCTCTGGGCCCACGACCAGAGGACTCCATTGATGAAACCCTATCCTGTGAGACCAAAATGGGGAAACTATCCCTTGCAGGTTAAAGGATCCGTTTGCAGCTAAACATAAGTAAGTTCCTGTTTGTCCTGTGTCTGTTTGCCCCATCTGCACAGGATGTGGCCAAGAGGTACATGGGGAGGAAATACGTTGGGATGTACACTTGCCTCTGATTGGATCTGATGAGAAATTGTGGGTTTTGGCATTTTACACTTCTGCAAAACATGACTCATGGCAATTACCTGGGAACCCAGGTAATTGGGTTGGACCTGGCTGGAGTCCATCCACCTGGCCAACAGTTAATTAACACTTGCCTCAAAGTTGGCTTTAAATTGTGGTGGTGGTCTTATTCTCAACTGGTGAGATTAACAGTCTCTCATGATATAATCACCTCTCAGAGGCTCCAGCTCAGAACACTGAGGCTTTGGGATCAAGACTTGAACAGGAGTTAAGAGTCAGGCCATGACAAACACCCACGGTGTTCCCTCATTCTGTCTCCACTGCCCATCTCTCTGCCATGTCCATACACACAAAGCTCATTATCAAATAGTGTCTACTGAACTCAGTGTGTGTAAACAGGCCTGGGTCACAGATTCAAAGGCATACTAACATTTCATCAGTGAGGACGTCCTTGTTCTTATCTCTTTCAAAGCAGACCACTCGACAGTCATTTGTAGGACATTTCTTATCCCACTGGCTTGTGTGTTTTCTTCATTTTAGTTATGCTCATCTAAAATTGCCTTCTTTGAAAAATAAATAAAATTTTCTTTAATAAGTTTTCTTCACTATATTTTTATTGTCTTGTGTTTCTTTTTTATTTTAAAAATTATTTCATCATTTTATGTCTATGAGTGGTTTGCCTGCAAGTGTGTATGTGGACCACATGTTTGCCTGGTGCCGTGGAAGTCAGAAGAGAATGTCAGACCCCTTGGTGCTGCAGTTACAGAGGGTTGTGAGCTGCCATGTGGGTGCTGGGAATTGAACACTGGTCCTCTATAAGAGCAACCACTGTCCTTAACCACTGAGCCATCTCTCAAGTCTTAAAAGGCTCTTTATTTAAAAGGCTCACACTATTCTATTCCAGGGGAATATAATATCTCTATTTCTAATTGTATTCCCTATAAGTATCCCATTAAAGATCAATGGTCGTCAGCATTGGTGTGCGTGACCAACAAAGAAACAAGATATGAACTGAGTGGCGGTTAAATGACCTGCACTGTAGTTCTAACTTCACCTCAGCACGCCACCTTTCTGATTATCAATGTATGTATTACGTGTGGATATTGATTATTAAATAACTTTTTACACCAAGGTTCCATTGGTACAATGTTTAATATTTATGAAACTACATTTTTGTCAAAAAGATAAAAAATTGCAATGAAAGGAGACACCGTTTGTATTTAGGAGGAAAGCCCTTATCACCCTAGCTCAGTGAGTTAACTGCACAGCTCTACATTTCAGCTCAACAAGGAAAAAAGACATGCTCTGCTTAAGAAGGAATTTCTGTAAAATTGCTTGTTAATTTCATTTGTTCATTTTCCCCTTGGTCTCTGTGCACATCTCAGACAGTTTTGATTTTATCAATAACTCAGTCTAGAAAGGCATTTGGGGCTAACAGTGGGATATGGACTCACTCAACCACACCTACTGCACAGACATTTTCTGATGCCCAAACACTGATGCCTATGCAGGTAAATCACTAGCAGAAAGAATTAAAAAGGTGAGGTTGGAATTTTTCTCCTACCTAGATAGCAGTTCGAATGCTTTTTGCAAGATAACCTCTTGGAACATGCCCATCTAGACTGTTTTCCTTGGGAACTTTACGCAGTTACCCTACCTGGCCACAGACTTGGAATCTGCTTTCCAGAAAGGAGCAGACAGGAAACTATTTTCTGCCTTATGTTGACCTCACCCTGGAACAAAATATCAGTAGCAAGCGTCCCCAAGGGAGAGGGGCATCAGCTCAATGGCTGTTTCAATGTCTGCCTCTGTGCTCATTATCTGACTAATAAAACTAATTTTGCTGCAGCCATTGATAGGGGATAATGTAGGCCCTGAAACACAATAGCTGATCTCAAATCCAAATGATTATCATACTCATAGCAGCTGCTACCCTCTCAGCTATCTCAGACATGGATGCACTTGGAAAGGATGTTTTTTTCCTAACACAGATTGAAATTTCCATTTCAACAATAACAGTTTATAAAGACGATGCCTTAGGTCTCTTTTGGAAGAGCAGTTACTGAGCTCACATAGAAATAACGTGGTGCATAGAGAGCCGCTCACAGCCTGCCTCCAGTCCCCATTTGACCCATGCTGCTGCCTGGATGCTAGCTGTCATGCAGATTTGTCTCTGAGCCTGTGACTGAGCATTTTTTTCAGTGAGTTGATTTGGATGTGATTTTTTTTTATTATTGTTCTTAGCAACCAAATAGTGTTATACAGCTCTTCAACATTTTTAGGAATGATATGCATCACAGTACGTGTCCCCTTTGAAAAGAAACATTTATGCACAGGTGCTTTTCAGCAGCACAAATGTTCCTCACATGATGAGAATTGTGAGAGAAGGGGACTCATACCACATTGAATGAGGTTGTTGCAAGAGAGGAGGTAAGCAACAGAAATGCCCCCGGGCCTTTGAGCCACAAAACTGTGAATCTATCTACACCTTCCATGCCCCCGTAACTCTGCTGTTCAATGCCATTATGCTCTGCCTCCTTCTCTCTCTTTCTCCAGGCAGTTAAATGTCTTTGCCTGCTTTTCACCACTATTCAGGATTTATTTTCAGTAGTAGAATTGCCAAGGGTGGATCTTTAACTCACTGGTAGGGCGTTGGCCTCCCATGCACAAGACTCCAGGTACATGCCTCAGCCCTGCCAATGAGAAAATGCCAGTGTATTAAGATTTCCAGTGAGTGATTTCCCTACCCCATTTGGCGGCTTCTATGCCTACCTCGTCAGTCATGAACACACACAGAGGAACAGGTGATCCTTCCTCTGTGGTATCTCCACCAATGAACATGGAGAACTGTTGGATGTCCAACATGGTCAAGAGATTATGACAATGCAAATGGTCCTGGCTGTGCTTTGAACCCAAGACTGTTTCCTCTGAGGTATATCAGTGTCCAGTGCGGGCCTGTGGTGGTGCACACCTGTAACAGGAGCACTCAAGTAGCCTAGAGGGCAGATGAGTGTGCTTGGACCACACAGTGAGACTTTGTTTGAAAAATAAAACTAAATGGTGACAATGACACAGATCTGCAAATGGTGACAACAATAACAGCAGTACAGGGGCTGGAGTGAAAATCACTGGCTGTTTTTCCAGAGGACCAGAGTTTGATTCTCTGTACCCACGTGTCAGCTCACAGCAGTGTATAACTCGAGTCCAGGAGATCTGATGGTGTCTTCTGGCTCCACAGGGCACCAGTCACACACAGAGTACATGAGCATACATGTAGGTGAACCACTCATGCATGTGACAAACAGCTACGCCTAGAAATGAATGAATGAAAGTGATACTGACTCGACACAGGCCAAGATGAGGATGAGGGATGCTTGGCTAACTTCTAATTGTTACAATTGAACTCCAAAACTGAGCATAGCTAAGGGTGGAATTTTAGGATCATCTATACTGCCCATGAGTGCCTCTGCACAACACCCTGACCCAGATTTATCAGCTCAGTGCCACTTCTCCTGGGGCAACTACTGGAAAGAATGGCTCAAAGCCTTTAGCTAAAGCTCCCTTGCGCCAGCCTCTTCGTCCCTCCCAGTCTTTGCTGCAAAGCAGCCAGCATTGCTCTTCTCTAAACGCTGCCTCTTGCCTGTCTCTTCAACATCCATTTCTCCAATCACTACCTACACTCATGGAAGAGACAGATGCTACCCCATGCAGCACAATCCCATTTCCTGCAGACATGCAAAGAACAGAAAAATATCAGTAAGTGTGGCATTGTCTTGGAAAACTTAACTAAATGTATGAGCCTGTCCAGATTAGACAGTGGCTCGAAGAAAGCACTGAACAGAAATCCAACCAGGGATGGAGAGAAGGTGCCTCTGTTAGGACTCATTGCTCTTGCAGAGGATCTGAGTTGAGTTCACAGCACCCATGTCAGGCAACTCACAACTGCCTGTAACTCCAGCTGCAGGAGAGCCAATGTCCCTGGCCTATGCAGGCCTACATATCACTCTCCCCAACATACACCCATAATTTAAATTTATAGAAATAAATCATTTTTTAAAAGAGAAAAAAAAAGGGCAGCCAAACTGAGGACAATGCAACTATGGTGAACTTTACAGGGGAGCCGCCACGAAGTCCTGGGGCTTCTATTCATAGTCACACGAGGAACGAGGGTCTAATATTAGATAAAATATGCAAAGTCTAAGAAGAGGTGGATCAAGAGCAATCCACTTGAAATGCATACGGTTTTCTATTTGCTCCACAATATGTGTGCAAGACATTACCAAGCCAAGCCATTTAGTCATCAGGTGAAAGAGGCCTGTAACTGTAAGCGGGGGAGGGATGATACAACCTCACTTTCTTAAGTTCAAAGTCTTCTCTTTTCCTATTTCATTTTCATTTTACTTCTCTTGGTAAATATCTCAAACAAGTATCCAGAACACTCTGAACCTTCAGGGTGGACTCTGACAGCACAAAAAATTTAAAATTTACTTAAGCTTTAAAATATTAAGGGTCTAAGGTAGAATACACTGGTCTTGAGCTCCCTGGGTAGTCATGGAGGACCTTCAACTCCCCCGTCCTCCTCCTCCTCTTCCCACGGGAAAGATTACCATTCTCATATTAGCCTTTGTTTCAGTGAGAATTGTAGTATCAATTATAAAATAATATTTGTTTTGGTAACAACTTGATACTGTTTTTGTTGTTGTTCGTTTATAATTTTTAGATCAATTTTTTTCCATGTTTAAGATAATAAGATTTATAAATTCTAAGTATATATTTGGATGATTTTTGTTTATAACAAAATATCTGTTGGTCAACTCTGGCTCACCCTCATTATCCTCCTTCTCTCTCTCCCACTCCCTCTCTGTCTCCACCCCACTACACCTCCCTTTCTTCCCCTCCCCACCACTCCCTTTCTTGAGCAGAGTCTCACAATATGGCTTGTTTGTTCTGGAGCTTGCTGTGTAAACCAGCCCAGCCCTGAAGTCAGAGACCTTCCTGCCTCTGCCTCCTGAGTGTTGGCATTAAGGCGTGTGCCACCCCATCTGACAGATTTTTTTTGCATGAACCATTATGCTTTTGATGCACGTTCATATTGTTGGATCAAATGGTATTTTATTCCTTTTTACTGCTAAATAGAAAGAAAACAGACTCTCTCTTTCTCTCTCTCTCACACTGTTCTTCTGATTACAGCAAGTTTATTAGCTTGTTCTCTGGTATTGCGATAAACACCATGACCAAAAGTAAGGAGGAAAGGATTTACTTGGCCTACACTTCCACACCAGTCTATCAATGGCGGGGACCTGGAGTAGGGCCTGAAATACAAGCCATGAGTGTGCCCCTTACAGGAGGGCTTAGTAAGCCAACTTTCTTATATGTCCCAGGCCCACATAGCTAGGGATAGTGCCCCTGCCTTCAGAGTGGTCTGTGCCCTTCTATCAATTAGTAATAAGGGACCTACTGCACAGACATGCACACAGGCCAATCTAATGGTGATGATTCTCCAGCTGAAGTTCTCCTTTCTGACTCTGGGTTTGTGCCAAACTGACAGCTGAAGCTCATTGTGACACGGAGTAGCATTTTGGAGCAACTGCTCTAAGGGAAGGAAAGTTGATTCATAGACCTCCTTGTAACTAAATCATCAGCAGAGAGATGAGCTCATAGCAACAAAATATCCAGAAAGACCAATGGGGTCTAAACAAATTCATTTTCACTTGTCTTGCCCCTCTCCCATCTGCAGGCTGGTTCCTTTTATATGCTGAATTAATTTGGGAAGCTCTCTAGTGCGTCCAGGGTGTTTTCATTTTACTTCTGAAATGGTGATGGTGAGACAGCTTCCATGAACTTCTTCCCCTGAAGTGAGTGAACACTTTCCTTCTGTGACAAGGGCATCAACTTCTCTACCTTCATCCTTGTCCACTGGCCCTCCAGTTAATGAACAGGGGCACCAGCTCACCCACACAGCGCATCCCCTTATACATGCTCCCACCCCCTTGTTGCTAATGGTTTAACTCAAAGTGACCTGTGTGTGTGCCTGAACTTCATAGACATGGAAGTTGTCAGTCAAGGAGCAAATGCAAAAAAAGAGAAACGCACGGCAAAAATTATTATGCTGAAGAAAAGTAAAGTAAGTCCAAGAATTCTGTAACTTTTCCAAGTTCATTGGTTGAGTTTGAAATCTTTAAGTTTCAAATTTTGTTTCACAGTATAAAAAATATTATTTTATCTCACACTAATGTGAGGCTGTTCTAAGACCCATTACTGATCACCATTTCAAAATGTTTCTTTATATATATAAATATATAAATGTATATATAAATGTATAATATATATATATGTATGTGTGTATGTACACACACACACACACACACACACACACACACACACACACACACATATACAAGCGCAGCCGCAGAAGAAAGGAAGGGCATACAAGGAAAGGAGAGCCGCAGAAGGGACTCCATCAAAAAGAAATCATGGACTGGGTTTATCTCCAAAGCTAAGGCTTTCGCTTATTTAGTAATGTGCCTGCTGCGCAGGAGCACTACAGCCTGACCACAGGAGGGAAGCTCGCGCATGCGCAGTGAGCAGCAAGCCTTTCTGCTTAGAGCCCCGCTTCTTAAAGTGTCGCTCACAACACCCGAAGGTGTGTAACTGAACAGGGGGTCATGAAAAAATCGGCAGTGATGAGAGATTCCTGAATGTTCAACAACCGTAATTTAATCAGTTGCACGCCAGACTGGACATGCTTTGGCAGACGCATGCTCGCTGCACCGAGCGGCTCTCCCGAAGCTTCAGCGCCGCTTTCTGTGCGCTTCCCCTGCCATAGAACACGGGTGAGCGCTGGCTCACACGCCTCAGCTCAGGGTCCAGGGTGCCAGGCGGCGTTCTCAGTCTCAGCGTTTTCACTGCGCACACGGCACCCGCTGCCCTGATGGAAATGTGATAGTACAGTCAAGGAAAACAAGGACCTCTGGTCCTTTCCCGCACCACTCTGCGGGATGTGCGTTTTCACTGGCATCTCTTTGGATTGTATTGTGTCAGAATGTTTGATTTTAATAGTTGCTTTTTGCATTGCTGATTTGAGCTTAATTTAAATAATATTTACATTAATTTTGGTTTGGGATTAGAACAGAATATTTAACAATTTCTGAAATGTTAAATATTTACGTTTAAACATATCCCTGCCATTTTTTATTACGAATTTAGCTGAAGCACTGTGCCAGCACGGAGGGTTATAAATTCAAAATGTCAGTCAATTCTAGAAATGCTGACGGTGCTGTAAAACCTGCGGCATCAAAGGTTCAAGCAACAGTTATTATTATGTATTTTTATGTCTGTGTGTCTGTGCGTGCAAGTGCATAAATGCGCATGTGGATGGCAAGGGCCAATCTTTGGTCTTTGGTGTCGTTGCTTAGGACCCACCAACGTGTGTTTTGAGACAGGGTCTCTCACTGGGAAATGGTTGGCCAGGAAGCTCCTGAGATCACCCATCTCCCCTTTTCAGCGCTGGAGCTACCATGTCTGGATTTTTTTTTTTTTTTTATCATTTATTACAATTTATTCAATTTGTATCTGGACTGTGGCTCCCTTCCTCATCTCCTCCCAATCCGAGCTCCCTTCCTCTTCTCCTCCCATGCCCCTCCCCCAGTCCACTGACAGGGAAGGTCCTCCTCCCCCTCCATCTGACCCTAGCCTATCAGGTCTCCTCAGGACTGGCTGCACTGTCTTCCTCTGTGGCCTGCTTCTTAAGTGGATGCTGGTGTCTGACGTGGGTTTTTCATGTCTGAGCAGCAGGAACTTCATCTACTGAGCTCTCTCCAGGCCCTGAGTTAATTCCTTTGCACAACTTAACAAGCATATTAATCTCACTAAAATGTAATTTTCATTCACCTTTAATAATAGTAAAACTGTATGCATGCCAGAGAATTGTCTTAGAAAAAATTCTTTATGATTCATTATCAATAGATGTTTGATTTGTACACCTGTTTGATATGCTTATATATTTGGTATACTTGAGTTTGCTTAAAAATTTTGTGAGCAAAAATGAGCTGAGGGGCAAGAAAATTTGCGCAACTTCAGGCACACCGTCATCAAGGAGGGGAGTGTGGCATCACAATGTTACCTTTGTGGTCATTTTAACCTGTTCCTATCACCAGGGACCTAAACAAAAAGCTGCCTTTGCTTGTTCTAAAACATATGTAACTCAAGATAGGAAAGTTTTCTGTGATACAGCTTATGGGAGAAAAAGACTGTTGAACAGATGAAGAGCGGACATTTGCAGATTCTCAGTAGGCATCTCCTGTGCAGGGTTACTCACTTATAGCACAGAAGGATCTCATTAGCTCCCTGCAGACACAAAATTATACAAAGTGAAGCTATTAGGTGGAATTCAAGACATTAGGCGATTTTCTGAAATGGCTTTTTAAATGTGTATGAGAAGCAGTCTGGGGTTATGTGAGGTAGCTGGTAGAACTTTTTTTTTTTCTGTCTCTTGGGCGATTTGGGACAGAATGGGGCCACGGGGGTGGTGGGGATGGAATTACTACCAGTGAAAGCAGTTCTTGCTTCAAAACAATGGCTTTGAAAAAGCCCACCCCTTGCTGCTCCCAAGCTGGGGAGTGTAGGTGGCAGTTGACTTCCCATTTTCACTCTGTGCCAAATTCCTCAGAGTCTAATTTGATCAAAATAGCAGGTAACTTCATTTGAGAGATAAGAAGTTCAGCTGGGGAGGAAGGAGACAGGAAAGACAGAGGTGCCATCAAGCTGGTGCATTTTTGCTTATATTTTGCTGGGAAACTCAGACGACAAAGGCTGTGATTCTGACTTAAGGTTTCATGTTGGATTTTCCAGCAGAGATGGAGGAATTTTGACATCTGGGCTTGGACTGACTTTCTGCAGCTTCAAAGGCAGTAGGTTATGTCACCACCTAGGACAGTGGTTCTCAGCCTTCCTGATGCTGTGACTCTAATACAGGTCTTCGTGTTACTGCGACCCCCTAGCCATAAAATTATGTTCATTGCTACTTCATAACTGTAATTTTGCTACGGTTGTGTATTGTAATGTCAATACTTTTGGAGATAGACGTTTGCCAAAGGGCTCATGGCCCACAGGTTGAGAAGTACTGGTCTAGGAGATGCCCCCCTTGGAGGCAGTAGGTGAAAACTCACTGTGGTGATCTGGTTACAGGAATGGCCTTAGTTTTTAGTTTTAAATTTTGGGGCACTACTGTCAACATTCCCATGTGACCTTCATAAGAAGCTCACTGATCAGATCAGTGCAAAGAAGCCGGGATGGGTTAGTGTTAAAAGAACACTAAGAGGCTACCAAGAGGCTTTTCCACTGCGGCTGAATTTTCTGTGGCATGTTTTCCATAGCACTACTGAAAAGACTCCCTGGAGACCTCACGCACATCACGGAGACGGTGTCCCCAGAAATATTCAGCTGGAGCTTACACTGTGCTGCTCTATCCAAGGAGGCATATCTGAGGTTCAGAAGAAGGTTTTACTGCCTCCCTGAAATGTCTCATACCATGAAGGACACTTCCTAATGCCAGAGCAAGAACTGCTGGCTGAAAGCAATCTCTTTTTTTAATTAAATTTTTATTTTTTATATTATTTACATATTTATTTATTCACTTTGTATCCCAGCTGTAGCCCCCTCCCTCTTCCTCCCAATCCCACCTTTCTTCCCTCAACTCCTCCCTGCCCCTCTCTAAATCCATTGATGAGGGAGGTCCTCCTCCCCTTCCATTTGATCCTAGCTTATCAGGTCTCTTCAGGACTGGTTGCAATGTGGCCTAGCAAGGCTGCTCCTCCTTGGGGGTGGGGGGAGAAGTCAAAGAGCCAGCCGTTGAGTTCATGTCAGAGACTGTCCCGGTTCCCATAATTAGGTAACACACTTGGGTACTGAGCTGCCATGGGCTACATCTGGGCAGGGGTTCTAGGTTATCTCCATGCATGGTCCTTGGTTGGTGAAAGCAATCTCTTAATGTAAAGGAATTCCCTAAGGGAAAATAATCATCCAGAGAAACCAATGCAAAGCAAATACACACAACTCACAGTGCGGTATTTCTGCAAAATTACATAGCAAGTGCTAAGTGACTTTTACATTCATCTGGGGGAGTCGCATCCCTCTGAGATGTGAGACGCTGTGTCTGGCACATCTGACACAGTGATGACAAGGTAAGCTAGGAGTGACAGGTGTTTTTGGATTGCTCAAAAGCCCAGGCTGGCAAGAGAGGATGGCAGCAGGGGCAAGGCCGCAGCAGCAGCTGCCGAGCAGGGTGCAGGGGAACGTAGGCAGACCGGGAGCCTCTCTGCTCCATCTGCAGACACAGACAGGACAGAGGGCAAATGTAATGAGAATTCCATTGATAACGCAACCAGGCAACTGTCCGAATGGTGACGAGTGAGATGGTGGAGACCATACAGCTGTCTAACGCAGAGTATGGCTATGAAAAGAGTCCTGATACCAAGTGGCAGGCATGTTCTCTTCATTCATTATGTGGTGTAAAACTTGCTAATGCTTATGGGATTTGTGGTATGCCTAGACATTTTTGAAGAGCCTCCTATGAGGAGACAAAACATATGGAAGGGTAATTTTACCTTCTAGTTTCTCTTTCCCTTTGGGTAAGTTTTGTTTTGCTTAATAATTTTTTGTGTGCTTATTGTTAGGTTTTGTTCATTTCATAAACGCAAAACAGACGGGATAGACAAAGGTATTTAGACATTGTTTGCTGGCAGGAACAGAACTAAACCTCAGTCTGTCTTTCTCCCTCTCTCTCTTCCTCTCAGTACGGAAAAACTGATGAAGCAGAGAAGATCAAGATATGTCTGCATGTCCTGAGAGGTAGGAGGAAGAACCACAGGTGGGAGCTGATAAACTGAAGAACTGAATTGCTGCGGGGCCAGGAGTGTGTCTTTAATCCCAACGCATGACTGGCCAAGGCAGAAGCACCGCTGTGAGTTCCAGACCCGTGAGCTTCGGACGGAGACCTTGCCTCCTCCTCTGCAGAGGTGAACTTTGGCCCACAGGTGCACAGGGAGGATGCCATGCATTTGTGAGGATGCACTTCCGGAGGGGTTGGGTAGGTTGGAGAAGCAAAGCAGGTTTTGAAAGACAAATCCATGCTTCCTGAGGGAGGCCAGCCCCAGAGCCTGTCACCACAGAAGGCGTGTGCCGAGGCCTTTAGTTTTCTCACAGTTTATCTCCTAGATCTCATCTCATGTTGCATTAATCTAATTTGAATAATTGGGAAACAACCTAGCTAGCAACCAACATGTTCTGACACACTTGCTAAAACAATGGTTTAATATAGCCACCGTCAAGATGTGCCTTTGATTAGTCGACTTTTGCCAAAAGCAAAGAGGTCCAGTGCAGAAACCAGAGTTCTCAGAGTTTAAAGAAGGGCTGCAGAGTGCTCAGAGGTCATGACCCTGGCTGCTTTTCTAGAGTTTATCTTCAGCTTCCACATCAGGGTGTTTGCAACCTCCTGCTGCTCCAATCTGACACGCCCTCTGCTGCTCTCGTTGGGCATTCACACAGAGGTGGCTTATACTTACACACACACACACACACACACACACACACACACACACACACACACACTTTAAAAAAAAGAATTTAGTCAAAGGCAAATACACAAAGTTGACCTATTTAGAAATGTTTATTCTTCTTTACCCTGAACTAGCTGGTGGCAGTAATGGAATCAAATGGTATTTAAAATTAGCATTTATGATTTATCTGGAAACTATCATGAGCTTCATACCCGGAAAAATAAATATCACCACAGGAAGCAAGTGAAACAGAAAGATTAAAACAGTGGGATGTTACTGTGTCACCTTGGTCATTCCTTCCTACTCCCAAGGCACTGTGACTCTGGGCTCAGGCTCATGAGGGACCCAGGCTCCTTAGACATCTGAGCTCCTCTGAAATCTTATTACCATAAGGTCAGCTGAAGGTTAATGTCAGGAGGAAGCTAAGTGCTTTCCAGAGCAGTGAAAATAAGAACTCGAATTCCAGATGTTTCTGGAAAGCTAGATAAAGATCACAGATTTTGTACTTCTGAAAATGTTACTCCGTTTCTGGTTTTGTGTTTTGCCTGCAAGAAAATCGCCATTCAAGTACCTAGGCCTAAAACTTTAGCAACTGGCCCCAAAAGGAAGGAAATGCTCTCTAAAGTATCTGTTTTCCATGAAGGCAAGATCAGGCCATGCCAGTGCTGTAGGAACTCCCATGGTGCCTGGCAATTCACCGAAGACAGAATGGGCTAACACACATCAGAATGGCAAAGATCAAAAACTCAAGCAACAACATATGCTGGAGAGGATGTGGAGAAAGGGGAGCCCTCTGCCATTGCTGGTGGGGATGTAAACTTGTACAGCCACTTTGTAAATCAATCTGGTGCTCTCTCAGACAATTAGGAATAGTGCTACCTCAAGATCCAGCTAGACCACTCCTGGGCATATACCCAAAAGATGCTCCTCCATTCAACAAGGACATTTGTTCAACCATGTTTGTAGCAGCTTTATTTGTAATAGCCAGAAACTGGAAAGAACCCAGATGTTCCTCAATTGAGGAATGGATACAGAAATTGTGGTGCATCTACATAATGGAATACTACTCAGCAATTAAAAACAAGGAACTCATGAAATTTGCAGGTAAATGGTGGGAACTAGAAAAGATCATCTTGAGGTAGAATGGGTTTCCAGTCCAGATCAATAGATGGCCACGACAGGCTGTGTGGAGTGACGGTCCTTTGTCCTTGGACTTGTGTCTGAGGACTCCAACTGGCTATCTGGCAGGTGGCTGTCGTCTCCGCTGTGTGTTCTTCCCTCCTAGGGCTTGAACTCTAAGATGCATCATCTTCAAGTGGAAAAGACCTTTTGGCTCCTTCAGTGCTCATTACAGGCCCAGATCATAATTATGTCTGTGACCCAGTTCAAGGGAGTCTCTGTTTTGTGTCCTTAGCTCAGAAGAGGGGTCAGAGCAGAAGCACTTTATGAGCTCATCCTTTACCATCTGCCAGGACACTTTTCATCCACCTGACTTGAGTTCTGCAATGTGCCAATTCCCTTTCTTCTCTTACATTTGCATTTGTGGTTTTATTCCCTGTCCTTCAGCTTCCTCTATTTCCATGTTCCTCTGAATATCTTAGGACATTGCATAACTGTAAGATGAGAACATTTGTACTTACCCTAAATAGCTGTTCTGAGGACTTAAATCCATATATGTAAAAGCATGGCACATCTGCTTTCTGGAGAGTGCTATATAGTATGTACACATATAGTCTACAGAAGAGTAATACATACACACATGTGATATATATACACGCATATGTACATCTCTTTTTATATAAAATCCTTTCTACTTGTATATCCAGGGGGTGTGGGTATTTTTTCTTTGCAGTGAACTTTGGAAAACTTCTGGTAGCATTTCTCCAAACTCGCTATTGACTTGGACTAGTCCAGTTGACCAGGGAGCCCATCAAATGCATTCTTCATTTCAGTTACGGTGTTTTTTTCATTTCCAGCTTCACTGTTTTATTCTTTCTCAAAGTTTCCATCTCTCTAAGTGGAAAGTAACTTTATATACTTTTTCCATTTCAGCTATTACATGTCAGTCGTAGTTATTTCATAGCCCTTGTCTGATGTGTGCAAAAGTTTTGTTTTATATGAAATCTCTAGTAGATTTTTTTATTCAGGTGTTTGTGCTTGTTTGCTAGCATTCCTTATGTATCTAACATATTCAATATGAATTTAATGCTGAGAAAGAGAAGGTAAACAGGTCTGTCATGGGGAGTCTGGGGTGAATTTGGCTAGCCTGAAAATCAATTTCTCTTTCTTTCTTTCTTTCTTTCTTTCTTTCTTTCTTTCTTTCTTTCTTTCTTCCTTTCTTTCTTCCTTTCTGTTTTTCTGTAGCTCTACTAAGCCTAAAACATCCAACTCTTTTATTGGTGTCTTTGTTTTATCTTCCTTGTTATCTGGATTTTGTTTTACACTCTTCCTTATGTAGTAATGGCACCTTTTTAATCTTCCAGCTGTAATCTACTGTTCCAAGGAATCACCATCATGTTTGGGAAGAGGGGAGGTGCTCTGTGGTTAAGTCCCAGTCCTTGGGTGAACCATGCTGGTGTCATGAATTTTCAGTAGCTTTTCTTGCTGGGCTGAGTGCTGGGCAAGGCTAGAGCAGGGGAGCTGCTCTCTCCTCACATCAGGTAAAGCCCAATGTAAGCTGTTTTCTGCCTTATAGAACTTGATTATGGTGAATATTCCTGCTGTAGTTCAAAATGGTTAATCTTCTTTGCCCTGATCAAAACACAGTTGTTTTTTTTTTTTTTTTTTCAACTTTTTACCCTGATAAACTGATTAGAGTTCCAGAGATAAAACCTTGGAAAAATGGGTTTGCCAATCACCTTCCACAATTGATAAAATGATAACATAAATTTCCCCAACAAGAATAGCTCCTCCGACTTCTGCTCCCCATTGGCACACCCAGCTGTGATTTTCTGTATTCTCCCCTCTAGACACAGGGCTGACAATGCCGTCTGTGGCTTCAGTAGCCTGAAAGATTTCTGCTCTCAAGCTTCTGATCTTGTCAGCCATGAGCACAGGGGCAAAGATGCCCACGCTGTTTCTGTGTCACAGTTTAGGCAGTGGGAACGCAAACACAATAAACACTAAATCTCATCTGGCCCCCTCAGCTTCAGTTCAGTATTTTGACTTTTAGAGACCACTCTTCAATAAAAGTGTCCCAAGAGGTTCAGTTCAGGGTCTTCTAGGGGCAGGAGGGACAAACAGGTGTGGTGGCCAGAGAGACGGCTCAGAAGCTAAGAGCACTTCTTGCTCTTTCAGAGAACTTGAGTTTGTTTCCCAGAACTCACATTAGGAAACATACAAGCACCTATAGCTCCCGACACATGGGATCCAACACCCCTTTTGGATTCTGTGGGCACCCGCCACACGCACACACATACACACAAACACACATACACATAGATAATAAAATTTAAATGAACAAGCAGGTGTGATTACACTGTTGTATTTGAGACCCCAAAACCTGCTCCTCTCAGTGCCTTAAAGTTTAGAACGTCTCTAAAATGTCCTGAATCTACCATCTCTGTCCACTTTGGAGTTTCTTTGCTGTATTTTCAAATCCTGCCTGGGCTTTGGGCTCAATCCAAAGTTTATATACTTCAAAAAGATGCAACTCTTGAATCTACAGTGACTGTTCTTTGGATTCTTATCACCTTCTGTCTTTTATGCTTGGGTAATGTGGAAGGATGTCTGTGCTTGAACATATGACACCTCAAATGAGAACACTTTTAAAACACATGATCCATGAAGACTCCAATGCTCAGCATTCTACTCTTGCTATAAAAGAACCCCGGGGAAGAACGGGTTGATTTCAGCTCCTTGTCCACGATGGTGAGGCAGATGTGGCAACAGGAACTTACAGCAGCTGGTCACACCTCGTCCACACCAAAAAGCAGACAGGGACAAGCCAAGGTGGTTAACTGATTTATTCAGTCCAGACCTTCAAGCCAAGGGAATAGTGTCGGCAACTTTTAGACTGGGACTTCTCACCACAATCAAGTCAACTAAGATAATCCCTCGAAGCTAGGCCGAACTCTACTTCCTGCCCGGTTGACATCACTTGTCATAGCAGCCACACAGCTTGTAACAGAGCGGGATACAAGTGGCTGACTGTCCCATTGCCTGTTCTCTGATCATAAGTGGAACGTTTTCTAAAAACACTGAAGAATTGTCTCATCTCTAGTTAGGATTCCTGAAGGAGAGAAGAATTCGATTCAGCAGGATGTCTTCTGCATGCTGCTGAGCATGGAATAGATGCAGGTAACTTTTGGAGCACATCTGTCCTCTCCGCAAGCACCAGGCTCTTGTTTTTGCTTAGATCAAAGTCTGTGCTTATCAGGTGATTCCTGTGGAATCCCTCCGCCGTGCCCAGTACGTGCTTGACTCTGACATGACTGGGCGATATGTGCAAATGTGGCTTGTGTTAGGATCAATCACTTTATTTGTAATACAATTATGCGTCTGCACAAAACGACCTCAAGTCTTTCTTGTTAAAAATAACTGCATGTTCCACAGACATTTCTATAAATACACCCAGCATTTCAATGCTTTCCATATATAACCAATGTGCTTTCCACACTATCGACCATACAGACACATATTGCCAGGAAGAGCTCTTGATGAACGTGAGGAATGTCCTTTTTTCCAGAGTCAAACATATGGTTTTGGCACCATTTCCAGGCCAGCCCTATGCTCAGCACAAAGATGGAATGTACTAGATTTCCTTGCGTAGAAGCTGCTCACGCAACCCACGTTTCCAAATGCCAAACAGCATTACATCAAGAGCAAGCCCTATTCTTCCTGCTCTGGGCATTTGCTAGAGCTGCCATCCCCAAACCATCATGTCTCACAACTTTCTGGGTTACCGGGAAGAACTAATTAATTTACCAAATTTACCAATGATGTCAAATGTCCACACTGATAACCAGGAGAATTATCAGCAAATACTTTGAAAGCTGCAGCAGCTGAGTTCAGCAGCTTCTGTTATTAGATTGTGTTCAGATGTCAAAAGGAAAAGACAATTTGAGGTCTATGTATAAATACCTATACTACTCTGCTGGATCCAGCTGCTGCTAGAGACATCAGAGAAGAAGGAACATCATTAAGAAAATACATCCATAAGACCGGGCTATAGGAAAGCCTGTAGGCCCTTTTCTTAATTAGTGATCAATGGAGGAGGGCCAGCCCACTGTGAGTGGTACTATGCCTGGGCTGGTGGTCCTGGGTTGTAAGAAAGGTGGCTGAGCTAATAAATAACACCCCTCCATGGCCTCTGCATCGGCTCCTGCCTCCAGGTTCCTGCCCTGTGTGAGTTCCTGTCCCAGTTTCCTTCATTGATGAACAGTGATATAGAAATGTAGGCTGAATAAACCCTTTCCTCTCCAAGTTGCTTTGGTCATGGTATTTCATCACAGCAATAGTAACCCTAACTAAGACAAGGTGAAACAAAACTAGAAACAACTCTCCTGCATTAGATTGTAATTGGAGATATTAATATCAACCCATGACTTCTGAGAGAGACAGTCAGACCAATAGCTGGACACATGAACAATACATAGCAGATAGAGGGTAGGTCAGCAGGTATTAAACCTAACTAGGACAACAACCAATATAACAGAGATTTCACACTCAAATCCTAATGAAGTTAAACATTTGGCTTATTTTTTATGGCACCGCTGAGCTGAGAGTCTGCTACATATCAGTGGTCTTGCATTACCATTGCTGTCAAGTTTTGCTCACGTCTTAAGTATGTTAGTCCCTGTAGTGTTAAGGACACAGCTATGATGAAACTCATACAAAGAAAGAGCCAAGATGGATAGGGATGATTCTTTTAAATGAAGATATAAAATAATGTGAACCAAAACAATTAAGAAGAGGAGAGCGGCAGACAAAACAACAGCCTAACACAAGTCTGACTCAAATGAGCCAGCGAGCCAGCCAAACAAACATTTCAGAGAAGCTCACCCCGGCTAAGAGAGGGGGGGTGTGGAGTAATGTTGTGACATCAAACATTAAAGCTCATTCGACCTCTTCAGAGGAGCCATGTAGGTACAGCCAAGCAAGCCAGGACAAAGACGTTAGGCGATAAGATCAAAACTGTAGTGTGGACACCACTCTGCAGATCAATGGGAAAGACTAGGCTCTGGGTCAGGCCCAAGGATGACTCTGAGGATATTGACAGACACATTCTTTCAGTCCAGCAGATCAAAGCATAGTTGGCTTCATAGTGTTTGTTGGATGAAGACACAGAAGGATGAAAAGTCAGCTACACAGTGAAGGACTTTAGAGTAAGACTTGGCAGACAAGGTGACTACGATCAACCCATCTTGGTTTTTGCTGTGTTTTCTATGCATGGTCACTGTCTCCTCAGGAGGTTGAAGGACAAGGATCTCAAATTTCTGGCCAACCTGGGCTAAACAATGAAACCCTATCTAAAAACAAACACAAAGTAAATAAGAAAGAGAAAACCTATGACTCTCCAGAAATTGCCATCCACAAGAACAGTGTGTTTCAGGATCGCTTGTCTCAACACTTCAACACCTTCTTCTTCATTAGTGTATGTGCCAGATTTCACTCCAGACCAAATATCTCCATGAATGAAAAAGGTGTCATGTCTAGACACAACACTGTCCAAAGGCAAAAAGAAGAGCTGTATAATATCCCCATAGCCTCAACTCCCTTTGTTTCTCTTTGGTCAGATCTGGTTTGCGCATTCTCCCATAAACTAATTCACAGCAATGAGACAGGAACCAAGATTCATCTCAGGGTGTGGTTTCCTCCAGGAATTCCTGAGAATAAGAGGTAGATGTCAGAACAAAACCTGAGCTATGACCTCAAGGAGGAAAGAAGAACAGTATGCGGGGCCTACCATGAATGGCGTCTGTCTATTGTGGTCGCCCCTCAAGCTGTACAAAGGGCTTGTGTCATGCTCCAAATACACACATTCTGGAAACTCATTTTTATTTGTTTTGCACACTATCAACTTGGGCAGTGGTCCTACGGCACTTTCCAATCTTTGGATATGTACAAAACAGCCCATGTTTTTAAGCACTCAAAGAGAACTGAAGATTTCAGAGACCCTCACCCCCCATTCATATTCTGAGTGTTCTGGCTGAGGGACTTCCTCACAGTCCATAGAGTTGAGTTGGATTTTACACTGGAATGGAATTCCCATCCTCTAGGACACCAGAAAAATATGGAATGGTCAGGAGAGAAGGAAGACTTTGTCCTTCCTGGCTTGCAATGATATTTCTGCATTTCTAACAGGAAAAGGAAACTGTTACATTGTGTTTACTGGCTGCAGCCATGAATGAATTTTATTTTTCTCATACCTGTGTTTGATTTTCATCTTGTTGGTGTTACCATTATAAGACCAGAGGGAAACAGCAGGAGACGAGTTGATATCAACAGGAATCACTTTCTAAGAAGTTGAATGTAGGGAACACTGAAGAGTCACAAAGTCAAGATCAGATTTTTTTTTTTTTTTTTTTTAGCTGAGGGCTTTGAATGGTACCATCAGCCTACTACGAGGGCACACTTAGCAATGGCTCAAATGTCTCAACTTGAAATTTCCATTCTAGAATCTTTTCTTGAGTTATCAAACTAGATAATGAAAAAAGTATAAGTAAGCAATCTTCTGAAGTCAGAGCAACCCAACTCTGGCTTAGCTCGTTGGGGTCCTTCTCCAGCTTCCAACCCCTTAGTGTCTTTAAAGACTGCTTAGTCATCACCAACCCACATTTCTTCTCTGCATCTGCTCTACTCGGCTGTGAGGTCTTGAATGTTGCTCATGTGCAGGGACCTGGGTGAGAAAGGATAATTACAAAGTCAATCCTGCATGCTAAAGGTGTCTGTGGAGCCTGGTCCTCTGGGAGTCAGAAGAGGCCAGAGGCAGGCAGTGGTTGTTGAGAATGTTTTGCCATTCATGGTATAGGATTACAACCCAGCTCATGGTCTCAAGAGACAAGTTCTTACATTTTAGAGAACAATCCAGAGCTCTAGGCAGTATTCTGGAGTGATGCTGTTATTGGTCCGGGAGAAAAAACTGGTATTGCTTACATCACCAGAGTAAACACACACACACACACACACACACACACACACACACACACACACACACAAAACAAGCGAAGATAAAATAAATAAAGGAAGTAGGTAAACCAGACGAACTAGAGTAAGCAGTAAGGTAAAGAACAGATCACAACTAGAAAGACATGGAGAGCTGAAGATAATCTAATTAATATTTTAAATTATTTCTCTCAGGATCCAGGGCAAGTCTGGTAGTTTTGAAAAGGTATAAACTCAAGAAAGCAAAATTCACTCAAACCTAGCTGTCTTCTTTGCCCTCACAAGTCGGCATGTCAAGGACGCCAGAAGTTCTAAAGCTTCCTGTGCCTGGGGCACATGGGAGGTACAGACACAGCAGTTAGGAGGTCCTGTGGCCCTGGCTACTCCTGCCTTTCTTGGTGATTTTCTATTCTCCCGATTCCTCTCCAGATCTCTTCTGTGACACAATAGTGAGTCTCCCGCACACTTCTTTCCTTGACACTTGCATTCACTTCCCCTCACAGCTAGAGTTCAGCTCTGCATGTTAAATCCTCTTGCCAAACATCGCCCCTGACCTGTCTCTAGATGCCAACGCCATGTCAAGGACTAGTGTCATTCACTGGAGTCAGAATTCCCACATCTCTCTTTCTGTCTCAGTCACCCTGACCTTGTCGTGCCATAGTCTTGGGGAATTCTTTCCTCTTTGATCTCCACAGAAGATCCCGTGGAGTCCAAGACATTGGCCTTCTTCCATCTCCCACATACTTGTTTTGTTCTCACAGTTGCTGCCTATGGCCAGGTCTTTACATCTCACATAGTTCAATGTGATCATTATGCTCTCTAAACCTGTCTTCTTCCATTTGCTTCTAGGTTCTTTGTGGGCCTGCTTTCTAATTGTATTTCTGAACACTACTAAAAAGTGATCACCATCTCCATGGGCACCTCCAACTTTCCTTTGACTCTCTCCTGGAGAACGGTCAGTCTCTACTCACGACCATAGTGACCCTGACTCCAATCAAGGTGCTCATTTATGTCCAGAGTGAGTGATTTCAGAATCAAATGTAAATACATAGGCTACCTAATGGGCCTCTAAATTTCTTATCATAATTCCAAAGACCTTCCAAGATGTAGGCTCTCTTTCCTTTTACATTTGATTTCATCTCCTGTTATGACTCCTAATCTTCCACAATCTTTTCTGGGTACAAAACAGAGCTATAACCAATAGCAGACACCCCTTCTTCTTAGCAGACAGGCAGCTCATGGCTCTTCTGTGAGTGCTTAGAGCTCCTGTGTAAACAAACTTGATGCCCGTTCCCATAGGGCAGAAGCCATGTCAGTTGAAAAGGAAAAGTCTAGTCAGTCATCTGCAGGCATCTTAAGGATCCACGTGTTTGACATTCTGTTGACAAAACATCAAGATGATTGGGAAAGAACTTTTCACTCTTCCGGTTTGAAGGGGTTTTGGTATCTAGAGGTTATCCAAGCAGCAAACATCCTCAAGTGGCCTTCTGGAGAAAATGACTTCCTGGTGAAACTAGAAATAGCAAAGCAGTTAGGTGGAAGAGAGCTTATGGCCAGTGGATATGTGGGACTTTGGCTGCAATAAAGTTGCCTGAATTGTGGTAGACTGTTGATAACAATCTGCCTTCGTGGTTGTACCAGCGTGAATTATGGCAATGGCTTCCATGTGTAGACTCTTCCATATGAACTATAGCCTGTGTTAGGCAGAACTCCATAGGAATTGCTCTCTTGTGAATTGAGTGTCTTTTTTGTACAAACCAATACAGTTACCTAGACGCTCCAGGATTCCCGCAAAGACAATAGAAGCTAGATGTGAGCACTTACTGATAATGGCAATAATGTTGGTTTTAAGCAATTCAAACAAGAAAAATGAACAGTGATTTGGCTTGCCTGTAAAATTCATAGGAAATCAAGAAGAAATGACCCCAAGTGCTGTAGGAAAGAGATTAAAGCTAAAAATTAGGCTGTGTTGTACAAGAAATTCACAACTGGCAAGTCAACTGTTAACAGCTCAAAAAAAGCCTTGTGGAGGCACTTTTGTAGGCTGTGGTTCTGAATCCACTGGAAATACAGTTTATTAAAAAGCACGTTGGGACAATTCACAACTGGAAGCCTCCAGCGCGCAGGGACAGCTGCTCCTGGCTCAATGATCTGCGGGCAAAGGTTTATTGTTAAAGGAGTCAGATGTACCTGTGTGACTCGGAGAACCTTGGTTAAAATGCCTGCTGTCCCGCATGGGTGCTCTCCAGACAATGTGCATGCAATTACCCAGCATGTAAAGCTTCCCTGCAGCGTTTATCACTGGTCCATTGAATTCTACGGAGAAAATACTCTTCACTGAGCAGAAAAGTAACAGGAACATCCTCAAGGTAGGAGGTCAGCAATGCACACAACAGGTAGATTAGCAAATGGAAACAAGGGAGCCTGCAGAAGCCAACCGTGACTTTATGAAGACCCATCTCAGAGCAGGCCACAGCTGCGAGGAAAAGCTTGTTACTCTTCTTCTGGTCCACAAATGGCTTCTACTGTCAAGCTATAGGAAATGAATATGCTATCTAAGTGAGTGGCTGTATCGCTCCGCTATGAAAGTCAATCAAGTAGAATTCACTGTGACCATTGCACAAACCGTTTGCAGCTACATCAGCCTTTATCTCTTAGAAGTTATCTGGTCGGGAGCAAAGACTCCTCAGAAGTCCTCTCAGCTCTGGGTGAGATCCCATGACAGGACAAGGCCAGGCTTCGTGGGACAGAGTCCTCACTTGTCACCTCAGAACAGCTCCAGGTTATGAAGAATTTTGTGGCTTCCAAGGGAGGACATGTGGCCAGCTTCCAGGAGCAGATGAGAGGATTTTACTAGTTTTTAAAAGACATCAACAGTTGAAAGTTTCTTATGGGCATCAGTTATTTCTTAGAAATATGGATATAGCCCAGAGGCTGACTGAGTTCCATATCTACATCTTCCTTTGTTTTTCCTGTACACACACACACACACACACACACACACACACACACACACACACACACTTACATACATGCGGCCAATTAAATTTTTGAGTGGAAAGTTTTGTGCCACATGGGAAGCAAAGACGATGGTGAGACCAAGTATGTGGAATTCATACTTGCACATTTGGTGATAATTAGCCTAATGTACAGTAAAAATGGACTTGGAGAGTGGGGCTGCGTGCAAACAGAGTGCTCAGAGTTCTTTAAAGCTCTGTTCTATTATTAAATTCCTACTGCTTTCATATAAACCTTCAATTAAATAGTCTTGTTGGTTCACTGGAGAAGGTTTCTGTATGAAATGAACATCTGTCATCAGAAGCATTTCTAAACAGCTATGGTTTTCCCTGCGCGTGAAGGCTGCACTACCCAGGCCATCCAGCATGGTGATCCTTATCCCGGATTTCACCTGATCTTGATTTCTTCAGAGAGAACTTCTCCTTTCACACCCTGTGCAAACAAAGTGTTTGTTTCCTTTTGTTTTCAACAGAAATCGAATCAAAAAGGTTATAGGAGGTAAAGAGACCTTCCTAAAGGGCACCGAATGGCCTGACTACTAGATTTTCATCTTTGTCTTTTGCTAACTGAACCCTGGTGAGAGAGAAGAGGCAGTATTAAAATGACTCTTTTAATGAAATATCTTCCCAATGCAGTTTCTGGGGTTCATATGTTTGATTTATTAGCCACTTTGATCTCAGCAACCCTGGCCACTTCTCAAATAATGAAAAAACAGTAGCTTTGTTTTTGTTTTCCAGGGCTTCTCATGCTAACCATGTTTTGCCTTCGAGCAGGCACAGCGCTATAACCATGAAAAGGGGCTGTGTGTGCTTGCCTTAAAACCTCCATTTCTGAGTAGCGTGAAAGCCTAAAAGTGTGCATTTAGCTAAATACAAACAATTTTTATCTATAAATTATCAAATATTTAACCTTGTTATGTTAGTGGTAGGAATTAGAAAAAAATGGCACATTACTTAGAAGAATAATTGATGATACAGAAAGAACAAAATATTTAAGAATTAAAATATTTAGGCAAAAATCTATGTAACGATTCCTAGTGCATATAAAATTATTATGCATAATATAGAAATTCACATAATTGTTATGTTATTCTCAGACTATTTCATAAATTGTTATTTTTAAATAATTTATTCAATATACAGAGGAGGCAAATATTTGTCCTACGGGATAGAGGACTACTGAAGCTTACAAAGCTCTCCGCAATAATTTAGGCACCAGAAAATTCTAGGATTTTCTGCCATCTATTCCATAATAATGTATATTCAACAACAGCCACAAATGGAGGCTAACAGAAAGCACAGAGGGGCATGCATAGTTGCATCTCTTAGAAAAGCAAAGTACCACCTATAAAACACCTATACCAGAGTGAAAATTGAATGTAACACTGAGCAAGCCAGTCTATCCGACCCCATCTGTCTAAGAACTTACATGAAATGCAGAGTAAAGAAACACAGACACAATCACACCTAGGGGTCAGGAAACTACAGCAGAAAGCACAATGTCTTCAACTGAGGCTAGAAAAAGAAAAGGGTCGAGACACCTAAGGACTAATATGAGTTTGGGAGATTCCTAAAGGACTCCACAGAGAGTTAGGAAATGTGAGCCCAGGGAGAGGGCAGCACTGAAAGAGCGGCGGGAGAGGTTTCTGTGACAATTCTTCACCGCTCTGGATCACTCCCTCCAACCAAGGCTACGTCCTGAGACGCCAGAGCAAGGAAATGGCCTGGACCCTCCTCATACTCTTCCGGAATATCCATCAAGGCCCTCAGAGTTCGTCTGTGGTTCCTCTACCCATCAGCGGCACCCCAGACCTCTTAGTCCCACAGACTGGGAATTGGGACACAGTTGTAGTAAGGGCCCATGCCCAGGAGACCGCTGTTAGAATGGAACACCCTGCATTGCTCTCTTTCCGTGGTCCTTTCTTTCCAAGTCTCACATCTGGGTCCTGTTGGTTTGTTTTGAGGTTCATTTTTAATTGTGTGTATATGTGTGTCTGTGGGTACGTTTGTACGTGTAAGGGTAGGTGCTGCCGAGGTGAGAGGGGTGGTTTCCCTCCCCGCAGATCTGGGGTCACACAGGTGGTTGTGGGCCTCCTGACATGAGAGCTGGAAACTCAGCGCTCATCCTCTGTTGTTCTCAGTAGCATCAGTAGGTTATCAGTAGTGTCTTCCCCCATAACCCCCGTCCCCATGACAGGGTTTCTCTGTGTAGCCCTGACTGTCCTGGGATCTCTTTGTAGACCAGGCTAGCCTCGAACTCACAGAGATCCGCCTGCCTCTGCCTCCCAAGTGCTGGGATTACAGGTGTGTGCCACCGAGCCCAGAGGCAGTAGGTGCTTTTAATAGCTGAACCATATCTCCAGTCGTATCTACTAGCTGAATCCACATTTTACTGACAATGGAATCCCCCTAAGATGCCAGGCGTACCCCATTATCCCACACTCCAGAGCCTCCCACTGTGGTTCTGTTGTCTGTTTCTGTGCTGTATTGGTCATTTGTCCCATATTCTAGGGTCTTTGTCCCTAAGCAAGTCTATTGATTTTACATACTTTCCCCCCCTGTGGACTCTGTCTTTGTCCTTCTCCACTCTGTTACCCCAAAGGCTATTTCATATTCTCCCCTGTCATCTCCCTGTGGAGTATGGGACTTGTGGGAGAATTGCAGTCTGCATGTATTTAAAAGGTTTTTGTCTTTAAGATAAAATGGGGCAAACCCAAACTAAACCCTCTCTGTCCTGGCCAGCTCCAAGTAAAAAGAATATTAAAGTTAGACTCTTCCAAACCTCGGGTGCCCTTTAAAGTAATGTTCAGCTTTTCGTCTTCCTTCCTAAGCTGTACCTACTTGACAATTTTCACTTTTAAGAAGTTGTTATGTGAAACTCTGTCTCCTCTGAGCTGGGTCAAATTGGCCCCAATACACTCACAGGGCCTTCGACAATGGAATTTCGACTTCCCTCCTTGTGGTAGTATTTCAGCTATCTTACCATGGCTGTTACCCCTATACTTGCCCATGAGCTGCACATTTCCAGTGAAGGAACATGTTTTTAAGGTCCTTGCTCTCCTTTCTCCCACAGCCTTTCAGCCGTGTTCCCTCCATCTCCTAGCCACTCCAGAGGCTTCTGACTGGCTGTCCGGGGCTGTCTGTCTTGTCCTAGCTCTGGCCTCTGCTCTTAGATGGTTTCTCACAGTCAGTGGTATGTGGGCCTCATAAGCCCAGTGCCTGGTTCCAGCTTCCAACACTGTCATTTGAACTTCTGAGCTGAAAAACACGAATAGATTCCACGTATCTACACTCCACTCTTAATGTCTGATGTGTGTCTTTTCTTCTCCAAAATGAATCAATAGTACAAGTCCAACTAGAACAGGATGATTGGAATTTGCCTTCTTCCAGAGAGATCACATACTTCCAAAGATGTAACCTGTTATTAAATTAGAATATTTTTTTGCCAACTGCTTCTATCTGTCACACACACATACACAAATAAATTTTAAAATAAAAGCCAGTTGTTCTTCATAGAAAACCCTCAGACCACCCCCCCAGCACAGACAAAAGGAGTGTTTGTGTCCTAGGATTGCTGTTTAATCATGTGTGTTGTCCTTGCTTGATCGACCAGACCATTCTTTAAGGTCATCTCAGGTTCCAGTGCTCCTGCCGGTAGGAGCCATATCTCCCTCACTTCTTTTCTTGGCAAATTCAGAGGATCACTTCCTAAGCTCTTCCTCAACATGCTGACAAAAATGCACATTTATCCATTTGCCCAATGACTGTTGAAAACAAAAGCACTTACTGTAGGTGTTGGGAATTTGTTGGTTAGCAAGAGCCCCTGTGAAGCTCATGTTCCAGAACCATGCTGGGACCAGGACTCATAGGGAAAAGCCTGGAGGGAGAGGCAACACTCGTCACCACCACCACCACCACCACCACCACTACCATAGCATCACCCCAAAGTTTCTGACTTGCTTAGGTTTGGGGGGTGGCTTGGCGAGAGGACAACCTGAGGGAGTTGGTTTTCTCCTTCTATCATAAGGATCCCAGGAGCCAATCCCAGGTTTTCAGGCCTGGGAGCAAGTACCCCTAACCTCTGAGCACCCCTGATGTTTCTGTCCAGCCTGCGGCTCTTGCTCAGGCCCCAAGCACACTCAGCAACACCTGCTCTGGGATAAGACATATGTTTAAACACCAGGGACTTCATTGTAAATGGGGTCACAGGACAGGGCACACTATCTTGCTAATAGAATAGTCAAGGTTATTTTGAGTTACATTTCTAAATACAGCAGAAAATAGGTTGGGTTAATGGCTGTGGTAAAAGATTGTTTACTATATGGGGTGGCGAAGGGCACAGTAACAGAAAATATATCTGCTAAATCAACTAACTGATTCAGTTGAGATTAAAGAGCTAATATAATACTTGAAGTTCCTAGAGTGATTTATTTTTGCTGCATGAGTGATTTAAAAAATAGTAACTAATATATTAGATCATCTCGTATTCACTCCAGATTTAATTCAGGTCCCAGTAAACCTCTAGTGTGCTGACAAACCCAGGAAAGAATCAATCAGTGAGAACTAGAAGTTTAAGTGATTTTCAAAGAAATGACATATAGATAAGCAGCAAATCTGAAATTCAACTCAAATATTCCCAGAAGAGTGGAGTCATAATGCAAGGCAATTAAGAGCTCATATGTAAGGCATTTTTATCTGCATCCCAGACATACATAGCTCACCAGAAGTCAGGGCACTTATAGTTAGGAGCACGTCTGACCTCTGATCTCAGTAACTCCCCAACCAAACTCATAGGATGAAACCTTAGCCCTGGATATGATGGGTTTGAAGATGAGGGCCCTCAGCTTGGCGTTCCTGCCATGGCAAGAATAAACAGAAAGGTGGCAGCTTGTCCTATTTCCCACCACTATGCAGGCCCCAGTCACGCTGTGTGACAGATATCTGTAAGACATGACAGCAGCTGCTGTAAGAACTCAGCCTGCCGACAGCTGGCTCTTGGATCTCCATCCTCCAGAGCCAGGACGGAAAGTAATTATGCTCTCCCTGACACTCTACGTGCGACACATTGTACCGGCTATCCCATCTAAGACACCGGAAAGCAAAGAAAACACCAATATATTAACAGCTGCACTCAGAACACCCTTAGAATTTCTCTCTAAGTGATATAGACTCAGTCTGGATTTCTGAAGCTGGATTTGGGGAGAGTGGAGTCCTGTCTGATTATTAATTTGTATTAAATGTCACTGGCAATAAACTAAATTAATAACAAGAAGACTTAAGTGACTATTAATTTGGTCTACAAATGTATCAGCACAAAAGCAATCAGGGGAAAGCATACATTTCTCTCCCCTTTCCTGCAAAGTGATTATGGGAATCTCTGAACTGTGCTAAGACTTGTAATTGAATCCCTTGAACACACCATTCTTAAGGTACATAACTTGCAATGCTACAATACTCCTCTGAGCAATGGCTGCATCTTAGTTAAACACAATAAAAAGCCAGGACTCGAGAAATATTGGTGGTGGTGGGTAATTGGCAGGACAATGATTGGCAAATCCACCCTTTAAGTCAGCCTGCGTTGAGATGTCCAGTAAACGTTGCAGAGACATTTACCTAAGTGCACTGGCAATCAACTGCCCAAGCAAGTGTCTGTTTTCCAAAGCCGTACTCGTGTACAGTCCATAAACAGCTGCCAGCGACGTCCTACATCTGGATGACACAGTTGCAGAGTTAATTTTGGTTAGGAAAAAACTACATCCCTGGTTGTAATTTGAATGGAATTTTGATCAGGGAGAAGAATCACAGTATGGGCATTGCTCATGTCCCTATGATGTGTGGAGGGATGGTAGGCGCTGCCAAACATGAAAGAGGCTGCTGAATAAAACAGAGAAGTCGAGGAGAGTCTGAAAGCAGTGTCTCGGACAGGGTTTAGCCCACAGACCGGCAAGCATTGGGGACCCTTGCTATCACCCACACACCTGGGATTCAGGAGCCACTGTAGCTAAATGTTCTTGCGCTTATTTATCGCCTAGAATATATATTGGCTGCTACCAAAGGCCTGACGCTCACTGGGTTGTGAAGAAATGCTGAGAATTCTCTAGTGCTTTGGTGGATTGTGGTGAGTTTTATACTCACAAAAGGACAGAGAGGGCCAGTAGATGGCACCGTGAATAAAAGCTTTTGCAACACACGTGGGAGGAGCAGCGTTTGGATCTCAGCACCATGTAAACCTGGGCAGGCATGGCAGCACCGCAAAAAACCCTCAGTCTTAGACTAAGGAAATGGAGACAAGGGGTGATGGCTAGACAGACAGCCAAGTTCAACCAGTGAGCTCAAATGAGGGAGTTAATATATAATGTAGAGAATATATATCAATATGTAATGTAAAGATATGTAACATATAATATATATTAATACATAATGTAGAGAATTCTCGAGGAAGAGTGTCGACCTCTTGCCTCCACACACAAGCACATACCTTGTGCGTTTACCTCTATACGTGTGTTTACCTCACACATGCAAACATACATTTATACATGCATATATGTGTACCTGTACACACTTAACCCTACAAACCCAAAACACATATAAGCATGCACACATGTCCCAGGACCTATACATACTCATTCCCTACACATGAGCACACATATATACATGCAAACACATACAAGCACACCCACAGCCATGTGTACAGCTGTACACACTCCGTCCTCCCCCACCCTCACTCCCAACAGGAACACCTGAGACCCTTATCTAACAGTCAAGGTCTTCCACCCTTCACTTGCTCAACCTGCACAGACATCCACTCCTTCACAGATGTCCACATTATGAAGCCTGTTGAAGCTCACTGTCTCCAAGCGATGCCATCGGAGAACTGTGGGCTTCGAGTTTTCACCAAACCTACTTTATTTAGGGTTCTCAAGCACCTTTACCTCCCTTCCAAACTCCAGCCTCCAGTAGGAGATTAGTAGGGAAAAGGGCTGCAGACCTCTTTTGTCTACTTCCTGCTGATTAGGGTCTATGGTCTTTAGGGGATTGCCAAACTCAGTGGTCAGAATAGCAGCAGTCCAGTCCAAAGGCCAACACCAAGCAGCAACATGAAGTCACAAAATCTGCAGACTCAGTGGATTACCCAGAAGTTTTCTGAAATGTCTCTCTGCGAAGTCAATGGTTGAAGCATGAAGATCAGCACAGCGATGTTGATCCTCTCCTCAGAGTCCACCCATGGATGTTCTCAGCTGGCCAACGCCACACCCCTCCCATGAGAGCAAAATATCACGCGCCCTGTCACAAGCCAGCCTCCAGCAAAACATCATGTGCCCAGCTTGTGGCAAAACATCACATGACAAAACTGAGTCTTCAAGGAAACCAGAAGCTTCACTTCAAAAAACCAAGCATCCCTGCCCAATCCTGTGATCTTCCAGTGAAGACAAACACCCAGGGACAAGTACCTGGCTGTGGAGAGGGAAGAGAGCTGCATGCACAGTGAAAAACATCCAGAGCCACACTGAAGTCAGAGCCTCCTCACTCTCTCAGTCTTTCTCACTCCTTCCCCGACAGGCCATGGTCAGGGTCACGATAGAGCTGCCTTCTGTCCAGCTGCTGCAGTGGACGCTTGATGGCTTCCCTCTGCAGTCTGAACCACCTGTGAAGTCTGTGGGCTTCAGTCCATTCCCACCAGATCACAAGAGTCCTAACTTCCTTCAACTCTCATCTGTCAGGTCCATCCCAGGATTCTGTCTCAGGATCTCATGCCAGGATTCTGGCAGAAGAACTTTTCATTTACATATGAATGGCTGAAATGCACTATTAACCTGAGCTCCAGATACTGGCCTTGAAGTCTGAATAAAACCAACATTCCTCCCCTCTCAGTGGACTGGGGGAGGGGCTTGGGAAGAGAAAAGGGAGGGAGAGCAGGATAGGAAGGGGATGAGGGAGGGGGCTACAGCTGGGACACAAAGTGAATAAATTGTAATAAATAAAATAAATAAAAATAAAAAATAAAAACAAACACTATTTTTAATAAAAAGAAAAAATAGTGATTACAAAATATATATCATATGAAAAAAAACCCAACACACAATTTTCAAGGTTGATTTTTTTATAAGAGTTGATTTTTATAAGAGTTAACAACTTGGCCAAACCACCACAATTACCCAGGTAACAATAATGTCCACTATGAATTATAATAGTTTATAGAAATTGCTTATAGAAAATTTTACTTTCAACTGTGTAAGACTACAAAAACACTGCTGTTTATACCAACTTTCCTCACTCTGCATTATTTTGGCCTAATTTATCATTTAAATCAGTCTTGTTCTGTTAATCTCCATAATGGATTGCCCCTTTTCAAAGATATATTCCTTTTTATGTGTATGAGTGCTTTGCCTGTATTTGTGTTTGTGCACCATAGGCGCTCCTGTTGTCTGTGGAGGCCGGAGGAGGGTGTCATGTCCTTTGAAACTGCAGTTACGAGCAGTTGTGAGCTGCCTTGTGGGTGCAGGACCTGAACCCAGGCCCTCCGCAAGAGCAGCAAGTGCTCTCGACTGCTGAGCGTTTCTCCTGAATTGTGCTTTTCTGAGGGGGCATTCTGACGTGTCTTAGGACGGCTGGAGATATGATAAGTAGCTGGAGATAACCTTGACTTTCTAATCCTCTCACTCACCTCTCACCATCACTCCTGGTGCTCATTGTGCCAAGCATAGAATCTAGGGCTTTGTGGGTTCTGGGCCACACCCAATCCCCTGAGCTACCATCAGTTCTGTGGATTGCCTCCAACAGGACCATGGAACAAACGCACTGAGTGAAAGAAGACTGCCCCTGATCCCTGATTCCAGCAAGTGGCTTATGCAAAGTTCTAAACCCCATTTGTACAGTGACTGGGGGCAGGGCAGGGAGCCCTGTATCCACACCAGTATGGGATGCCCAGTCAGAGCAGTTGAATTCAGGGACCTCCTTTTGCTGCACTGAGGTGGCTCAGGAGCCACGTCATTTGATTCTGGGCAGCTCTTTTCATAGCGTATTTCCCCAGGAAGACTCACATGGAAAATGGAAGTTTCATAATTATATTGCATTTTTTTAATGGCATTTCTCTACCTTTACTGAAGAAGTTTCAAAAACAAGTATCTTCAAAGTTGTATTTTTTTTTCTCATTAAATTTGAGGGGAGAAACTCACTTTTCCCATTGTTAAAACAACCTCAGTAGTCACAGTACCGTTTGTGCCCTTGTGACAATAAGGAGCACGTGGCCCCATGTTTGAGGCCCAGCTGTTCCAGTAAGCGACTGTGTCAAAAGGACAAAATGATTTAAAAATGCTCTGAACAATAGGGAAAACTGCGCTGAAGGAAAACCGTGGCTGCATAACTGATCCACACTGAGGGATGCTGTGCACCGGGAGCCGTGTGGCCCTATCTCGAGCTGCCCCTACCTTGAAGACTGCGTATTGCTGGGGCGGTATCATCCGCAGGAAGTGATGTAGACACCAGCACAGTGACGCAGCTCCTTGGTGACAAGGCTTTCAAACATGAACGCCTACAGAAGCCATCTGAAAGGTCTCGGGGCAGGTGGGGTGGGGGGTAGGAGGGTGCAGCCTCTCTCTGACAATTCAGGCTGGGATAAAGAGGATGTTATAAGTGGATCAGCTGTGGTTGTCCTCTCTCTATCCCGTCCATCTTTTATCAGTTCTACTATGGTAGTAAATGTGGCATGGGCCAGAAGGCCAGAGCAAAGGTTTAGAACCCCATCCCTGGTACCTACGATTTTCAGCATGCACTACTGAAAAACGATGATCCCACCTTGCCCAAGAGGATCTCAGACTGGGGAATTTGTGAGTGAAGAAGAAGCTTTGTACCGTGTCACTTACTACCTACAAGAGAATTAAAAAGGTTCATGAAGCCAGGAGTAGTATCTCATACTTGTGACTCTAATATTGGGAAGGCTGATGCAGGAGAATTATCATGAGTTCAAGGCCAGCCTGAGCAGCAAAGCAAGCTCCTATCTTGAAATCAAAACACAAAAAGAAGAGGAAGCTCATGAGCATCTTCATCAAGCACCTGCTGTGTGATGGAAAAAGAGAGCGAAGACTAGAGGATGGAGTAGAGCACCCTTCTGATTGTCCCTCTGAAATGGCCAATTAGTTCAGCAAATATTCGGTACCTGTGACGTGCTGCTTGTTGTTTATGTTTGTGTGCGAAAGTGAACAATATGTTTCCTAGGAAGCCCTGCTTGGCTTTGTGAGGAAGGAAGATGAGGGATACAACTCAAGTGCCCTGAGTCTGAAACATTGGGATCCTCAAGGCTGTCAGATGTGGGACCTCTCCGGAAGTGAAGACTGTGAGAGGAGAACCAGCAAAAGTTTGTGCCAGTTACTCAGTCTCAGTCTCCCAGTTCGGACTCATCCTTTGGTCTCTGCTTCATGATGCAAGAACTGAACTCTACAGATGGACTCCTACATGGCCAGGTTCAGCTCTGCCAATAACTGAGGCTGCAGGGCTGCTGGAGAGGCAAGCAGCGTCCCCCTTACTACAGTCTTCTGAGAGCCCTAACCACGGTTGGCGCTTCAGGGCTATTGTCTGCATCCTCTAGCCTGTGCGTGTATGTGTGTACAGCTGGGTGCACATGCTTAGACCATCACACTTATAACTAGTATGTAACTAGTTCATGGGCCAGGCATGAAGTTGGGAAATACCTGACTGGGTGCACTCATTAACCTCAAGGTCATCAGTGGCCACTTAGCAGGCAGAGTTCCCTGGCTCTTTGCTGTTGATGGTGGCGTTAAGAGTCTCTGGCTTTATTAAGTTATAGCTGACTGATCTATATATTTAGAGTATTCAAGATAAAGTTTTGACATATTTATCCAGGGAAGCCTGCACAATCAAAAGAGATTGTCCATCATCTCAGGGTTTAGGGTCTAAGGTGTGGGCTGGAAGTGCCGCGTCCTCTCAATTATACAACTTCGAGCGTATCTGCTCTACTGTCACCAACCTATAAATCAGGTCTTGCATTTTCTTTATGTGGCTGTTACCAAACACCCAACACAAACAGTTTGAAAAGGGAATATCCATTTTGGCTCACAGTTGCAGGTGGTTTCAGTCATAGTGGCTTGGCCCCAGATGCTTGGACAGAACGTCATGTCACAGAGGAAAGCTGTTCATTTCATAGCTAGTAAGGAAGTAAGCACTGGATGCAGCAGAGTCCTGGGTAGGGTACCTTCTCCACAGGCCCACCTGCCTCTTTCTGATCCTTCCCATCAATACCTGATGATATGAACCCATCAAAGAGTTGATCCATTGATTATATCAGAGGTTTCATGAGCTAACTGTCTCTAGAAATACCTCACAGACAAACTAAGAGGTGTGTTTTCTCATACTCTAGATGATTTTTTTTTTTTTAATGTATGTGGAGCCGGGCATGGTGGCACACACCTGTAACCAGAGGCAGGTGGATCTCTGTGAGATCCTTTATTTGAGGCCAGGCTGGTCTACAAAGTAAGTCCAGGACAGCCAAGACTACATGACACAGAAAAACCTGTCTCAAAAAACCAAACCAAAATAAAACAACGACAAGGAATAGTGTGTGTGTGTGTGCGCGGTTGCACCTGTGCCCTGGTATGCGCATGGACATCAGAGGACAACTTCTAGGGGTCAGTCGGTGCTCTTTTTCTACCATTTGGATTCTAGGCATAAATCTCAGGTCATCAGGCTTGCACAGCAACCTCTTTATCACTAAGCCATCTCTCCAGCCCTGTATGTATTTCTTAATCCAATCAAGTTCATGATCAATATTCATAACACATGAGCTTGCCCATCGTGTAGCCGAAGGTCAGCTTCCTTTGACTAACCTCACCCAATCCCTCCCCCGTACCCCACAAGCTCCTGGGAACCCGGTGTTAGTCCAGTTCTATGAAATTAGATATTTTGAGATTCTCCCGCAAGTCAGATTAGATAGCGTGTTTTCGTGTTTGGTTTATTTCTGTTGGCATATTTTCCAGTGTCATCCATTTTGTTGTATGTGTCAGAAGTTCCACTCTTGGAAGGCAGAATTGTAAGAGCTGAATTGCTTATACTTCACAGTTCTTGGGTAATTGCTAATTGATCAATAATCTCTAGGTATGAAATGTATCAACAGTCTACTGAAATGAAATTCCCTGTCAAAAGATCAAAAAACAAAAGTGTCCCTGAGTTTTGTAACAGGAAAATCTCTGGCGGCCTGGCGGTCAGAAACATGACCTGGAGCTACCACAGTGGGGAGTAATGGCTTCTCTCCCAGCCATGCGAATTAATGAATTGAGGCTTTCAAATGAAGTCGGGACCCTGGAGGGAGATGGCGGCCCCAGACCGGCTGTCTGTTCATCCTGGAAACCCTTTCCATCTCCACAAAGAAACTCAAATGCATTTACCAGAGATGTGCCCTGGAGGCGGGGACACCAAGGTGCTTCAGAGACTCCTGGAAACTCTAAGTTCATGACTTCCTACAGTCCTACTCTACTCTCTACTGGTAGAAATGAGGGTCTGTTAAAGACAGGTTGTTGTGCCCAGATCTTAAGGTCCCCAAAGACCTCCAGGAGCCAGACCACGCATGCAAAAGCAAAGAGCTTTATTTGGGCTTAATCTTGGTCTCTCCACCATCACCAGTGCAGTGGATCCCAGAGGAGAGCCCCCAGCAGCTGCACAGTAGGGTTTTTATTGGGGTTTGAGGAAGGACTGGGAATTTTTGGTTTACCTCAGTTTCAGGATTGGACAAGGGCAAGCTTGTTGCAAAGTGATTGGCTAACTAACATAACATTGAGAGAGCTATCTGCAGACCTCAGGAATGTTAGGTTAGTGGGCTGCCCAGCACAGATGCCCACCCTGAGGTAAGATACCTTTCCATTCTTGTGGTTACCTCCAGGCTATTCCTTGGGTAGGGAATCTTACGGTTTTCTTTTTCCTGGATTGGTGACCTATGGCCTAGTTCCTGGGACTGATGACTTTTGGGGGAGGGGGTCAGGCCTGATCCTTTCAAGGTGAGAGAATGTGTCAAAGGTCCAGGAAACTGGACACTGTGATGGCTTGTGCTGTGGTGATCTTCCCGGTTTCTAAGTATTTCATAGACACTGGTGTCCTAGGTATGTTGGGCAGCTGCAGCTCCTCGTTGTCTTCTGATATATTCAGGGTCACGAATGCAGAAGGAAACCAATGGCAAGCATTCGAACTTTCTCTTTCTGCTCTGATTGTAGATAGAAGTGCAGAATTAGTGTCACTATCTGAAGGACTCAGAAATTGGTGACGTCTGTAATGTCCCATTTAGGCTGAATGCTCAGCCTAAGCGCAGTGGGAAAATAATTTGAAAATATGAAAATTTTTCAAATTACAAAGCCATGCAGCGGCTTTGTAGGTGTAATCTCTGTGTTTGCTTGCTTGTTTTTGTTCTGAAGTTTGTTGTTGTTGTTACTGCTTTGTTTTGTTTTGGTTTGGTTTTGACAGAGGGCCTTACTGTTTTGGCCCTGGCTTCCTCGAAGCTCATCATATAGCTCAGGGACCTCAAACTCATGATGCCCCTGCCTCAGCTCCCTAGTTGCTGGAATTTTAGCAGCATGCAACCACATCCAACTTGTATGTGTATGTACATATAACCCAGGACATGAGACAGCGATCATTATCAAGACGGGGGCTGCTTCCTTTGTACGGATTTGCAAGGACAGCCAGTGGCACGCTTCCTTCCCAACAGGAAGCTTTCCTCAGTACTTGTCCTGTCTCTAGTGCTCTGGATGAATGCCCCACCGAGGTCTTCACGCTCCGCCACACTGGCGTACTGTGTGGATCTTGTTTTGTCAAACAGAGCACATCTGCATGAAGCAACAGGATCTTAGTAGATATTTTCTGATACGTAACTTTAGCATGGAGGACAAACTGGGTAAAATATAATTCACGTCCCTGGGGTTTGGAGGACCTGACTGTACCCGCTGCAGTAGTTATTCTGTTACTGGGACAAAAGGAAGGAAGAGTTTACACTGGCCACAGGTTGAGGGTACAATCCGTCATGGTGTGGCTCAGTCACAGCAGCAGGAGCATGAGGCGGCTGTCACGTTATGTGACAGTTATTCTGCAGTCAGGAAGGAAAGATGCTCCACCATCCTCCTCCTTTTTATTCCGTTCAGGAACCCAGCCCAGGGGATGGTGCCGCCCACTCAGCGGTCATTCCGACACAGTTAAACCAGTGTGGAAACTCTCTCACCGACTCACCCAGGCTTATCTTCTAGCAGACGCTAAATCCTGTCAGGATGACAATCAAGATTAACCATTGTAGCCCCTGAAAGTGAAAACACACAACGCTGAAAGGTTTTTTCTGAGGCAACAGATGCCAAATTTGAACATGCTGTGTTAATGTCCCGAAGGATGTCCGGCGAGAGCAGTGGATTTGGAACGGGTTACTGTTTGTTGCAGAGCTATTCCCTCCTGAAGGGAGGGAAGACATTTCTAAGACTCAAAGCTAGACCGCTCAGGAAGCTCCTGAAAGTTACAAGATTCACAAGGCCCCTCCCCCCAGGTTACCGACACAGTGAGGCCCTCTAGGGAGAGGAGACTCAGAGCTCCCTGCTGGAGAGCTGAAGACCCAGCCTCCACTGGTGCAGGCTCAGTGACAAAGGTGCCTTAGGGCTACCATCTTGTTAGAAGAAACTAAATGTAGCCCCAGTCCACTAAACTAGCCCTGGATGGAATCATTGTTTTGGTCTACTGTCATTGCCACTTCTGGGATATACAGATGGCTTTAACTTCGCCCCAGGAAAAGTAACAGGGTGGGACTCTCCATTGCTGAGCACAGTGACACGAACTTTCTGGGGTGGTCAGGACTTTCTATACTCACTACCTCTGCTGCCTTTGGCCTTTGCACTTTCTTCACTAGTTAACTTACATTGCCTTCTCTCTGCTTTTGCATTGTTTCCTGACTAGAGGCCTATTCATACAAAGCTTTGGAAGGCCTGCATTGCCTACTGTTAGGGTGGACAGGAGCCCCCTAAAAGGAAAATCAGAGAGGTAGAGAAAGCCTAGTGGTGACATCGGGAGGGAATGGTGGAGATGCTGTCTGTGATAGAGCTCTACAGCACTTCGTGGCTGGGCCAGATTTGCAGAGCTTGGCTGCATGGCCTGACATACGAGCCTTGCACAGAAGGCTGCAGGGAAGACCTGACTGCTCTCAGCCCATGCAGAACAGCACCACTGGGCACCTGCTACTGCAGAAAATAACCAGCAAAGAGTGACAAACCTTAAAGACACAGATGCCTCTGGCGACAGGAAACATAAACAAATTAAAATGAAGGAAGGGGCGATGGCTAGCTCATTTTCCAGACTCACGTTCAGGCTAAACATAGTTAGCAAAAAAGAATCTGTCTGGAAATCTGGGTGTCTGAGATCATGCCGACAATAAAACTGCTGAGGGCCACCAAAATGCCGCAAATGAGTAATTATTTGTGAATGCCTTCAATTAAGGAAAAGCTGTGATACTAGGATAGATTATAGCAGTTCATTCTGAATGTCTATCTAATGTGTGATTTTGAATGATTTTAGATTAAGTTATAATCATGCATTCAAATATGGAATAAATATACACAATCAATTTCCTTTCTCTTTGAAGTGGTATTTTAAGAAAACAACAATGGTAATAGCAATGCTATATTTTTAACATCGCCCTTGGAGACTGAGCTGGGAACTACCCTTGAAGGGGACCCCTAGTGTAGCTGTCTTTCAGTTCTTAAGAAATTACATGCTGTGGAGGGAGGGCAAGAGAAAAATAGTTTTTTATTAATTCTAAATTCTCTTCAGGAAAGATTTCCCCATATTTCCCTTTAACAAATGTCTTATTGGTGAAGAATTAAAAAAAAAAAAAACAACGTTATCAGAAAGGAAATTTTATGCACATTTCTCTATTCCAAACACACACATACTTGACCTAAGACTGTCCATCAACACTAGAGAGATGTAAACAGCTAACGGTAGCAGCTACTCTTCCGGAGGACTGGATTCAAGTCCTGTTACCTGCATGGCAACTCACAACCATCTGTGACTTCAGTCCTAGGAAATCTGATGCCCTCTTCCAGGCTCTGTGGGCGGCAGGCATACACATGGCACACAAACATGCAGGAAAAAACATCCATGCACATAAAATAAAATTGTAAGAAGTATATTCTTTTTTTTTTAAACTGTATTACATTTAGGGTTGCTATAGTTACCACAACAGTGGTTACTCAGGACAAACCCAAGAAAAAACACCCTGGTGGCTTGTCTTATATTCAGAGAGGCTGGTAACCCACTCTCCAGCCCCAAGTAGGTCCCCAGCGTTCCCAATACAGACCCGGTACACGACTGGGCTCCAGTTCAAATGGACATATGAGTGCGGTCGCAGCCCTCAGTGCAGTGAAGCCTTGAGACGGCCGGGCGCAGTCTTTATCTATAGGATCCACCACAGAAAACTACAGAATGGCCCTCAGCACAGAACCACGGGAAGACTGGGCAAACCCTCGCTGCTGAGCACGTACCCTGAGTTGGACAGTGATGTTGAAGGGTCTACATTTCAGATAAACCCATAAAATGTCTGTATGTACAGTCAACGAGGCATAGAAAGGAGAGAAGTAAAATTCTTACTATCTTACTAGCAGTTAAGTGGCAAGCTAAGCAGTCTTCCACACTTGATTTTTGTTGTTGTTGTTGTTGTTGTTGTTGTCAGGACAGGACAGTAGTACAAAGTGGGTGAATTTATAGATACTCTCACTCATGACCAGCGCCACCTGCAGTGGCGTATTCTTCATGGCTAAGCAACAGTCCTGACATGTCAGATGAATTAACATGACGTACTTTCCTGGATTCTTGGGATGGTCAAACATCTGCATTTATAAAGCCCTTGGTGGCACCTAATGCATAAGTACCCAGTAAAACACACAGCTTCCCTCTCTCCACAGAAAGGGACAAACAAGCCCCCCAGGCCCCCCAGGCACTTCGTGGGGATCACACCTTTATTAAAATGACCAAAAGAGTGAGACTGTAAAGCCAGAAACTTTGTCTGAAGATGCCTTAAAGTGAGTTTGAAAAACTTTGGAAAGAGGAAGGTTGAATCTTGGGAACTTGCTCTCTACTTTGTGTGCTGTGGACAATGAGCATCAACACCCTAGAATATAACTTAAATTTGGATTGTAAATTAAACCATAAGAAAAGTAACAATTAAAATACATTCTCTACAAAGTTGTTAACCTATATTAGTGCGAGTGCCCAGGCTAGTCTCTGCTAGCACACAGATTTTAAATTCAAACTTACTTTCCCAGCAGAGCTACTGCACTCACTATAGAGACTAAACATTTCATCACCAACAAAATAGGATTTTTTTTCCTTGCAAATAGGATTTTAGCAAGCAAAACTGAATAGCTTCCACCATTATTCAGTGAATGCTAAAATTTCTATTCTGTCTTGTTCTAGCTCATGTTTATTCTCAGTCCATCGAACACTTGGGTCCAACAGGGCCTTCATTCTTTGCTGATTCCGTGCTCTAATCTGCTTGTGAGACACTGCAGTCAGAATTGCCTTGGAGACACCTGAATGGCTACTGCATGGGAAACCAGAGGAACAAATACTCCACTTGTGAGCATGCCAAGCATGCAGAAAGTCTTCTGCAGGAAAGTGACACTTAAGGCGTGCCAAAGAATTTACAGTCTCCACGGAGCAAAGCACTCCTCAATGTGGAATGAAGACCCTAAGACCTGGTGTCTCGAATGTTAATGACCAGGGTACCCCAGGTTCTCTTCTCACAGCCTTGAAAGGAAGAACCCTGCTGATGTGAAATGAGGCTGACAATGAGTGTGACTGAGTGTTTTAGCTGGTGGCAGGAGGCACAGTGGCTTGTCACCTCTGCCCGGCTTAGCTTCTCCTGTTGGTCTCCTCCCTGTCTATTTTCACTGTTCACCATGGCTGATGGCCGCCCAAGGCTTGAGAGGTTACAAAAGAGGACGCCTTGGCTTTGAAGGTCTATTGGTAGCAGAAGCTTGTAGCTTAGATCATCACACCGCAGGGCTATCATCACACACGGCAGAAAGCTGTCAGCACACATCTGATGGTGACAGGATAAGAACTAGAACCAACGCAAAGCCATATACCATTCCAACCTGAGGAGTTTAAAAGTCAATCTAGGAATCCTTTTCCTGTGCAATATCCACTGTGAGAAATTTTAGCAAAGATTGTCACTAGGACCATTTCTTAGATTAAGGGAAATAATATTTTCTGAAGGATCCATTTAATTTAATTTAATGCACATTGTTCAAATGTTAGCATTTCCAGCATAATGTTTGTGTCCTGATTCAGGAAATAATTAGTTCTTGCCAATTGAAGAGTCTGGATGTAAGTTTATTATATGTAAAGACACTGGACTTTTTCTAACATGAATCCTGTGACCTCAAATTACGTTAAAGTACAATTATGCTTCAATCCCTTAAACAGAATATATATATTCTGATCATATATATATGATCAGAGCCTTTTCCAGCCTGTCAAGGTTCAGAATCATTCACCAGTCAAAAGGTTAGTAAGACATTAGTTTGCTGAGTGATTAAGGTGTAGCCTTGTGTGTGCATAAAATGTTTAGACAGATGTCTGACAGGAGGGTCACTTAGATGTTGCATTGATGACCTTTTAAATTGTAGAATTGGCTCATTCATTTTTTTGTAGCAGTCCAACATCTAACTATTCTGGCTTCTAATACATCAGAACCCAGGAATGATTTGGGTTGATTACAGTTTCCCTGTAACTGCAGCCAAGGCATATCTGGGGGCCAGGCATTGGGATGAAGAAACAGTGAAATTCTGGAGCAGAGGCACACGTTCCCTGATGCCCGTGGTATATGTTCTGCCCACAGCACACATGTGCTCTGGCTACAGCAGGATCTGGCTACTGCGAGCATCAGCATGATGGACAGGGAGGAACTAGAACTGGAGCGTGAGGAAAGGTCTCAGAGTTCCAGAGTCTGAGCTGGAAGATGAGGTAATAAATCTTCCTCCCCAAGTTGCTTTAGTCTTGGTGTTTTATCATTAGAAATGCTGACCAAAACAAGCTCCTTCTGACATGAGGCAACATGAAACAGACGAAATGAGACATTGTTAGTGCTGAGGGAGGGCCTTGATCCCTGGGATCCACGGTGTGGAAGAGAAACAACCTCTACACACCCTCAGCGGCACAATATGCACACCCATGCACAAGATTCATTCAAAAGTAAATAAAAAGGTAAACATTTTCCAAAGTGTCAGCAGGTTGCTATACATGTTTCTCTTCACGCCATAATTTTGGAAAAATTATCTTAATATTTTATCGTTTTTCATACATACACACACGTTGAGATTGCCAACATATGCTATGCAGTGATTTAATACCTTGTTTGCAGAGCATGACTCTCCCTAACGTGACTCTATAATCATCAGCACACATAAAAACACATGCATGCCATGACCAGTAACAGCAGAGTCTGCAGTCATTTCTGTTTTTATATATTTGCGATATTTCAAAAGTCAACGTTATAAATATTCAAATGATATTTCACTATGTTTTCTGTTATAGTTTACTGAGAATGCCAGTTACTTATAATTGAGGCTAATAAAAAATGTAGTGCAAATTCAAACTTGAACCTTGCTGGAAATTCAGTGACATCTGGGCATCTCCCTGGACAGAAGCAAGGCTGGACTAGAGGTACAGCAACAAAGTCCTGGGACCAGGGAGGGGTAGTGAATATCAGTCCGGTGGTAGCTGCCCTTTCAAACATACAGACTGCCAGTGTAGACTCATTTTTGCGTCTGGGGCAAAGGACTACAAGGAAAAGTTACCATCCTGGTATTGGGACAGACCCTTCATTTACAGCCATCTTACCACCAGTGGTGACGTGTAACGATATGCAGATACTGAAGACAGCTTGTCAACCAAGAGCAGGGACCATGGCAGGAAATTGGAGAAGGCACAAACTAGCATGGTCAAACCCATCAGGAAACTTACTGATGGGTGCTTGGGAGCCTGTCAGCACCACCAACAGGCACCCAAGAGAAGACCATCTGCCAGAAGTGAGGAAATCCCAACAACCTCGTGTGGCTCTACCCGGCTCAGGAGTGTAATCATCACTGCGGAAGTTGGGGATACAATTAACACATTTTTCCAGTTTCACTTCCTGTTGCTGCGATAAGCTACCCTGACAAAAAGCAACGAAGGGGAGAAGAGACTTTATTTGGCTTACAGCTCCTTGGCATAGCCCATCACTGCAGGGAAAGTCAGGACAGGAACGTGAGGCAGCCAATCACATCACATTCAAGAGCAGAGACTAAATTGTGCTCTGCACCCTGCCTGGGGAATGGTTCTGGAATGGCTAACGGCAAACAGATGACCACCCACAGGCATGCTCCCAGGCTACCAGGGCGGCCCTCACTGAGACCCCCCTCAGGCCAGCCACGGCAGGGGTGAGCTGGCAGTTAACACTAAGCAGCACACACTAACATTGCATTTGAGTGTTTTCTTTGTCCTTTTGTCAATTACTTGCTCCTTTGAGATAGCTGCGCAGAAGTGAGGAGGCTGCAAACTGTAAGGTGATATTTATGAGTCTTTCGAAAACACATTTTACTTCTGAAGACGATTTACAAGTCAGCTGCTTTAGGAAGGAAGTTAACTGAGCCAGTACCTGTGCCAGTTACCTGTGAATTGCTAGTCTTCTAGGCTGAGCTACACTGAACAGTCTGGGGAGATGATGTCAAGTAGCTCCCTTTTTATTGACTAGAGAAAGAAACCTGGCTTCTAAGTAGATGTAATTGGACACAGTGCATATACAAACTTATTTAACATGATTGCATCTGGTCTCGTTTAAGAGATATTGGGAAGGTACATGCACTTAAAAACAGTGGAAGACTTCCTAGCTTATTTGGCTTACATTAACAGCATTCCCCAGGCTATTTCAGAATCTTCCTTATCTATCTCTGGGTCACTTCTGTCAAGTTGAGGTTTTTTATTTCTGATTTAGTAATCTAGTCTCTTGGGTCTGCTCTCACCTCAAACAAACAAACAAACATGAGCAGCCATTAGAATTGGTCTACATGAAGAAATGATTCTTAGCAGCATAAACAAAGCCTTACAAGGAATTGCAGAGACATCAGACCAAGGGACTTGAAGAGAGTGATTAGGTGGGAGAGATGGCTCAGCAGGTAAAGGTGTTTGCCACCAAGCCCCGACCTGAGTGTGACCTCTGGGACTCCCATTGTGGAAGGAAACAATTTACTCTGGTAAATTCTCTGGCCTCCACACATGCAATGTTGCCGCACATGCGCCCGCGCGCACACACATATAAACACAAAATAATTTTTTTAAAGTGCTTGAGTCCTGTATTTTCTTTTTTGTGTAATGTTACTTTAAGGAAGAGAAGAGGTTTTCTCCTTTCATCTCTGCACCACACTTCAGTGATGACCTTTTGCCTGTGGTACAATGATCCTTTCATTGAAGCCACAATGAATAGTTCATGACAACTTGAACATGGAATGAAAATGAAAGAGCCACAGCCTCAGGGTGTCTCAGAATTAGCTGCAGTGAAGTTTTCAATTTTTATCACTATTTTCCCCTCAGGCCATAACAAAGTATTCCCCTTGACACAGATTCACTTTGGATTACAGGGGCTCAGACATGGATCTGTCTGCCGTTAGAATTAAGGTGTGGTCAAAATGAGAGATGGTGAGTCTGAGGTGGTCTGAGAATGAGGGCACAAGTGACCATTTGCGTTTGTGCTGCTGTCTGGCCACCCCCTTTTAGCTGAGGAATCTTTGTATCTTTACCTTCCCTTCCAGGTCAGGCATCTATTCGGCTGTGGGCATGGAGCAGTTAGACAACTTTTGAACAATGACAGCTTGATTGAGGCCTCCGCACTTTTACAGTTGTGTTGGTTACATGTATGTATGTGTTTCTCCGTGTGTTTCTGTGTCCCACACACGTACAGGTGCTCCAGGAAGTAAGATCCACCTGTAGCTGGAGTTGCAGGTGGTTGTGAGCTGCCTGATGGGGTGCTGGGAACCAAACCCAGATCCTCCATTGAAGCAATAACTTTACCGCTGAGCCATGCTTCCAGCCCGTCTCCACTTTTAAATGAATGCATTCTCACTTTTAAGTGGCCTTGATAACTGTATTTGCTTTAGAGTGAAAAACAAACAAACAAACAAACAAACAAACAAAACTGTTTGCAGTGAGACCAACACCATCCCAGTGCCATGGCAGCGTCCTCCATGAAACCCAGTGACCCACTTGGATTCAGGTTGGTTACATTCAGATCCTTCTATGTCACTCCCCAAACACCAGAGATGAGCATGACTTTCTTTGTAGGACTCGGCTTCTGTACATCCAAAGGGTCAAAAAGTACCGTTCTCTAAGGATGCAAGGAATTCAAGATCCTCATGGATCCTCTATAATGTGCTATTAACCAAAGGACCTACTTCCCGGGGTAAGGGATGCGGAGCAGCCCATGCTCATGATTGTGTGGCCCGTTTATATAACATGCTCCGCAGTCCAGGCACGGGTGTCTTCCCAAGTGTCTAAACAATTATTGAAAAAAAATTCTTACATTGTTTTCAAGAATGAGATGTTATCCAGTAGGGAGGAGGATGTGCATTTAACCAAGACCTCTGCGTGTGACTGTCCCAACGGGAAGGATCCATGAGTCTAGGAACCAAAAGACGGGAGTCGCGGCTCTGTTTCCTATCGTCTCATGTGACTTGTCGGGCAGCCTTGCAACTCATCATGCTGCGCACAATGCACATCTGCGAGCTCCCACAGCAGAGGCGCACATGCCCTCACATGTATGCTGCGAGCAAGCCAGTGACCTTTGCTTGGCATTGGGGCACTTTGACCTCCCTGAATTTAAGGCCTAGTAGGTAAAAACAGGGGACAGCCTGTTGGCAAAGAGGCTAACCAGCAAGAGGATGCTGGCGCATAACGATATTTACCCTAACCAGCAAAAGGATGCTCGCGCATAACGGAGCAACAGAAGGCTGTGCGACTCAGGTGACTTCTCGGTGTGTCGCTTGTCATTATCACAAACCTAACTGTTCGCAAGCAGCGATCCAGTCAGATTAGCAGGAATTTGGTGCCTCCGGGAATAAATGCTAGAATCACTTTCTCCAGAACGTCGCGGCCTCCTTGCGGGGAATCCGACATGAAGAGTGGATTAAAGAGACAAGCACCAGCTGCAGCTCTTTATGCCAGCTGCAGCTACGGGGCGACAGGTTGTGTTACTAGCCTGATGCTAAGTTCCCTCTGGGGAAGGCATAAGCCTGAGAACCATAGGGAGCGACTGTCTGCACGAGTGGAAGGGCAGACCATCCTGCTCAGGTGTCCCTCTCTCTAGGGAGCACACTGACTGGCAGTCTCTGCTACCCGCATCCCAGCCTCCGTTCAGACCACACTTCCCCAGGCCTTCACAAGCTACCATCAGAACGTAGTGGGGCTGTTAGAACTGGGTCATTCCCCGTGCGCTTCATTTCCAGATCCTTTGCTGATCAACCTTGGCTTTATCCTCACTGGCCTGGGCATAACTCAAAGAGCTGTTGCCGTCTGAAGTTCTTCCTACCTCTTTTTTCATCTTCTCCTAATTTACACTGGAGTATATGAGGACTCTCTGTGGAAACGTCTCTTCTCTGGCCTTCTGTATCACACAAGTCTTGTGATAGATTGAATTGTGTCTTGCAGAAATATATGTTGATGTTCCAAATCTCACTTACCTGCAAATGTGACCTCATTTGGAAATTGGGTCTGGGCAGATATAATCAAAATTAAGAAGACATCATTCGTTTGGGACCATAATCTACTACTACTGTTCTTATAAGGGAAATTTGGGAACAGATCAGGAAGAAGACTTCATGAAGAGAGACCTGGTTATCAGTTATAATGGAATGCCTGAGTCTCATAGGAGCTGGAAGAGACGAGAAGACCTTTCCCACAGGCGATGCAGGAGGCATTGCTGCCTGGGCTCCTTTTCCTCTGCTATAGTAAAAACGCCCTGATGAAGGTGAGTTGAGGGAGGAAGGGTTTATTCTGGCTCACGGTTCAAGGGTGCAACTTATAATGGCGGATCAAGGAGGCGGAAGCGTGTCCCATCCTTCTTCACATTACATCCACAGTCAGGCAGAAGAAGCAGTGCATGGTGGGAATTCAAGGAGGCGGAAACGTGTCCCATCCTTCACATTACATCCTCAGTCTGGCAGGAGAAGTAGTGCCAGGGCTGCTTAGCGCCCTTTCTGCACTTACATCATCTAAGACACCAGCCAGGGAATAGACCCACCCACAGGGAAAGCCTCTTCTCATCTCTGTTAGCAAAACCAAGGTAATCCCTCACAGGCATGCCCAGTCCTCCTCTAGTTGTTCCTCATTGCTCAACAGCATGACCGCCTGAGGGAAAGCCAGGTGGGAACTGCCGGGTGACAAGACCTCAGGCAGCTGTGACAAGGACAGACTTTCTGGAGGCAGGCTTCCTTGAGCATCTCATTTAGTTGAGGGGAAGAAAGGCTTTTTAAACTGTTGGGGACTGGGTAGAGGCTTTCAGGGTGAGTGTACATCATTGTCTGGGGCCAAGGTGCCTTATTTGCATGAAGAGGATTTCTAAGTCTCTGAAAAAAAAAGCTATTTTAAAAACTGGCAATTGTTATTTCAAAACTAATAGAAGATTCTTTACATTTTATTTTATTATTTTTGATTATGCATCTGTGTGGAGGAGGAGTTATGTATGTGTAAGTTTAGGTACCCACAGAGCCCAGAAGAGAGTACTGGATCCCTTGGAGCTGAAGTTACAGGTGGTAGGGAGCATCTAAATGGGAGGTTGAGAACAGAGTAGGCTCCTTTGTAGACCAGCAAACACTCGTAACTGCTGAGCTGTCTCCCTAGCCCAATAGTTAATGTTGTAAATATCATTTATCATTGCACTTAATGCTTTGTCCCTCCAGCAAAATGATATTTTCATTTTCTTTTCAAATAAATGAGGAATGAGTATTTGGGGGATAATAAAGCCTTTGATGTGAGGTGGTCTGTTAGATCCTCTGGGCTGTCCAGTGAGAAATTTATAGTCTGTAAAATAACGTATAGTGTCTGGGGAAGTGGCCTAGTGGTAGGACATAGGCTTACCTTGCATTAGGCCCTGTACTTAATCCAAACATTGTAAAAATTTTAAAATTATACAAAGAGGTACAATAGAAGGCCTAAGCACTATATAAGACTTGACGCTGACATGGCTCAGCATTTGAGAGCACTTGGCTGCTCTTCCAGAGGTCCTGAGTTCAATTCCCAGCAACCACATGGTGGCTCATAACCATCTATATTGAGATCTGATGCTCTCTTCTGGCATGTAGGTGTATATGAAGATAAAGCATTCATAAAATAAATAAAAAATATTTGGAAAAAAATGAATTGACACTGCATCTGTCTCCTATGACAGATTTGTTGGCACAGAGCTGTTCGTATCCTCCCACACCCTTGTTAATTATTTAGAGCAAACCTGTGAAATGAATTTCAGAGCTCTCCACCCAGAGGCCATGAAGTAGAGGGTGCTCTTTACAAATGGGGACATTTGCTCTGCCATGCTCACAGTGCCCTATCCAGGAGGGCAGCCCCAGACAGCCTGGCTCTGTTGTAGGTGGTGATTATTATTTACTAATGATATATCTTTTATTAATGCTACTGTTAATCCTAAACAGCTCTATAACCAAATCACCACACAGAGACTATGATTTACTTAATTAACCAAAACACAATGCTGGGCAATAATTACTCCCTCTTAAACCTCCAAGCCCTCATAGTTTCCTAATTTTAGGTCTGGTTCATCTCCACCTCATTCCAACATCTGTACTCCAGCCCTGCTCTCCTAGCTCTCTCCTGCCCTTTTTGTCTTCTGGCTCCTCCCTCTCTTCCTGCTTACTTTCCATTGCACAACATTGTGGCTGGTTGCTTTATTTTGGCATGTTTACACAAAGTAGAGACAGGTGATGCTTAGAATAAGTATCACAATGCAATGTCCGGATTGAAACCAGAGAGTGGGGGTGGGGGGAGAAATCAGCATTTGAAGGAACAAGGGTAAGGTGTAAACCTTTCAAAAGAACATTTTACCCACAGGGCTGAGCTGGTGTCCTCGCTCTTCCTGAGTTACGTGCTCACCTGGAAGGCTGGCAGCATCTATGCGGGCTTACACAGCCCTTGTTATAATCCACGCTGCGGGTGTGCAGCAGTTGCCTCCAGCTCTCACAGGACTGGGAATGCAGTCCTCTTTTTTATATTACAAAAACAGAGCTACAGAAGTTAAAGGCAGTATTCCTCGGCAAACATACTTTCTGGTAACAACAACAACAAAACGAGGTAGGGAATGGAGGCATGTTTGAATATTTAGCACGGCAGAATGTATTTTATTTATAAGGAACAAATATATTCTATTCTTCTGACAGGCCATTTTCTTTCTTTTTTGCAAGATTTGCAATTTTAAAGAATGGAAGAGGGTTATGAATTATCTGAGTAGTTACCTATCAAAATAATCTTGATTATTTGTATCAACATCTGAAATCAATTGAGACTTTTCTTAAATATGCAAAAGGCCTTAGATATTGTTTAAACGGTGCACGGATTTGACAGTTTCTGTATAGCATCAGTTTTTCTCTTTGAATGTAATTTGACTGCATAGCTCACTTTAAATGCATACAGCTGGGGTGAAACTGGACACCTGTAGATGACAGAGAGGCCCAGGGCTCCCTGTTTACCCTTTCTCAAGCCAGTTGCCATGCCATGACGCCCTCAGACATGCAGAGATCGGCTCATGTAGGCCTCCTTCCCACAGCCACACGGCACACCATCTTTGGGCAGAGTCTCATGCTCAGTTAAGCCTTAACATGATGCCAACACCTTTACCACAAACCATCAAATGCCAGAGCCGTACCATACAGCACCACAAGGCACCGCAACACGCACACCGACCTCCAAGTCTCCAGATCCTTACAATGTCTGTTTTAAGTTTCTTCACCTTAGGGAAAGTTAGCCAGTACAGACTCCTCATGCTGTTCCTGGGGACTGAAATGAAAAATGTTCCTCATGTCCCATGTATATGAATGCTTGGCCCAGAACGTGGTGGTTCTGTTACATAGCTTTAGGAGGCGGAGCCTTGCGGAAGTACATCACAGGGGTTGGCTTTAAGAGTGCAGAGCCCCGCCCCACCCCCCAGTTCAGACTCCTGCTCTGTGCCTGAGGCTGAAGATACAATTTCTCAGCTTCCTGCTCCGACCATGCCTCCTGTTGCCATGCCTCCCTCATCATCACAGGCTCTCCATCTGGGACTGTATGCCAAAATAAACTCCTCCTTCGGTAAGTGCCCTTGGTCAGTGAACTGTAACTCACTGAATTAGTTATGGCATTTAAGAAGTAAAGATATATTTTAAAAATTGAATCACAAAACATCTTGAATGTGATGATTCAGTAAACATCTTTGGGCACAGCTGACATGGAGCGTTGAGACATTATAGTCACACCAGTGAGGAAATAGATGGGCTCCTTATGAATTATCCCAAAGCAATCACCGGCAGACATCCCATAACGCCCTCAGGGGTGAGGTGGGTGTGTAGACAAAATGCTGCCCCACACATTGATCCTTTGTGCACTTTCCTGAGTGTGGAGAGGTAAGGCCTGGACTAAACTGACAGAGCACTTGATCAGATCTGATGAAATCAATGTCTGTCTCCTAAAAAGACATTGCCAAAAATAATTCATGAAAGTGGGTGCCCCTTACTGTAGTGGGCAGGTCTTGTAGCTCAGCTGTAGAAAGATGGCTGTAATAGCTCAGCATTTACACAACCCCGTACTATCATGAGAAAGCCTCCATAAATTATTAGAAAATGGGTTCTCTGTCCCTCTGACAAAGCTTCAAGAGTCTCATTTGCTGAAGAAAATCGCTACTTGAATTTAGATGTGTTTAAGACCTTTTCAAGGCTACTCCACCATCACAGCTGACTTTCTCGAGGAACATGTAGGGAAAGGCTCAGAGGATGTTTTCACAGCCCTGCAGGTAGAAAGGTCTCTGGGCAAGTGGATTCCTCGGACTCTTACCTCTAACAACAGAGCCCCATGGCCAAAATACTATAGAAGCCTGCTCAGTGACCACATCTCTTGGTTATTAAAGCTGCCCGCAGGGAAGGCAACATGAGGATTTCAAACTATGGTGACTTGAAGGGGACTTAAAGCCTCAGTCCTGCTCAAGCTGACTCTGTGCCGGCACTTTGAAGTTTGCTGCAAGGGAGCCGCAAGCAGCTGAGCCAACATCCCTCGTGTATCAGTTTCCCTCTCCTGGGTGGCCAATCCTTGCCTGTGAACCAAGCGATGGATGGACCATATATATATATATATATATATTTCCATATATATATGGAATTAGGAATATATAGAATTAGGAATTCATTATTTCTTTTCCCAGAGCACACAATTTCCTTGTGGTATTACTAAAGTCTTACTAGAGAATGCACAATTGATTTAGCCCCACTAAAGACACTCACTCAGCGATGTCTGGAAACATCTTTGTTTTCGACAAGTGGGAGCACTTCTCATCTGTGATAAGCAGGCAGGAGCCTCTGGGGTTCCAAACACCCTACCAGGTGTGAGAGAAACGGGTTTAGTTAAAAGCTACCCTACAGTTCTCCACAGTTGTCTGCGTTTAGCTGTTAACCACTCTTCTTTAATCACAGGACACTGGTCACTGAGTTTCATTGACTTGGCTGTTTGTGACTGGCTTTCCCAGAATCCTTCACTTCCCAGTCACCTCTGAAATAAGTAAACTAAGAGGAAACGTAAATCTTTCAGACTACCTGCAGCTCACAGAAAACCACACTGGCAGTGTCTTACTTGGTTGACTTCAGTGTCTATGAAGAAACTGTAGACCTCTTAGCCTTGCACTCAGCTGCTCAGTCCGTGCTCACTTTATCATAGTCTGTCCGTGTGTCTTGTTTCTGCTGTCTGTTATAAATCCCCACCCGCATGGGTGAACATTTAGGGACTCCTTCTACCTCCCTGCCTTGACTACTCTCAACAACATGGGGCTGAAAGATGGAAGATGCTTCTCTAGAGACAGGCTCAAAAATTTGTGTTTTTTTTATTCATAGAAACACCTATAAACAAATGCATTACAATCCTCCCCACAAGGCTCAGGGACCCGTGTGGAAAGGGGAGTAGAAAGATTGTAGGAGCGTGTGGTCTGGAAGGACCAGGGCAAGCTGTATCGGCTCAACTCGGCAGGATCAAGTTGTTCTTTGTGAACTCACAGTACAGATTGATAGTTGCCTGGACAAGATTAAACCAGCCAGCATCCTTGTCCTTACCTGAGGAGCTAGTGACAGCTGATGGCTGTTACCTAAACAGAGTGGATCCTGGCAGGCCACCCGTGCTCCTGAGATGCCCTTCCAGGTGTATACTGGACTCCATGGGTTAGTTTTAAAAGATGAGGGTGGGCATTTAGAAGTGGCTAGAAAGTGGAAAGGGGAGGTGAATGGGGGAAGGTGTGGGGGGGAATATGATCAAAATAGGGTGCAAGCTCGTGGCATTCTCAAAGAATAAAAAGATACTATTATTTACAATTGTTTAAAGTCTATCAAATGCTAAAGAAAACCCACAGCTCTGGAAAGTCAGACTTTTACAAAGGCAGAGACCATGAACACATGCATTTGAACCTTGCTGAGGCATGAGAAGAAGTGCTTCCGCTCAGCTTCAATGTGCCATACATAACATGAACACAAGCTCTGTAACATCGCCCACTGCAACATGTTTTAGGGCTATCATGGGTGACTCCCAGCCATGACTGTTACCTGAATGAGCTCGGCTAAAGTCTGTGTTACTGAGCTTCTGTCCCCTCTCTGGATATGTTTTCTCATTGTGGCCAGTGAGCTCTAAGCCACTGATAAATATTTGCCTTTGGCTGCCCAGAACCTGAGAGCCATGTAGGAGTCATCAGGTCCCCACTGTAAAATCATTGAATTTTGTCACTTCAGTACCAAGGTACAGTATCTACCGCCTTCCACAAGGCAAAAGGCAGGGCCAGGATTCAGGCAAAGATTAGATTGTTGCATGTGCATTATGAGAAAGGACACGAGGAGACAAGAGGGGCAGAGGAAGGCTTAAGAAAGGATGTGCCATGATGATCTGTACTCTCTATCCCGAGCAAAACAGAAAGCAAACCCTTCTCCTCTGAGGTTTCCTTGTCATGTATTTGTCCATGTGTAAGCAATGTAATTTACACATTGCTGGAAAAGAATTTTACTTTGCTAACTCCCCAGGCACCAGTAAGTCACATGTGAGGTCTCTCAAGCCTTTTCTCCTCTTTCATGTTTCTAACCTCAGTTGAAGGCACCGGGGTCCTCCAGTCTCTCACCCAGGTTCAATTTTGGTTTTACACGTCTGTCTGTCTGTCTATCTATCTATGAACATGGCCATATCTACTTTGTGCACACATCGTCATCATAAGGGAGACTTATGCATTTGGCTAACTTGCCTAGAGGCCTTGGTCATGTCAGAGTCAGGGTTCCATGTGTGAGCAAACACCTACCTGGCAAAAAGCAAGATGGCTCAATCAGATGTGTGGCTAGAATCTTCAGGCCACATTGTCTGACATATGAAATACTTGGTAACTGACTGTATTTTAACCTGGACCAGGAAATGTCACTAACTGATGCTTCTTTAAAAATGTTCAATAAACTCCAGAAACGTAAGTCTAATGCTAATATGATTTAAAGCTCTAACTTGGTGTTTACACAAGGAATGCTGGACAAAATGATTGACTTATTCTTGTCTCGTAACGTATGAGGAAGAAAAGGTACACCACCTACAAGTCGGCCATGTACTGAGTGAGAAATACTTATTATGAGTTTATTTAAAGATTATACCCTGCAAATGACTAATACTCCCAGTTAGAAAAAGCTCGAATGTGCCAGATACTGGACTCACTCCCAGATGGCTTATGCAGTTTTTTAAGCATGAAAAAACTCGCCTTTTGTTTGGCAAGGACATAAAGTTTGCGTATAACTAACGCCAATAAAAGGCATCTGCTTATTAGTATTAGAAAATATGTTAAGACGCTAATTCCTTGACAAACTTGTAGAATTAAAATTTAATTTTAAATAAAATAAATTTGTAATTGAAAAGCTGGGATAGCAAGCACCAAGAATCAAAAGTAGGAAAGGAAAATAATAAAGCCCTTATTGATAGGAGAAAGCATGTGTAATGAGAAGCAAATGACAAGTCTCTCATGGAAGAGCTGGGGGGGGGGAGGTGTGGTGTGTGTGGTGTGTGTGGTGTGTGGTGTGTGGTGTGTGTGTGTGTGTGTGTGTGTGTGTACCTTCTCAGCATCATTTACTAGTGCTTCTAGAATTGAGACTAGCTGGGATGCCACTGAGCAGGAATCCTTCAAACAATGGCTAAATTCCTGCATTTTTAACCTGTCATTGTTGCTTGGACTTTGTTTTTGTTCCTGATGGAACCCAGGGTCTGTACTTGCTGGGCAAACATTCTACATAGGAGTGAATCTCTAGCTCCTGCATTTCTGTCTTTAATTTTTGCCTCTCTCTCTCTCTCTCTCGCTCTCTCTCTCTCTCTCTCTCTTTCTCTCTCTCTGTGTGTGTGTGTGTGTGTGTGTGTGTACCTAGTAAGTAGAATTTGCTAGCATCTTGGCATAGATTAGTAGACTAAGAGAGATAGCTCATATTTTGGTGATGCCAACAACAATTCAAACTGATGAATGTGTGGCCCCTGGCTAGCTGAGAAGGGTGGAATCAGACAGGGAGTGCCACGGAGATACTTGGAAGGGCATCCGAGACAGCAACGCTGCAGCCAGGCTCTGACTGAGATGGATGCTTGCAGATTTGTTTGGTGAAAAACACCAGCAGGTTAAAAACAAGTGGGCACCACTGACCAAGACGGCATATGCGCAGGCTCGTGACAGCTGGCGGTGCAGTGGGCTGGGCTGGAGAGAGATGCAGAGGGGTGCCAACGTATCTGGAGAGATAGAACAGAGTAAACCAAAAGAAGTCCTGTGGCTCACGTGAGCGATGTTGGCCACACTCCCAAAATAATAAAAGCTGGGCAAGAAGTTTGAGCTGGAGATTAATAGGATCAAGTTTGCATGCTGAAGCAGCCGCTGCATCAGCACTGACAGGGACAGACAACACAAAACCAGGGGGAAAGACAGTGATGGCTAAAGCAGCTGGGCACAAACAAGAGACATGCTTGGGAGGGTGACTCGGTAGAGCGAAGGGATGAAGGGATACAGAGATGAGGAAGAGAAGAATGACTTCAAGAATGATTTCCTGGGCCTGGCAGGTAACTTACCCTCTCCAAAAGAGATAATACTAGCAGAGGGCTGCATCCAAGGAATGATGAGGGGAGTCTTAGATAGCGGGTACCTTTTACAAGCAGCAATACTCACTAAGAAGCCTGCATGGTTGTGATTCGAGAGAGGAATAAGCTCTAAGAGAGCAAAGTAGACAGAATGATGAAGTACCAGGGAGGTTTAGAAGAAGTCAGAAATAATTTAGAGAGAAAAACAAGAACCCCTCTCCCCCAAATATAAATTGAGCCTCGCCTGACAGGATGACAACATTTTACGTAGTTCATGCTAGGGAGATAACACATGGTTTCATGAAGGGTGGAAATACAAAATGCCGAGGTTGGTGGAGAAGCAGCGCTGGGTCACAACAACAAAAGCACAGCCATGTTTTGAACCATCCCTGTTAGGCCGTGGGTTGGGTGGGAATGGGAGTCCAAGGGGAGAGCGATTACTGGGAAATAGTGAGTTTATTACAAGAATTTTTAATGCCATGGACAGACAGACAGAGGGGTAACAGCATAATGGGATCTGAGGAGATAAACCCAAGGCACCGGAGACAGACAGTACGGCAGGGTCTCGACAGAACCAGAGCCCAAGTAGCTCAGGTGAGAGCTGGTCTCCTGGCTGAAGCTAAAGGAGACTTCACAACAGGAGCTTGAGGGCAGGCTCTCTGACTCCCAGGCAGGAGGCAGGGGCATGGAAGAAGCAGGATGTGTGTGCTGCTCAACAGAGCCAATGCCTTCAGGCTATAAACTCATTCCCTAGGGGACGAATCCCAACATGGGGATGTCTGTAGAGGACTCACAGAAAGCGGCTGGATTCTAACATTATGTTCTTAAAATCCCTCCTTTCAGGAGGGAATGGTTGTGTTTCATGTGGGGATGTATCATGAAAGAGACATGAATGTTTGAGGTGGGGGTGGGTGACAGAGACAGGTGGGCCTTACGGCAACCCCCACTGTAAAGCATCCTCCTCCTCCTCCAAAGCCCCTGCAAATAGACAGCTGTCATCACACTACACTGGAAATGATGCCTGGGCGCATCCGGGTCAGTAATGTCACTACAAAATATTTCTGTGAATGCATGTTAACAGAAACTAATATTAATTTTAATAGTTCTGGGACTCAAAGAGACATCTTTATAAACATCTCCCACATAGTCATACCCTCACTTTAATAAGAAAATAAAAATTAGTATATATTATAAATTTTATGAGAACAGCAAATATTTAAAGAAATGGGGAAAATAAAACTAAAATCCAAACAATGGATATCTATCTCAAACCTCCAGTGTGTGTAGAATTGAGCTTGGGCATTTCATCTGAAGCTGGTGCCTCTTTAAATATCCAGCCCAGAGAATCAAAACAATTGGTTTACCTGTGACATAGAATTCAGTGGGATTGGTCCCCCTTCCATGTTATCAGTTTCTTGGAATTTGAGAAAGAGACAAATCCTTGTACATTGTTGCTCACCTTTTTTTTTTTTTTCTAGAGGCAAGACACATATTTGAGTCCCGTTGGGTATCAGATATGTCACATTGCATAAGAAGAGGGAAGCACAAAAGGGGCCATTGGCACAAACTATGGAATAACAATTAAAAACAAAATCAAAAGCACTCCAAAGGAATCGTTTTCTCCTGAAGCTTTAGGCAAAGAACATCACCTGCCACCCAAGTCTGAGAAGAAGAACCTCAGAAATTCTGACCTTTATTTCAGAGCTAAATTTCTTTTTCCAAATGTCCTCCAAGATACAACCTATACTCTTCTTACTGATCCAGAAGAAAAACACCTCCTCTGAAAATTCAGGGTTGTAACAAAATCCTTAGCAGTATTCTTCATAGAAGAATAAACACAACAAAGCTTGGAAAGAGAAAAGTGATGTCGTTGGTATACTACTTAACCTAGAGGCGATTTCAATGTATTTGCTTCTTTTACATTGTTGTAAAATACCATGACCAAAAGCAACTTAGGAGGGAAAGGGTTTGTTTTAGCTTACAGTTCCAGAGTGGTGGAGTCCTTCAGGGCAGGAAGACCTGGCAGCTAGCAGGAAAGGCATGGCAGCAAGGGCAGGAAGCCAGCTGGTCACTCTTCACCCCCACTCAGGAAACAGAGCAAGCAAGAAGCAGGGGCAGATTACAGAACCCCAGAGCCCACCCCAGTGACCAGTGATATCTCCTGAAGGTTCCACAACCTTCCCAAGCTGCATCACCAAAATGGTACCAGGTGTTCACAACTACACACCTATAGGGGCATTTTATATGCAAACCACAGCTGTAGGGACCCGTTTTCAGATCCATACACAGAATGAATCTGTACATCTGTGCATAGTATTACACATCTGTAGCTTGCCCAGGAAACTCAGGGTGACCCCATAAGAAAACAGAAAGGGGACCGGGGCTATCGTTCTGGGGTAGAACACTTACCTAGCATGCTCAAGGCCCTAGGTTTAATCCCCAGTCCTGAAAAAGGGAAGAAAAGGGAAAAGGAAAAACGATAAGTGGTCAATATTTGGGGCAGAAAGTCTAGAGGACTGGTTGGCAGCTGTCTTCAGCGCTACCCAGATGTTTCATTATTTCTTTCTACAAATAGTAGCTTTGTCTGTGTTCGTTATCCAGACTATGTCAATGTCAAGGCAAGTTCCAAAAATGATGTTAACACATGTGATAAGATGTAGCACAAATAATCCAGAGTTTGATGATATTTCAAATACCATCTTTCAAAAAACTACAGTCTATTTTCTTGGGGTCAACACTCGCCAAGGAGTGCAGTGTGTGCATTTAAAAGCAGCAGTATTACCAGTCACAAGTACTTATGAAGAAAGGCATAGAAGCACACGCCGACAGTTCCAGCACTCTTGAGGGGAGGGACCAGAATGGCTACTCTGTCTTTAAAAAATTGGCAAACGTGAGCTGTCCAGTCCTTTGCCTACGATGTGTCTGTGTGCAAGGCCCCAGCCTCAACCACCACCAAGCTGCTCCAAACCATTTCTTGGCTATTGTGAATAAAGAAACAGCAATAATTAGCAGGAAAACTGCCACTCATCAAATCCTCTGGGGACTGACATTCTCACAGTATACAGGAGACGTGGAAAGAGCTGATTTTAAATACAAACTTTATTTGTCCGTCCGGTTCACAGTTTATACATGGTGCATCCCACCATATCAGTTTTCAGAATGGTTATTGAAGAAACGGGTGTAGCTTTCTTTATAATGGAGCCCGACTTTCTAAAGTTTTGGTTAGAACTTTTATAGGTTTATAAAAGTACTCTCTGCAAGCTAACTGGATATTTACATTTCAGCTTAAATTTAAATTTTGGAAAATATGAATCTTTTAGACTTTTTAAACATCCTGGGTTTATTTCTTAAGACTTTAATCTGAATGCCAGTTGTTCACATATGCCCATCCCTCCCCCAAGAGGAAAAGAAATCAGTTTTGCAATTACATGTAGAGGAATCATTTTCCTTCTGCACTTTAAAAATTATATATACAGTGTTCAGTAGATATGAGTATGAAAATAAAGGAAAGGGTAGCAGTTTGGTAGATACAGGTACTGAGATTTTTTTTCTGAATCTTGAAACATCCAAAAGAATTATAGGCTATAAATTTAAATTAAATGAATCGTCAGTCTTCTCTTACCTTAAAAAAAAAAATAACTCTGGGGATTAAATTGTGCTACTCAGCATTTTCTCTCCTGTTAGAGATGGTGTAGGTTGGCAGTCTGCGTCTTTCCGTGTGCAAAACTCACAGTGATCCCGAGTCCAGCATCTGTGCTGGAGAGGGACGCTAGGGGGGCTGGGGCTGACCCCCCACTTAAGGGCATCACCCCATCCTCCACTTTGGCAAGAACCACTCAAGAAAAGTATGTAAGCCTTCTACACCTTGTGGGCTATTCCGAGCTGACAGTGAGCCGCTCATTAGCAAATACACATAACACTTGGCTTTGCTATGTTCTTTTCAGCAGAACGAGTGTGTACCAACAGCCTGAAGTCACCTTGCAATACCAGTGTGGACAGCTCTCTTCCATGAGATCACTTAGACTGTAGACGTACGTGCTCGTGTCTTCTGCCTTTAGAAATGACTAGTTAATAGTAAGTGATAAATCCCCAATACTGCCAGGAAAAAAGGGGCTGTGTGGAAGCAGCCAAGGTTGCCGGCCTGGTAGTTATTACTCTGTACATATATATAGATGTACCATTGGTACCCCAGTCAAATAAATACTCAGAGGGGCCTTCCTGCCTTCCTTTCTCTGCAGTGCCTGTGACGCCAGAGCTTCTGTGTTGCTTCTGTGTTGCCCGTGGCTGGCATCTGTTTCTTCAAGCTACACATGGCTTCCAGCACGGTAAGGTATGCGGGAGGGGGTGTGAGAGATAGCAGGGGCGAGCCCAGGGTGAGGACAGGGCAGGAAAACCACAAGCCCACCAGAGGGGTCTTGTTTCTTCATAAGATAAGGCACTGACAGAAAATTTCTTAGGTAAAAGGCTGCGTAAGAACTTCTTGCCATTTACAGAAAGAAATGTCATCCCTAAGCGGTCAGTATCCAGGCTCAGTTAGGTGAACCCTGAAAAACCAAGGGCTGATCACTACCGAAGCATTCCAATTCTTTTCAGAGGCCTTATGGCACGTTAGGGAAGAGGGGGAGGGGAACAGTCTGGGCACGAAAAGGCATCGGACACTGCCTGTCCATCACTCGCCACCGGGTGGACGGCCTGGGCCTCCCCAGAGCGCTGCCTCAGAACTCCATGCTCCCTGCCTGTAAGGTGACCAGAGGGCTGTACCTATGTGCTTTCCCCGTGAGCTCATCTCGCACAACGCTTAAAGGCTACCAGCGACAGTCACCGAGAGCCTGGAGACGCCCTCCCCGCGGCTCCACCCCAGACTCCTCCTGAGAGAGAGCGCTACTTCATGTTCTCGATGACGGCTATCTCGTCGCCGGCGCGGTGCGGCGTCAGGCCGTTCAGGTAGATGCTCTCGGCCTTCAGCAGGGGAGGCGGGACGTCCCTCTCGCTGGTCAGGTGGTTCACCGACAGGGTCCTCCGGCAAGGAGTCAGCTCCTGGTGGTGGCTGCCCGCCAGCTCCGCCGACAGCTTCCTCTTCACCGACGTGGCGCGCTGGAACTTGTCGTAGATCTCCACGCTCAGCCGCCTCCTTGTTTCCTTGAACTCAGCCGTGACGTTGGCTGTCCACTCGGCGGCGTGCGCCCTGAACTCTCCCACCTGGAGCACGGAGGCCAAGAAGAGAGAAGCAAGCCGTCAACACCGGGAGCTAGAGCCTGGGCAAGCCTTGTTTTACTTGGGGGATTTATGGAGAAGGCGTCTGCGCTCTAACAGTGACTGTGATGGCCGTACAGACAGTCGGGGTCCCACAGAAATAGCTCTGAAATATTATGAACATAAACTTGATAAATAAATATATATTTATAAGGCCTTAGGCACACTTACTTTTTGTGCAATAGTTCCTGTCATAAAATAGCGAACACCGAGTCAGGTTCAGCGGAGAATATGTAACTTGTGATCCCAGAACTGGGGAGGCTGAGACAGTTTCTGGCCAGCCAGCTTAATGTGGTTTGAGAGCTCTGTGCCAGTGAGAGCCCCTGTCTCGTGAGTGAGTGAGTGAGTGAGTGAGTGAGTGAGTGAGTGGATGTAGAAGCCACCCGAGGACCATCTGAAGTTGACCTGTACACATCTTCATACACGCCTGCTCACGTACACGACGTTTCAAATGTTACCAAAAGGAAATCTTTAAACATCTCCCTAAGTCCTTGGGGTGTTGTCTATGACTGTCATCAGCCTGTAACTTCAAGGACTGTGGTAGCACGGCTGAGGAAGAGAATGGAGTGTTAGCCCAGGGACCTGGTAGCAAGATCCAACCTCCTTAGGGATTCTCAGCATTTAATTGAGCAAGAAGATACACTCTCTCTGCACTGAGGAGGGCAAGGTTGGCAGTTTCTTCAGTGAGTACCTGTGGGGGGCAGAGAAGCCAGTGCACCGACCTGGTCTACCCGGGGTTACAGAGGTGTCAGCCTAGAGCGTGGCTGAGAAGCCATGACCTTCACCAGCTTCAAGGACCTGTGCCTCGAGAGTACGTAAACCGTTTTCTTTTGACGGTCAAACACTTTCTTAAGTTCTAAGCACATACTTTATTTATCAAAAGTCAACTGTTAGCATTTTCACTGGCTAATTGTCTGTTGTTTCTAGCTAGACTATAAGCTGCTGATATATATACCCCACACACCAAGTACCTGGGATGTGCCAGAGATTCAATGAATGCCTGTTAGGAAATAAACACATCACTACAAGGCACATCCTCTCAACCTGGCATATCGGTGATAAAAATTAATGGCATGCAGCCCACATTGCTGGTTTGGTTTTTTCTTTCCCTGTATTTGCTAACCTTATTTTCTTTCTTGTCCATATTTGTAAGGGAAACAAATTGCTTTTGCAATTGGCTGTATTTCACACCGTTCTGGGCCTCTTTCCATGCCAGGGCCTATTTCCCGTCCTGATGTCTGTCGGCTGCCTAGCGTTCATCAGCATGATGGGAGCATCAGGTGTTGGTGTGTTGTGTCCCCCAAGGCTCATGGTTTTGAACACTTGGTCCTCAGATGTTGGCACTGTTTGAGAAGGTCGTGGGACCTTAACAGGTGGAGTGGGGGTGAGGGGTGGGGGGTGGGACTTAGGCCTTTATAGCCTGATCTTACTTCCTGTCCCCTCTCTGCTTTCTGTCTGCCAGTGCAATACAACCAGCTGGCTGATATCCTGCTGCCATGCCTGCTCCATCATGATATGTATCCCACTTCAACTGTGGTCCCCAAGTAAGCCTTCCTTCCCCTCCCTTCTTATTCCCTTCCCTCCCCTCTCTTCCCTTCCTCTTCCTTCTTCCTTCCCTTCCCTTCCCTTCCTATTCACTCCCCCCTCCTCCCTCCCCTTCCTCTTCCTTTTCTTTTCTTCCCTCCTTCCTCCCTTCCTTTCTTCCTCCAGCCACTTAGTCATGTATTTTGTCACAGGCGACATAGCAAGTTGTGAAGGAACAAACAGGAAGGCCGTGGCCGTGTGTGATAGCGTTTTGGTGGGCGCCTGGGTGCCGGAAAAGTGGCACCTAGTGAACCTTGCTGGCCCACATCTTTGCTAAAGTTTCTTGGCTGTTACTGCAACTGGGAGCACAAAAACAGTGACTAGTTTTTATTTTGCAGACACAGGATTTTTTTCTCTGATTTTACTAGAGAACCAAACCCCAAGTATGAAACCTCACTCTACCTCCTGGCCACTACTGATCTTTGTTTCTCAATGTCTCTTTAGTATAATGTTCTTCAGTATAATGTTCTTTGTGCATTAAAGACAAAAATAGAACCTCCTTATACAGAGTTATAACAATCCAATAGAGCAGTATCCCTGGAGAAGCCATGGTGGGCCAGTGCGCACATGTGAACACACACACACACACACACACACATACACACACACCATATAAACATCCAGGATATGACATAATCCCACACAGAACAGCATTAATGAAGATCAATAGCTCTTTTTACCGAGTTCTGAGAATTCTTTTCAGGCAGAATTCTTGGCAGCCCCACTAACTCCTTTTTTGCATACCCATACACAAACTCTGCCTTTCCACGTCAGAAGCGGGGCTGATTCTTGGCACATCTCCTCCCCCCAGAAAGCTAAGTACCTCAACTCTGTCTTCATTACAGCTTGAAAGTGAAGGGGTCCTGAAGGCCTGGGAAGAACACAACACTCTCCTTGGCCTTTAACTGAATGATCTCAGGAAGCAAATTTCACAAAGTCTCCAAGACCTCAGACAGGTTGCTAGTGACAGGGAGAACTCTGTAAAGCCAGGAAGTCCTGCAACCAATTAGGAAAATGGCAACAGCAAGGAGGCTTTGTGTCCGAGAGTCCCTGGCTGCTTGTCTCTTATTTAGTTGTACTTGATGTCTGGCATCGGCGGGTATTTCTTCCCACTGTGGGGAATCTGCTTTTCCTAATTTCTATAGGAATCCCCAATGGTAACAAACAATCTATGATTGATAAATATAATGAGGACAGTCTTGATCTGATGCCCAAAGGGAGCTTCATTATCGATAGTTCTAAGACTAAAAACCTTTCTGAGAAATGCAAGAAATTGACAGTAGAAAGCTACCCTACAGCTGCTGATGTTATTAGGGTGAGTGTATACGGCTTGAATCCCTAAGGGAAGCAATGTATCAACTCATAAAAATACATCCTTGGGCCATCCATGGCACATGCTCTCTCTTGATTGTGACTGTCTTCTCTGTTCTTTATGGTAGTGGGCTCAGGGAACGGAACTGCCAACCTTCATGCTCAAAATATGGAGGAAAAAGAAAACCAAAACATCAAGAACCAAATTAAGGCATGCACATGAAAAAATATTATCCCATTCCTTAACAAAAAGAAGAAATTGTTCCCCTTTCTTAAGAAAGAAAAACTAAACAGTAACTTTATATGAGCCTCACAACATATTCATTAACCATCAAACAACACAGTGCCCTAAACTGCAGAATCCTTTTAACACCGAGCAACTCATATATTCAGGAGGTAAATGTGCTGTATTAAAAAAAAAAAGATTAAAATAAATGTTGGGGTTAGAGAGCTGGCTCAGCAGCTAAGAGCACTTGCTGCTCTGGCAGAAAAGGCAGGCTTTGCTCTCAGCACCGACATGGTTGCTCACAGCCATCCACAACTCCAGCCCTGGGATCTGTGCTCTTCTGACCTCTGTAGACAGTGTGCTTGTGTGGTGCATGTACGTACATGCAGACAAAATACCTGTACACATAAAAAACATTAAAATGATGTTCCCCAGCACATCAAATAGATAAATGAATTTTTGTTATCTGAAATGTTTATACCTATAGTGTTCTAAAAATTTTAAATGAATCTTCATGTATTAAATTGGTTTTGTTTTATTGGATTAAAAAAAATCTTGTAACAGCTTAAATCAGTGGTTCTCAACTTTCCTAATGCTGTGACTCTTTTAAAAAGTTCCTCACGTTGTGGTGACCCCAACCATTAAGTTATTCTCATTGCTACTTTATGACCTTAATTTTGCTATGGTTATAAACCATAACATGAATATCTGATATGCAGGATATCTGATATGTGATCTCTATAAGAGAGTCATTGGAATTCCAAAGGGGTTGTGACCCACAGGTTGAGAATTCTGGCTTAAATAGTATTTCTTCTCCCTTTGACAGAGCAGTGTACATTGTTTAATGGCAAAGCTGAAGGTCCTGAACCATGGATGTTCCTCAGTGTGGGCATTTACTCACAAGCCTTCTCCTGGATGCCATGTGTTCCTAGCTTTCCTGTCAGTCTCACAGTCTCTGACTGATGACAGCAAGGGCAGTAATGGAAGGTTACACCTGGCCCTTTCCTCTCAGACGGTCACTAAATTTCCTGGCCCATTCCCCTGTCCTTAACTCACCAGACCCCCACGGGTGCAAATGCCATCGCTGCCGGAACTGCCCCAGTTCTGCACCATCATGGCGGTGTGCTAACAGTTCAGATCGGGCCTCTGCATCTGCTTTCCTCCCTGTTCGTTTTTCTCTTCCCTTAACTTGCCTTTGTTCCTTGGGGCCCTGGTCTCTCTTCCTGGGAAGCCTTGCCTTTCCATTTGTCAGTGATCATATTCCTGGTGTCTCTTTGGTTTGCATTTCTAGGTCAGATCTTCCCTGGACTCATAGCATCCAACTGACTGTTCCGTGGGCATCTCACTCCAGATGACGTGATGGCATGGCAAACTCCAGGTCTCCTGGAGACACTGCTGGACCTCTCACGCCTTAGCGTTTGAAGCTCCACACCATCACAGCATCTGCAGCCATTAAGGCCCCCTTCTCACCCCTCCCTCTTCCTCTTGCTTGGCCTGGCATCAAAATGCCCACAGTTCTTACAGCTCCTTCACATCAGCCCCCCCCATGCTGTCACTGTCTCTCCCAAACCACCCCAGAATCTCCCAGCATCCCCTGCTCCCTCAAACACATTCCCCATGCAGCCACCACGACATTCTGTAATAGTCAGACTCTTCCGAGGATCTCATGCAATCAGGGGCTTGCCTATTCCTCCAGACTAAAGTCTAAATGGCCGCCCTCTCTAGAAATACCAGTAGGATCTCTCTGCATATTTCTTTCAGCTATACTTGCTTTGCTTCCTGGACTTGCCAATCCCTTAGTCCAGAGAATAATGTTTCCTTCTCCCTCTGGGATAGTTCCTGTTCACAGGGAACTGAATATCCTCATGAAGCCATTTCCCAATCCCCTAGAATACATTTTGATCATCTCTGTTTGTTCCTGGGCTACTCTGTACACTCTGTCCTTCCCTCCCAGTGCTCTTGGTACAACGTGTTACAATTGTCGGTTTAATTTGCTTATCTGGCTTCAGGACAGGAGACAGGTTTTGACTGCTGGGTCGTGCTGGGCAGTTCCAGCTTCTGGAAGAGTGTAGGCATTGAGAATGCAGTCAGTGTCAGGTGCACAAATCAGGTGAATGAATGGTAAAGCAACAATCAGATTCTTTATACATAATCAGGTAAAGGGGGTCTGTTTCAATCTGATAAGACATCTCGTTCCTCTCTGCACTGGGAGGCAGCTTATGAGAAGCATTCTTGCCTAGGCAGGTCTGCATAGTTAAGGTCCAGCATGTTTCCTCAAACCCAGTTTCTAAGTTTCTAATCATCAGAATGCCAGGTCTGCACAGAGCCCTCTAACCAGACTGCCTTCTCACTCTTCCACTTACCAGTCCCCTGTCCATTTTCATAGCTCCAGCTGCTTTGCATGACCATATCCTGCAAGCATTCCCAGACTCTGGCCTTCCTTGTTTGTGCTGGTTAGTAGTGGGCCCGGTAGGACTTTTCCAGAGAGGGAAGAGTCATTCAGAATGTTGATGGAGCCATCTTATCGTGGGAGGGGGCTTTGGGGACAGACTAAAGACAAGGTAAAAGGCCAAGCCAGATGAGCTCCAGCACGTGTCTCTCTGTGCTTTCTGTGTGTGGCAGCCACACAGCTCCATGCTGTGCCTCCCCCAGCAAACTGAGATCCAGGAAAATGCCATCCCTCCTTAACTGAGATCCAGGAAAATGCCATCCCTCCTTAAACTGCCTCACAGCAGGTATTTTATCACAGCAGCGAGAAGAGTAACTGACTCACTGCTCTTTTCTTTAACAAGCCAAACCTCTTCCTCAGCAACTGGAGGCATTTGCTTAGACACTAAGGCCTCTCAGGACAGCAAAGCATCGTAATGACAGAATCCTGGGCTGTTCGCCTCTGCTGCAGTGGTCCAAAGCCTATGCCTTCTGATTCTTTGTGTTATCCCGCTAGGAAGACTAACACTAGGAAGACCCAAAGAACTGCAGTAATGTATTTTTAAAAGCAAGCACTTGCAGTATTTTATCATTTTTAGGGTAAGTTTCCTAAATTGCCCGATTGACAGAGTGGATGCTGGACAGCTCTTTTGGATGTTTCCAACTTAGAAATTCTATAGGAGGCTTGACCGTGTTCACAGGGAGTAGTTATCACTCTGTTGGCTCCCAGCATCAATGAGGCCGGCTCCTTGAGAGCCAAACGTGCAGCCTCTGGTTCCGTGAACACTCGGTTGGCAGCATCTATGACTGTGCTCGGGAAAGAGGAACCCAGAGAAATCCACCCATTCCCCACCTTGACGGGATGCCTCAGAGGTCGGGCGCATTTTGGAACTAGCAGAAAGCTGTTGCCTGACAGCCTCCCGTGTGAACACTAGGTCCTGCATCCTGAGGCTGACAGTTGCACACTGACCAGCCCAAAGACAAGGTAGCCCAGAAACCTGAGGCGGCATGCAGTTGCTCAGTACATCCTAAGAATCAGAACCAATTCTAACAGTAAGAAAATGTTCATATCCTGTGACAAAGGCCAATAACTTACAGAAAGCACATTCTGATCAAGAGTTTCTGGCAAAGAGGAAAAAAATAAGCATATAGGAAGCCATACTCCGAACAGAGCAGAGTATGACATAAGGATGTCACTCTTTTCTATTGCCTGTGAGAACTATATTCTACTACTGTGCTAAGAAGGAAATAAAATTGTTTCAAAACTCATTATTACCATATACAAAAATACATGCATATAAGCAAACGAATTTAAAGTACATAAAATGGTAACTGGATTCTAAGAACTGGGCGTCTCCTAATACGTCACGTGTTGGGGTTTGTGTTGCTCTTTGGAAGGTGTGAGAGGCTCACTGTGATGTTGCTTCCTTTGCAGTCTCCCCTCGGTGCCAGTATCTGTCAGATGAAATACGCTGCAGAGCCTTCATGCAAACCCTGGAAGTGGGGTCCTCAGACACTTTTCACTTGCTCGGTACAGCCTCAGCTTCAGAACTGGATACAGTTGAAATCTATCTGACCAGGGAATCTCTCCAACCAGGATATCAACGCGCAAAACCACGGCTTGGTGGAATCTTTAATTTTTAATGTTATAAAGTAAATTTAAAAATGACTGAAATCTGTCGGAGTCCAGACTTCGGAACCGTAACTCAGCCGTGTTTACTAACGTGCAGTTCATCACCCTTCCACTCTGTGCAGCAAGAACATTCCTCGGCCTGACTTTTGTGGCTGTCTAAATGAGTTTGCTTCTCCAAGTCTCGCCTCTCTCCAGCCAGTCTTCTCTGGGAGGCAGGAAGCCCAACATGGTTTCAGGGAACTTTCCAGTCATGGAAATCATTTTCAAATTAAGCTTTTGAAAAGTATGCTCTTTGTAAGTTCTTGTTAAAGAGATTCTTTTCTTCCAAAAAGTTCTACAAAGTGCTGGCTGCGTATTCCACAAGAGCAGACAAGCAGTTTCTCGGCAGCAGAAAAGAGAATCCATTTTCGAGAGGTAGAAAGTTGAGTATGTTTTTAAGAGGTGATGATTCTTTGCCTTCTAACCTAATTTTTTAGCCATGATGTTATGGAAAGAAAAATTTCCCATCCTGCCTTTTACTTCCCCTTCTGCTTCTCCATTGCTGGGCAGAGACAAGAGAAGCAATTGCTTTAACATGGCCATACCCCCTCATTTTGGTGAGTTTAATGGAAAACTATCTCTCCCCCAGAATGTTCTTCTCACCAGCATGGCCTACCAGCATGCCACTGCTGGACCTCAGCCCAGGTGGCTTCCTAGAAGCTCTCCAGTATTCGACAGTGTAGCCTCCTGAGTCCCGTTTGTGATACAATTTAGCAACTAGTCACCAATAAACTACACATGGCTTGGTTTTAGCCCTGCTCTCTGATTCCCCTGTACTAACTTGGGAAACTCATAAAATTTAGAATAGTTCTCAACAAAACGGTACACTTACCTTGATCATGTAACAAACACTTGAGTAATTCAGAGCCAACTTCACATTATCTTTTCAGTGGTTACCTTCTTTATGTCCACTCAGCCACAAAACATTCCAAACCCCCTAACCACATCACGAGAGCCGCTATGCTTCCTCCAGAGTTCTCTGCTTCCATGTTCCAGCTGCTTCCCCAACCCGTCTGCCCCATTTGAGATCCTACAGTCTTTTCAGTTTCAGTCATGAAGAGGAAAATGCAAATTTACCAATGATTTTGTTTGGTTTGGTTTTGTTTTTTTGTAGACAGGGTTTGTCTATGTAGCCTTGGCTGTTCTGGACTCATTTTGTAGACTAGGCTGGCTCAAACTCAGAGATCCTCTTGCTTCTGCCTCTCAGAGTGGTGGGATCTCAGGTGTGTGCCACCATGCCTGACTGATTTGCCAGTATTCTAAACTGGCCCTCTCCTCAAGATGAGCACCTCAGTTCCAGGTCTGCCATGACCTGTAGTGGGCTTCAGATGGAAGGTGTGGTGTCTTGGAACATGGCAGACATCTTTTATAGCTCCAAATCGAGGAGCAGGGATCCCTTGTTCCTCAGGGTTCTCAGCAGGTGTCCCACTGATTCACAGCCTTCTCACATTCACCATGTGCAAGGCCATTCCCTTCCTTCCCTCCCTCCTCTCGTCAGCCTTCCTTCTCACCTTCTTTCGTCTTTCCCTCATCCTCCTCTCTTTTTCTTCTTTTCTAGTCTTATAATGTTCCTGTAGTCATCTTTTCCTTACACAGCCTACCGTGCCTTACCTAAATTTTATCCTAGTTGGTTTTTGCTTTTGCCTCTCAAATGATCTTCCTGAGTAGCAACCAGCATGTCAGCCAGCCAGTCTCCCTCCCAGACCATCCATGGATGAAGAATTTCTCCCTGTAATTCTTAGGTGTGTTCAGTTACCAGCACCTGTTTCAAATACTGGGCAATACCTGTGGGCATCAGCCTGTATCTACACTCTGGTCTCCGCTGTTGGTGTGGACATGCTAACACAGAACTTGTCTCTGAAAAGTCCTTAACACCCAACCCTTAGGACTTGGTAATAACCACGAAGGAACCTTCATTATCCAGAATGAGTTGGCCAGGTCTGCCCAGGCCTTGACTAGCATTCTTCCTGTTCCTTAGATGGTGAGATCATAAAATAATGTACTTTTCTCGGCACTCAGCTGCTCACAGACCTTAACGCATCGAAGAAAGTTAAGGATTAAAAGCAGCCAGCTGGGCTGAAACTCATCCCTCTGGTTCAATGTGTAAAAATAATCGGAAGCCTACTTTGCATTCCATTTTCAGAGACTGCCAAGATGTAACTCCTAACAATTAGCTTTATTCAGTTTCTGAAGTATTGACATTTCATTTTATTGCTGAACAGTACTGTTAAAAAGAGCAATTTAAATTGTCTCTTTACCAACCAGGTTAAAAGCCCTCCCAAACCTAAAAGGAAGGCACAAGTGTCACCTTATTCTGACACAGTGGTATGCAATTCCCCCCCACCCCGGTTCAGGAGAGTTTATGTAATACTCATAGAGTCTCCTTAATACAAACTACCTTTCGTAGTTAATATTTCCATATTAATATTATGCTTATTACAATGCATAAGGACTAGGAACAACAGCATGAATTTTTGTTTTTTAAATACCAAATACCTTTTAAATTCTCCCTGATGCTCTAAAATTAGGGTTTCTGTAGCAGCCTGTTTTAGGGAGCCCATCAAACTTATATAACATCTTACTCCATTGTACAAATTGGGACATTGAAATATATAAAACAGTGAAAGCAATTGTGTCCTGTTTATAAAATTCTACACAGTTATACACCGAGTTGTAGAAATTAGATATTTGCTTAACTATCTGTCAATGCCAAAGCTGTGTCAGAACCATGGTGAGCCGGTGGGGGGTTGGGATGAGGGAGCAGAGGCAGGACTCTCCTTACTGTCTGTGTTCTTTTTTTAAATTACAATTTATTCACTTTGTATCCCAGCTGTAGCTCCCTGCCTCATCCTCTCCCAAACCCGCTCTCCCTCCCTCTTCTCCTCCCATGCCCCTCTTCAAGTCCATTGATAGGGGAGGTCCTCCTCCCCTTCCATCTGACCATAGTCTATCAGGTCTCATCAGGAGTGGCTGCGTTGTTTTCCTCTGTGGTCTGGTAAGGCTGCTCCCCCATCATGGGGAGGTGATCAAAGAGCCAGCCACTGAGTTCATGACAGAGACAGCCCCTGTTCCCCTTACTAGGAAGCCCATTTGGGCACTGAGCTGCCATGGGCTACATCTGTGTAGAGGTTCTAGGTTTTCTCCATGAATGGTCCTTGGTTGGAGTATCAGTCTCAGAAAAGACCCCTGTGCCCACATTTTTTGGTTTTGTTGTTCTCCTTGTGGAGCTCCAGACCCCTCCAGGTCTTTCATCTCCCCATTCTTTCATAAGATTCCCTGCACTCTGCCCAAAGTTTGGCTAAGTATCTGTTCTGATACCCTACTGGGTAGAGTCTTTCAGTGGCCCTCTGTAGTAGGCTCCTGTCCTTTTCCCTGTTTTCTCCCTCTTCTGATGTCTATCCCATTTCCTTTCTAAATGAGGCTTGAGCATCTTACCCAGGGTCCTCCTTCTTGATTAGCTTCTTTAGGTGTACAGATTTTAGTATGTTTATCCTATATTACATGTTTAATATCCACTTATAAGTGAGTATATACCATGTGTGTCTTTCTACTTTTGGGATACTTCACTCAGGATGATCTTTTCTAGTTCCCACCATTTGCCTGCAAATTTCATGATTTCCTTGTTTGTAACTGCTGAGAAGTATTCCGTTGTGTAAATATACCACAATTTCTATATCCATTCCTCAATTGAGGGACATCTGGGTTTGTCTGCATTCTTAAAGGCTGGCAGCAAACGCCAAGTAAAAAGTAATGACCCAATGAGGGAGTTGGTTCAAACTTACAGGCATTCATCCTGAAATGAATCCATTCAATATGGATGAAATTGAATATTTAAAGCCACCTCAATATACAGAGAACCTAGACTTAATAACAGTTTATAACAGTTTATCCCTCCTCTCTAAAGAGTGTTTTGTATTCACCACAAGGATGTGGGAAAAGTCCAGGAAACATGTTTTCCTTCTTGTCTCTTTCTCTTCCCTTCCTACACAGTGTGCCTCAACAGGGAAGCGGAAGAGAATTTGGCAAATGTCAGCGCCCTGGGTTCAGAGAGGCTCCTTTGGCTCCACTGAATAAGTGGAACATCCACCCAAGAGGCTGCCCTGTGCTGGGTTTCAGTCTAAGACCGAATAGGAGGAAACCACAGAAGGAGCCAGCAGAAAGGATGGGGGACCAAGCAGCATGTGGGCATTTCTGTGAGGAGGGGCTACTGAGGACAATTAAAGAACTGTATACAAAGAGTCTATTCAGTCAGAAGCTAAGAGCTACAGAAACTGGGTATTTTATCTTTGACAAGAACAAGTTACAGATATTGAAAGGTGGGTGCTGGCTGGTGTTATGTCAACTTGACACAAGCTAAAGTCATCCGGGAGGAGGGGACCACAGTTAAGAAAACGCCTCCATAAGATTGTGTGGTAGGCAGGCCTGTAGGGCACCTTCTTAATTAGTGATTGATGGGGAGGGCCCACCCATTATGAGTGGTGTCATCCGTGGGTTGCTGGTCCTGAGTTCAATAAGAAAGCAGGCCAATCAAAGCATGAGGAACAAGCCAGGAAGCAGCACCCCACCACGGCCTCTGCATCGGCTCCTGCCTTTAGGTTCCCAGCCTGCTTGAGCTGCTATCCTGACATTGATGATGAGCAGTGATATGGAAGTCTAGACCAAATAAATCTTTCCTCCCCACGTTGTTTTGGTGTTTCACCCCAGCAACTGAAACCCTAAATAAGACAGGGTGAAAACAAAAAAGAAGCAACTCTCATGTATTAGATTGGAATTGGAGGTATTAACATCAACCCATGGCTTCCGAGATAGACAGACAAATCAATGGCTAGACACAGGAGTGATACATAACAGATGATAGGTAGGTAGGTAGGTAGGTATATGATAAATGATTAATAGATGATACATGGATAATCAAAAACAAATATGGAGAAATACTAGGTATCCATGTGTAAAAATATACTTTATCTTCATCTTCAGAGAATGCCTGGGCAGTGCCCAGCTAGCCCAGCCAGCAGAGTGTGAGGCTCTCAGAGAGGGCATAGGAACACAAGCGGTCCCATTAGCCAGCAATACCTAAGCCAGTGTCGCTAAGTACCACTACTCCCTTACAGGGAAACTCCTCTCCTTTGAGGAGGGCATGACTCCGGAGCTGGGCAGAGAAACTCCCCTGGAGTCTGGACCGTCTAAAATAAAGTGACAGGACTACGTCTAGGGACAGGCATAGCGAGGTGCTCCCACTGGAAAAGCCTCAGCACCTCGAGCATCATGAATAACGACAGTGACACAGGGCCAATGTGCATTCCCCGTGCCCACGGATGGGAGAGGTAACCTGTGTAGCTGTACTGACCTAACTGGCAGAGAGCTATGTACGGTGGCACATGCCTGTATTCAAGCACTAAGGAGGCTGAGGCAGGAGGAGTTCCATGAATCTTCAAGGGGAACCTGGGCAATGAAGAGGGTAGCGGGCCAGCCTGGCTGACATAGCAAGAGCTGATTTCAAACCATCAGGCAGTGGCTGGAAAGGCAGCCCAGGGGTTGAGAGCATGAATCGCTCTGGCAGAAGATTAGTTCCCAGCGTAAGCACTGGTGGCTGCAATTCCAGGAGGTCCAATACCCTCTGGCTTCTGAATGTACCCGAGTGCATGCAAACACACACAAACACACACATACACACATACACCTTAAAAACAATCAAATTGGTAATTAGATAACCTCCACACAAGGTTCGTTATCAATTACACAGGGAACGAATAATTTCAGTGAAGAAGTCCAGCAGATGGTGTTGTATACGACCTAGCTTTGACAGAGGCGGCAGGGAGAGTTGTCTCTGCTAGGTGCACACTAGGGACCTAGGTCTGTCTGCTGTGATACTTGTATTTCATCGGCACTCACAAGGCGGTCCTAGAACACACAGAGAAATACCACTGTGCTAAACTTCACACCATCACTGTGGCCTTTGCAACTCTTCAAGCAAAAGAAAGAATATTAGAATTTTACTTAAAATACATATGGACAGAGATGTTTTCAAGATAATATTCTGGGGTTTCATAAGCAAATAAATAAATAAAGTTAAGATTACCATTCAGGACAACTGCTGTCAAATTTAGGACTGGTGCAAGCAGAAGAAACGTTTCTGCCACTTTATCCATTCCCTGTTCCTGATTCGTGGAGAGAAGCCAGGGCTACTTTGTGTAGGGGAACAAATGTACGCTCATGAGTGTGTGTGTATGTCTGTGTGTTCACATGTGTGCATATGTGTTCATTAGGGATGTGTGTATGCAGGTGAATGTGCATGTGTGCATGCCTGTGAGTGGAGGCCAGAAGTCAGAGCCAGTGTCTTCCGGGGTCCCTCTCCACCTTGACTGAGGCAAGGCACACTGGTTAGTTTTATATCAAGCTGACACAAGCCCAGCTCGTCTGGGAAGAGGGAACCTCAGAGGACCATGGCTCCATCAGATTGACCTGTAGGCAAATCTGTGGAGCATTTTCTTGACCAAGAAATTTGGTTGACGTTGAAGGGTCCAGCCACTGTGAGGAGCCCAACCACCCTGGGCCAAGTGGTCTTGGATTGTGCGAGAAGGCAGGCTGAACAATCCTTGGAGAGGAAGCTGCTCAGCAGCGATCTTCCGTGGTCTGTTTCAGCTCCCGCCTCCAGCTTCCTGCCGTGCCAGAGTAGGTGGCTGACCTCCCTGCTGATGGACTGTGCTGAGGATGGGTTAGCCAGACAAACCCTTTCCTCCCCAAGATGCATTTGGTCATAGTATTTACCACAAAAACAGACATCTAACAGAGACACAGGGTCTCTCACCACACCTGGAGCTCATCAATTTGCCTCGGCTGCCCGGGTCCCCACCGCCTCCACGTCCCCAGTGCTGGCTTTACAGATACATGCCACCACCACAGCAGGCTTTATGTGACTCCCAGGATCAAACTCAGGTCCTCGTGCATACAGCATGCACCTCTGAGACTCACTCCTTTAGCCTCCTCTACCCTAAAGTTCTAAGAAGAAAATGTATGCCTTAGACATAACTGATGTGAGCAGGGACACCAGTCAGAAACCCACATCCCACAGCAGGTATTTGCTATTAGGATTTATGTTTGTTTGTGGTTTCCATTGAGGAAGGAAGACCTCAAAAGAGTGTGACGGCTTCCCAAAGAATAGGTGACTCGGTGAATGTTATGAACCTCTGCCACATATAATAAATTCAACATTGTGGTGTGTGAGTGTGTGTGTGTGTGTGTGTGTGTGTGTGTGTGTGTGTGTGTGCCTGTGTGAGGACTGCATTTCTAAAAGGGGAAGAACACACAAAGCACTCTATTGTGAAAGTGTGATTTTTATGCACTATGTCCAGCATACTATAGACACATTGTAGGTGCTTCATAAAATGGGCCAAAGCACTGTCTGTGGCTTGAAATGGACTTTGGAATGCCACAGAGAGACTGGCTGATGTCAGAGAGGATGGTATGGCCAACACAGAGTCCTGGGCAGAATGGCATGGCTCTTGAGGAGTTTGCAATACTGAAACCCACTGGGATGGGTTGTGGGAAAGAGTCCTGCTCCAATGGAGCTCACCATACACTGGACAAGTAATCACACAAAATAATGCAAACTCTTGTGCAGTAAGATTAAGACAAAGGTAGAGCCAGGGATGGTGGCACGCACCTGAAATCTCAGCACTTGGGAAATGGAGGTCGGAGAATAATGAGTTTGAGAATCAGCCTGGGCTGTAATATTAAGTGCAAGGCCCATCAGGGTCTATCCATCTGTCTGCCAGTATGTCTGTCTGTCTGTCTATGTGACAAAATAAAGACTTCCATGAGCTCCTGAAAGAAGGAAGAGTTTAGACTGAATTCAGGGATCTCTGCTGTTGGCAGGGATGTGGCGCCAGATCTGTGACCTGAATGACCCAGCAGGCTGACAATGGGCTCAAGGCCACCGCTCACACTGGAAGGGACAGGGCAGATGATGAAAAGGACTGGTACATGGTACATCACAGCACTGAGAGAAGGCCCGGGGGATCCCCTGGGCACACCTACAGGAGGAATCTGAGAACAAACAGAAACTAAAGTACGTGAGACTACCGACCATATAAAAGCCTTTCCACTCTGTTCCCAGAGCCACATAGACAATTTTAAAATACAGACTAACATGATCAAATCTGGATTAAAAAAAACTTCTTGAGTTGACAAAATGCCATTGGGCTGTGGAGTGGTAACACTTACTACACAGAATGACAAAGGTGGACTCCAAGAGCCCTGCACTCCTCAGAGCAATGGAGAGGGAACGGCAGAATTCCTAGGTGGAGCGGTGGTCAGGACACCCTTGCTTCACTGCCCCATCACAGTGACGTGTTACAGGCTCTGAGCTACCAGCAATGGGAAACAGATTTCTACACTGAATTCCCATCATGCCAATGAGGCAGACGTGACCTTGGCCACCTTATGTCCAACGCAATGGCTCTCCAAGGACAGAGCACTTAAAGATCAACTATGCATTTTTTTTCTTTAAATTTTATGCTCTGTTCTTTGATGACAAATGATTTTGCAAGATGCTACATGGTAGATAATTTGCAAGAAAAAAAGTACCACATTTACTCTCTTAAGAGACATGAGATCCATGAAACACAGGCTGATGTTTATTTTAATATGTGTACACAGGAGGAGAATATTTTTAGATGAATGTGTGGAAAATGACTACTATCTATGTTCCAATATAGGGGGTGAACTTATAAAATCATCTTTAGGAAGCTTGGAAGAAGGGTTTTAGACTGAAAACCTCTCAAAGAAAGCTTTCAACAGATTTGAACGGAACCAGCCCTAAAAGCAAGTCTGATACTGGTGGAGACATACGTTTTTCAGCTCCATTTAGCAAAAGATGCTAGAAACTCAGCGTAATATTTAGGAGACAAAGTCACAGATGCCCTTCTTTCATGAATCTGTGTATCTATAGATGTCTCCATTGTCATATACGACAGCCATTAAGATAAAAATCAACATAAACAGCCCTATAAGCAAAATGTGGGTTTGATATAACACCGATAAATCTATATCTAAGAATTAACAGAGTGTGTGAATCACACTGCTGTCATTACCAAGCTTTACTGAGAACAACAAAGCTTCTTTATTATGAAACAGTACAATTAAAATATGTGAAAATTAGCTGGTTGTGCAGTATGCATTGTCAATGCGAGTCGACGTGGCTCACCTGTCTAGGAGAGTTTACATAAAGGGTTGAACCAGGGGAGAGGCTGACACTGAGCGTGAGCAGTACCATCCGAAGAGTAAAGGGGGGAAGGAGAAAACCAGCAGGGTGCCCAGGGACCTGCATCTGCTTCTCGGACACCCTGTACCACCAAGGGATGAGCAAGCAGCCTCCGGTGCCAGCGAGAGGAGCTCATCCTCATGCCCACTTTCCTTCATGATGGGCCCTTGCCCCTGGACCATGGGCAAGAACAAATTCTTTTCCCTAAGTTGTTTCTGTCGGGTGTTTTACTGTAACAGCAAAAAGTAACTAATATATCTACCAGCATCTGAAACATAATGGAGGCATTAGAGGGATTGTTTTACACCCGAAAGCTGTTATGTGGAGCCTAGTATACCCTATACATATTTCCCTATACATTGGGGCATTGGAAATTCTATCCCAGGCAAAGCAGGTATGGATTTTATTTATCTATCTATCTATCTATCTATCTATCTATCTATCTATCTATCTATCAATCTATCTATCTATCTATTCATTCATTCATTTACTTGTCTATAGACATCACAGGAAAAGTAATTTCTGCTTCCCTGGAAAAACTAGTCTCAGATCAAGCACATTAGCAGACAGTACAGACGCTAACGGCCGAGGCGCAGCCGGCCCTGGACAGTGAAGTACACGGTAGCAGGTGCAGGAAAAGGGGTGCGGGAAGAGCGGTCTCTGCCCTGCTGCACTCTGGCTGCTGCTTGCAGAGGCTCACGCAGTCATCCCCTAACCAATGCCTTACTGGCTCGGAAATACTTTTTCCATGTTCTGACTGAACAGAGGCATGCCGAAGAGAATAGTCATGAGACCCAGGAAGAAATATTTTTCCAACTTCTTTTTCAAAGGAGAGCTTGCTTCCAGAAACTTCTCTTAAAAGTAAGCTTTCCAGGGACTGAAGATGGCTCAGAGTTTCAAAGCCTTTGGCTGCTCTTTCAGAGGACCTGGGTTCCAGGCCTAGCACCCAGGGAGAGGCTCAGAGAGCCGGGGTAATGTTGCCAGCACCCACTCGGAGGCTCACAACCATCTAGCTCCAGAGGCTCTGATGGTCTCTCTTGGCCTCTGTAGGTACCATAGGCACATGGTTCACATCCATACACGCAGGAAAAAATACCCAGATACAGTAAAGGAACAAATAAATGAATATGGTAACCATGCTATCAATGCATAGACATAAAATAATTTCAATTTCAGTACACAGTTTGGATGACAGTGTTTAGAAATTGATCTATACATGGATGATTTGCATTTGTGCTTTGTAAATTATTTATGACTACTGGAGATATATAGTTAATATAGCTCCTGCATCCCCTTCTCGGACACCCCGTACCCCCAAGCAGCCTCCAGTGCCAGCGAGAGGAGCTCATCCTCATGATGGGCCCCTGACCCTGGACCATGGCAAGAACAAATTATATAGAATAATATGTAATCTATGTACCATATGATACAAAACAGCATTAGATATAGTTATATTAATAACATACGCATTATTAGATATACTATGCATAATTGATAACATATTATTACAGAGTTGTTTTACATGCAATAATCTATATTATATTGTGTCATATATGCTGATATATAATGTGAATATTATCTTGTGTATTGTTACATTATGATACGTTATTAAGCACTGGATCCAAGGTCCTGCTGTCATGATCTTGAATAGGGGCGGTGGTGAATCATACTTCTGTCTTTTTATGAACAAGTAGAAAGCTTTCAGAGACAATCAGGAATACAAATGAATAGTAAAAGTGGATATGCTCTTTCTAAACCCAGCAGTGTTTTCCACCCTGTTTTAATGAGGGAAGGCAGCAGAGAGGGGCTGAGAAGGCAGAGTGTTCCTGTACTCTGTGCAAGCGCTCCCAGCTGCCGTTCACAGCCAAATATAGCACCGAGAAATTAGTCCTCAGAAATACCGCCTGCTGCCGGGATCACTGTGTCTGACAAGCGTGGGGCTCTATTCTCATTGCTTTGGGGAGATACAGGAAGAAAAGGCAGAGAGCAAGTGAGCAAGCGGAAGAGGCAATGGGGGAGGGGTAAGCAGGGAGGACTGAGACTGCACACACCTGAGCCAGGTGTGCAGCGATCCCTCCTCCCTGGCTGCACCCCTGCAGGCATGAGAACTTAGGGAGAACAGTGACTTCCATCACAAGAAGAAACCAAGACCTCAAGGAGCCCTGATGCTGTGCCTCCCAGTGTCTGGTTGCCTTGCTGGCAACCATGGGCCATCACTTGCCCATGGAGACCAGAGCTGTCCACTGCATCCACCCACACCGTGTGAAAAGGAAGGAATTCTGTCAAGACAGAAAGGGACGTGGAGCTCCCCACCCCCACTGCCACCTTAGCAGGCCGGCTGACGGCCACCATTGGTGCTTACACCATCACGCAGACAACACGGTTTAAGCTGTTTTTGTGCCCATGTTGCACAGAGCTGTGCAGCAGGAAGTCTCTGTTATATCTCACTGCGGTAATTTGAAGAGGCCTGTATTATAGAAAGTGCTTAGGGAGCAAGGAATACTCTGGAGACTTAGGACAAGCAAGAGGGAGCGATGAAGTATGTACCTCTGTCTCAGGACTTTGTGGGCACATAGTCTCCCTGGGACTATGCAGACACCTTCACTATTCATCTTAGGTTGAATAGCATCTCTCTCACAATAAAATGCTGCTTAGAGTGGGTGGATTTGATGGGCATTTTGCCTCTGTTGGATTCTAACATCTTCAGGGCCTTAAATAAGGCTCAGGGAGGCTCAAGCTACTCCCAAGATCCCCCTCCACTAAATCCTTTATCTTTTCTGTCAGATGAGTCTGAAATACGCACATATAATTTGCATAACAGAAAGCAAACGCTTCCATGGAAAGAGAATGGGAGAGAGGACTGGGCTCACAGATTATCTTTCCTGCAGACTAAGCACCTCATCAAACTACCAGTCTCTCTAGGAGGCCACCAGAGGCGTGTGATTGCTTTGTGGTATAAACATACCTGAGCACTTCAGTGCACAGAAGAATCCAACACTATTCATGGGTAATAGATGGTGACAAGTGGAACATATTTGTGACAGTTCAGAGGCAAAAGATACAGACGTGTAAACCAAACCCTCTTCTGCCTCATTAAGCCATGTCTAGTCAGAAACGAATGAACTGCAGGAAAAACTAAGCAAACATAGCATTTATAAATAACAATCACATTTGGAACAGTATATCCTGGACCCTTGACACTAAGGTCATTTAAGGCTCCATCCCAGCCCAGTCAGAAAGGCTATCATCCAGAAAACAAAAGACAACAAATGCTGGATGTGAGGAGAGGGATCCTTAGACACGGACGGTCAGAGTGTAAACTGGTAGAGTTGCCCCTCTGGAAATCAGTGTGGAAACTTTTTAAAAGCTAAAAACAGAACTAGCAATATAACTCACTCTTGATCAAATACCGCACAGGAGCCATAATACTCCTCCAGCAATATGTACCTGTCCTTAGTTACTGCTGCTCTGTTCACAACAGCTAGGAAATGGAATCGGCCCAGAGGTCCAACCACCGAGAACGGATAAGAAAACTGAGGTACGTATGTACAATGAGATCTTATTTAGGTATGAAGAAAAATGGAAGTGTGAATTTTTGGGTGAAGGGTGGACCTGGAAAATAGTGAGTGACGTAATCCAGGCCTCAAAAGAGAAACATCACAGGTTCTCGCTTCACCACACGTGGCTCTGACCCTAGGGTCATTAGATTTCTGTGTTTGGCTGGAAGTGCTTGCAGAGTTCAGGAGGCTAGGTAGGGGCCACAGGGCAGAGGGAAGCGGGCTCTGAGTAGGGAGGGAAATAGGAGGAATTCTGGGATGGGAAGGTTTAAGTGGAGATGGAGAAGATGAAGAGGTGGGGAAGAATGTTAACTAAAACTAAGGAAATATGAAAAGCCATATGGAATCCAACTACTTTGTAAGTTAGTAAAGACAGAATTAAAAAATAAGTTTGAATTTAAGAAACCTAGATAATGCTGGTCCCAAAAGCCATAGGTCATCAAACCAAAACTTTTTGAGACAAGGTCTTACTCTGAGCCCAGACTGCCCTGGAATTCACATGTTGCCTTGGCTGGCCTAACCTCATTCAAGGCAACCTTCCTGCCTCAGTCACTCCCACCAGCGAACCTGAAGGAGGTAAATACTGACAACTGAACCTAAGCTTGTCAGAGAAGGAGAAACCAAAGGAAACCACAGGCATGAACCTGGCACATAAACTCCGAGTTTTCCAAACTGTGGCTACTATTTTAGCTCCTTCCTTGAGCTAGAGACATGACAAGGGAAAGTCCTCTAAAACGGTCGTGATGGGTAGAGGTCCCACAAAATGAGCCCCACCCCAGCCCAGCCTCAGCGGCTCCAGGCAGCAGAGGTTCGTTTCTGGCTCCTTCTAGACACCCAGAGGTCAGCAGAGACTCTGGTCGCAGTGGTGGCACGGGAACTGGAGTGTCAGCCTCTCTTCCCACCGAGTGACTGTGTGTACCGAGGGCAAGGGAGGCCTCAGGAGGCCACAGGGGCAATTAATTCTTCCAATTCGCTCACATCAGTCCTGCCTGCACTCGCAGGCCAGCTCTATTTCCGTGACTTACCGGCCACAAGGGAAACAGATGTGACCTTAAAGTGTGTCCAAGAGGGAAGGCACTGGGGAGAACCTCACTGGTCCTGGGACTGATGCCTCCCGCTTTTGCTAGCCAAAGAACAGGTGTCTCTTCCCTCTGTGATAAGAGACTGTGTGCAGGGGCTCATGGAGTGCGCACATGCCTGCACACGCAATCACTAATCCGCTCAAATTAAATTTGAAGAGGGAAGAGTTAAATTTTCTCACTGCAGTTTGGATACCACCCAATGAATGTGGGACAAACCTCCACACTTTGATAACAAAAGGTGAGCATATGACTTTAACTGAACACAGAGTCTCTCCTTCTCTTGGCCTCAAACAACCACAAACACTCGTTTGGAAAGAGTCTCCTAGGGAAGAGGGATCAGTGAGTGGCATGTTTACTGTGCAAGCATAATGACTTGAGTCCTATCCCAGCAACTACAGAAAAAGCCAGGACTGGTGGTCCCTGACTACAACCACAGCACTGGAGAGCTAGAGACAAAGGGATTCATGGTGCTCGCTGGCCAGCCAGTCAATGAGCCAAATCAGTGAGCTCCAGAGTCGCCATCTTAGCTTAGGGTTCCCATTAATTTCAAGAGACACCATGACCACAACACCTCTTACAAAGGAAAACACTTATAATTTTAGGGGTTAGTCCAATATCACGGTGGGAAGCATGGCAGCATCAGGCAGACATGGTGCTAGAGAAGGAGCTGAGAGTTCTCCACCTTGATCCACAGGCAGCAGAAGGGGACTGGGTCAACAGTGGGTGAGCTTGAGCATCTAAGACCTCAAAGCCCACCCCCATAGTGACACTCTTCCTCTAGGAAGGCCACACCTACTCCACTAAGGCCACACCTACTCCACTAAGGCCACACCTACTCCACTAAGGCCACACCTCCTAATGTTACTTCCTTTGGGCCAAGCACTTATACACAGGAGGCCAGGGGATGAAAGGGGCCATACCTATCCAAACCACCACATTCCACTCATTTCTTTTGTAGTCAAAAGAAAAAAAAAAAAAACACTTAGAAATTAGACATGCCCGATGCCTGTCAATTACTATTGCCTTCTGGAGTAACTACTGTCTCAGTATTTGCTTTTTAATTTTAATTCTATTCATTTGCTTTTTTTTTTTTTTTTTTGGAGTATGTGTGTGGTGTGCACGCTGAGTATACGCATGTCCACATGTTTGTAGACACACATTTGCAGGGGCACATGTATGCATTTGAGTGTTGAGGCTGGAAGTTGACAGCAGATGTCTTCGTCTATCATCATCTCCTGTATCTACTGAGGCTGAGTCTCTCACTGAAGCTGCAGCTCGCTGGCTCCAGCTGGTCTAGCTAGCCAGTTTGCTCTAAGGATCTCTGTCTCTGCCTTCACAGTGCTGGGATTAAGGGGGCAGCCACGTCTGTTCTACCTGGGTCTGGGGATCTGAACTCTGGTCCTCATGCTTGTGCACCAAGCATTGAATCATCTCCCCAGCTCCTTTGCAATTCCTTATTTGCTCCATAAATAACTCACAGAGGTGAGGCTGGAACAACAGTGAAAAGAAATTGGCATTGGTACAGTGGCTCAGCATCAAATATCAACCAGCAAGGTATACCAAAGTCTAACACTCAGATCGTTGCCCTGTGGCATAATGAGAGGCATCCCTATCCCCATGGGTTGTGAATGCCTGAGGTATAAAAGTATATTAATGACAACACCTATCTCAATTCCATTTTTAAAATAAGACTTTTAACAAAATTAATACAGAATACATTTGATGTATGTAGCTTCATTCATATAAAACTTCAGTAAGGGTCAAAGAAATATCTTTAACATATATATGCACTAAATAAAAATCTGAGAAGTCTTAGGGTCACGATATAGTATGTCTGTAGTCTAACTTTGGCTGGTTATACTTTGTTATTATCTCAATAGGAGAAAACGTCAAAAAGATTTTAAATTATACTAACCTGTATTGCCCATCCCCTATAACATGTTAGAAAGCAAAGTAAAAACTACAACATCAAACACACAATCTGACAATGGAGGTGAGACAGTGAAAGAGGGAAGGAGTAAAGCAGAGGGAGAGGGAGGGAGGGAAGCAGGCAGAAATGAGAAGTAAAGCAAAAGAAAAAAGAAAACAGCTATATTAGGAATTGTGTGATGAACCTAGAGGACCACATTAGAATATGCCCAAATGGCCCCACATGCCCACAGGGAGTGACACCGAGAGGTGTGTTGGAGTAGGTGTGACCTTGCTGGAGAAAGTATGTCCCTAGGGGCAGGGGAGGGGTGCGGGCTTTGAGGTTTCAGAAGCTTAACCTAGAACCTAGTGGCTCTCTGTCTCTTCCCGATGATACCTCACCAGCACCCAGTCTCTCTGAATGTGCCATGCTTCCCACCATGACAATAATGAACTGTAAGTCCATTATTATTATTATTGAAAGTCTGAACTGTAAGTCAGCCCCAAGTAAATGCTTTCCCTTCCAAGATTTGCCATGGACATGGTGCCTCTTCACAGTGATGAAACCCTAACTAAGACACCCGCTGTTCTGAAAACCCCATGGAATGATGTTTCCACAGCAAGAAGCGTCCAAGCGGCAGCTACCCCATAGGGATGCTTTGTGAAACTTCCTATCATGTTAACTTTCCTGTGATCAATTTTCTTCTCCACTGACTTTAGCCAATGCAATCCATCATTTTAACACTCTCCAAAACTTCACCCCCTTGCCTTGTCAACAGCATCTGCCACCATGGGCTTAATTTAGCCACAGGAGTTTCCACCTTCGGCTTCAGCTCCTTCAATGAATATTTGTCTGACTGTACAAATATTAATAAAGACATTCATCTATACTCACAACAGTTATCTATATTCACAGCATCTATTGTTATTTGCATTGTTATGATTCCCCAAATGATCTTCCTAGCCTCCATTTTCCCCACGTATCTAGACATGCAGACTCATCTTTTTATACTTAAGTTAATCACTTGGACTAATTAAATTAATCCTATTGGTTACTGCCACTTGGGCCCCACTCTCTGTAGAAATGTCACTCCACAGAGTTTTCAGAACACAGTGGGTGTCTTAGTTACGGTTTCTACCGCTGTGAATAGACACCATGACCATGGCAACCCATAAAGGAAAACATTTAATTGGGGCTGACTTACAGTTCAGAGGTTTGGTTTAATTAAATACTTAAGTTGTTCACCAATGAACATATATCAAAAAGGAATTATCCTATTCTTATCATCTGTTCAAATTTCTTAATTTCCTGTGGTAGACACTCCTACTGAAGTTACAATCATGGACACCATCTTCTGTTGTTTGTTTTTTATTTCAATTTGTTTTTTGTTTGTTTATTTTCAGCAATTGACCTAAGAGGTAACAAAGTTTATTCCTTCTAGCCACAGACACCAAGTATATTTTGGAATAAATACTTGGACCTCTACTTCACTATGACCAAAGAATCTTTTTTTTTTTAACTTTTATTAGTTACACTTTATTTATTTTGTATCCCCCCCATAAACTCCTCCCTCCTCCCCTCCTAATCCCACCTTCCCTCCATCTTCTTCATGCATGTCCCTCCCCAAGTCCACTGATAGGGGAGGTCCCCCTCTCTTTCCTTCTGACCTTAGTCTATCAAATATCATCCGGAGTAGATGCATTGTCATCTTCTTTGGCCTGGTAAGGCTGTTCCCCACTCAGCGGGAGTTGATCAAAGAGCAGGCCAATCAGTTTATGTCAGAGGCAGTCCCTCTTTCCATTACTATGGAACCCACTTGGACACTGAACTGCTATGGGCTACATCTGTGCAGGGGTTCTAAGTTATCTCCATGCATGGTACTTGGTTGGAGTATTTGAACCCCTGTGTTCAAATTTTCTGGTTTTGTTGCTCTCCTTGTGGAGTTCCTGTCCTCTCCAGATCTTACTATTTTCCACTTCTTACATAAGATTCCATGCACTCTGCCAAACAGTTGGCCATAAGTCTCAGCATCTGCATCGATAGTCTGCAGGGCGGAGTCTTTCAGAGGCCCTCTGTGGCAGGTCCCGAACTTGTTTCCTGTTTTCTTCTTCTTCTGATGTCCATCCTCTTTGCCTTTCGGGATGGGGATGACCAAAGAATCTTTATTCTGTGTTCCTTGAACCAATTCTTCCTAGCTGAGCTCTCCTCTGTCTCTTCAAACTCACCTTTCTCACTCTTGTCAAAATCATTCATTCCACCTCCCTAGAATCCTCCAGTGACTCCTGAGGCTTTTAGAATGAAGTCAAAGCTGTTGTAAAATGGGACATTAAAGCCTCGTGTATTAGAAATCACTTCTCCAATTTTGTGGAATACAGGCTTTTGAAGTAACCCTAACTCTGAGACCTAATGATTATTTTTATTTCCTCAGTGTCTGTTGTTATGTTCCCCTTTTCATTTCTGATTTTGTTGATTTGGATACTGTCTCTCCGTCTTTTAGTTAGTTTGGCTAGGGGTTTGTCTATCTTGTTGATTTTCTCAAAGAACCAATGCTTGTTTCGTCAATTCTTCGTGTTGCTCTCTTTGTTTCTGATTTACTGATTTCAGTCCTGAGTTTATTTCCCTGCCATCTGTGAGTGTGTTTGCTTCTTCTTTTTTTTCTAAAGCTTTCAGGTAATCTGTTCAGTTGCTAACATGGGATGGCCCCAACTTCTTCTTGAAGGCACTACACTATGGTGCTAGGAACTTTCCTCTTAGCACTGCTTTCCTGGTGTCCCAGAAGTTTGGGTGCGCTGTGCCCTCATGTTCATTCAATTCTAGGAACTCTCTCTTTAATTTCTTTCTTTATTTCTTCCTTTACCCAATGATCACTGAGCAGAGAGTTGTTCAGTTTTCATGAGTGTATGGGCTTTTTGTTGTTTCTGTTGTTATTGAGGTCTAGTTTTAATTCATGGTGATCTGATAAAGAACTATGGGTTAATTCAATTTTCATGTATCTGTTGAGGTTTGCTTTGTTACCTACTCTATGGTCAACTTTGGAGAAGATTCCATGTGTATATTTTTTTGTGTGTTTTAGGCCTTGTTTCAAATGCCTCTATTCCACAAAATTGGAAAAATCTAAAAATAATGAACAGTTTTCTTGAAAGATTTCACCTAGTAAAGTTAAATAAAGGGAAGGTAAATGGTTTAAACAGCCCTATAGCCCTAAGGAAATAGAAGCAGCCATCAAAAGTCTTCCAATCAAAAAAAGCCAGGACCAGATGGTTTCAGTACAGAACTCTACCAGACTTTCAAAGAAGAGCTAACACCAATAATCCACAAACTATTCCACAAAATAGAAACTGAAGAAACATTGCCAAACTCATCCTATGAAGCCACAGTCACCTTTATACCTAAACCACCCCAAGACTCAACAAAGAAGGAAAATTTCAGACCAATCTCCCTTATGAACATTGAGGCAAAAATACTCAATAGGATACTTGCAAACTGAATTCAAGAACACATCAAACACATCATCCACCATGATCAAGTAGGCTTCATCACAAGGATGCAGGGATGGTTCAACATATAAAAATCTATCAATGTAATCCACCATATAAACAAACTGAAAGAAAGAAATCACATGACCATCTCATTAGATGCAGAAAAGCTTTTGACAAAATCCAGCACCTCTTCATGATGAAAGTCTTAAAGAGATCAGGGGTTCAACGCCCTTACCTAAATCTAATAAAAGCTATATACATCAAGCTGATAGCCAACATCAAACTAAATGGACAGAGACTCAAAGCAATCTCACTAAAATCAGGGACAAGGCAAGGTTGCCCACTCTCTCCATATCTCTTCTTACATAGGAGATACTGATAAGCTTCTATTTTGCAAAACTCCTGTCTTGAGCCAGATTTCTTCTTTAGTTGCCTATCTTTGGAGGTGACAAAGAACCCCTAAGTTATTTCACAGGATCTCTGCCCCCCTGAGCAAACTACAGAGATCCATGATGCCACTATGTGTCCATAGGACAAAACATTTCTCCCCTCATAGTCTAGGGACACCTCATAATCCTGGGACCAGGTCACAGTATTTCAGGGATTCAGGGCACTAGAGTCCCCAGAGGCTGATCATTTTAATTCATCAAAGTTGGCATTTCCAATCCACACAGTGTTTTCAGAGCCTGAAAGAATAGTATTTCCAAACATTGTTGCTAGGTCATCCACTCACAGAACTGTCATTCCCTGAGGGGACGCCACTTGCCTACCTCATAGGGACTGCAACTCAGGGTGTACCCAGAAGCCACAGCTCCACCACTCAGAAGTAAACACTAAATGACTAAGCAATGTCTGGGTCAGGGCTCATGCTTCCCTATTTAGTTCCTAAGCAAGGAGAGATTTTATTTTCTGCATGCCATGAGCACACCTTATTTTTATTATACCTGCCTTGGGTATCAGTAATATGATATCACATCCTGTCGTGATGAAATGATCCCCACTTCCTAGACGAAGTATGATGTCCTTATAGAAGAGGGAACATGGGTTAATAGGGAACATAATTAGTCTTTAATGCTTACTGTTCACCATTATCTACTTTCTGGTGAAACTTTAAAGAATAACAAAGACGCAAACACTTTTCAGACATGCACATGTCTTCAAGGGAAAAAAAAGTTTGAGCTTGTTACTGCCTTCCCTGAGGAATGCAGAGCAAGCACAGTGAAGCAATGGCGCCTCTGGATCAATGTCACATTTTTCCAACCACTCACTTCCTCCTCAAGCGCTTCAGATGGATTTGCTATACCAGCAAGCTCACTTCAGCATGCTGGGGGAAAACAACAGTTTTCTTTACTTCCAAACATCTTAATTCCTTTAAAATGAGTCTTCGGCAGAAACAGCATATGGTTTGACATTTCAAATGACATAAGCCTTCATATAGTTATCTATATATGTTCATAGTTTACCAATATGGCTCAGCCATATTTCAAAATATCAATATAATGCTGGGACTTGAGGAACTCAATCTGCTCCTTCTGGTTGTGGGGTGTGTGAGTCGCAGGATTCCGAGCCGATATTTTGGCTTTGCTGGGGTGATACCCTTCACCAGGCTACTTCAAAATTTAAATTATCTATTATCTTCTCATTGTGCTAGATAGTTAAGCATTACTTAATTTATTAATACTTGTTTCCTGATGCCCAAATTAGTTACATAGTGCCTTCTTTCTCTGCTGAGTCTGTGGCCATTTTCTTCATTTCCCTAAATTGCATAAAAAATCAGAAAATATACACCTGCTCAAACTAAAATTCATTTTCCATGGTTTTAGCTGGAGCTGCTGAGGCTTACACTGTCTCTGCCCACAGCCTTCTTCCCCTGACTCACTACAGATGCTGTTTCCAGAGAGCACATGCCACTCAGAACATTGGGTATCAGTCCAAAGGGCTGTGCTAAGGGAAAAAAAAAATAGCCTCTTCCTTTAACCTTTTCCATGGTGAATTAGCATAAAAACACACTCATACTTTTAGCTGAGAGCCAGGGAAATCCTTCATAAATGGGCACATGACCTCACTGTCCACATATAATAAACCCATTTAGTTAAAAATGTAAGTTTATTTGACAAGACAGTGACAGAGTCTGCCTGCTATCCTCCGTAAATGCCCATGCAGAAGCCAGGACCCTCAAGGCAACTGGATCTAGAGACAGGGCTTTTCAAAAGCGATTAAAGGGGTAAAAATAAAATAAAATAAAAGGACCGATGCCCAAATCCAATGAATAAAGAAGAGGTGCTGGCCTGCCTCTTTCTCTCCATGAGTGGTCATAGATAAAAGGATAGGTGGGGATTCAGAAAAAAAGAGATAACGTGCAAGCCAGGGAGAGGCCTTACCAGAGACCATGCCTGCCAGAAACTTTTTAGAGTTAGTGGCTTACATAGCAGTGAGAAAATAGTGGTCTTCCTGCACACAACTATAGTTGCTATGCCAGTCGCCTGGAGAAGTGAGCTGGTGCACTGCCAGCTGTCAGCCTGCCCCATCTCAAAAGCACCAGGACAAAGATTTCGAACCTAAACACGTACCCTACAGCAACTTCATTGATCATACAAAGACATAAAATCCTCCCTCCCTACGTTATGCCTCAGTGGCATCTGAGCCTGTCTGTGATTGTGGTAGCATCAATGAATATATGTACTCAAGTAACAGCATGTGTAGGTCTGTCACACAATAATGTTTTTGTAAGCGTCAAAGTTCAAGCTTTAAGAACACTGTGGGCGCGCATATGTGCTGCTGTGTGGTGCAGCTGGTGCACTTTTGTATGAACACCTGAGTTGTTTTCTTTTTAACTCCTATCCGAAATGTTTTCCTATTACAGCTTCTTATCCCTGAAAATGTCAAGATTCAAAAGAGTACACACAAAGTTTTAATAAGCATCTCCCTCTCCCTCACTACCCACTCTACCTCAAGCCCAAGATGTAGGTAGATCCACTCAGGTCCCACTGAAAAGGGGACTTTGACCCAATTGAACATTCTGCCTTGCTGATTTTCTCACAATAAAAAGGTTTTGGCTTATATTATAACTGAGACACAGATGAACGTATCTGGACTAAATATATCAAATCCCAATCAGCCAATATGGTACCCGTGGGATGTAGTGTTGGGTATTTCAAATTATTGCTGGTTACCAAGATACCCTAGGTATCACTAAAAACTGTATGACTTGACATGTTCCAAAAACAATAAAGACAAAATTGGTGAAAAATAATTCAGATTCACTATTCCTTATCTTACTCCATTTCTTTTGGATAAACATTTAAAGAGAGTATGCTTGGAACAGCCAAAGATTTGACCCCAGTGCATTCTGTCCTATGAAGAGCAGATAGTGAAATGGACAGGATAACTAAGAAGGCGAGTCACAGATCCATGACTCCCCTAAACACTTAGCAAAGTTTACAAGCCCCACCCGAAAAAAAATACTTCATTAAAAAAATACAACTCGGTCATTCTCCAGCCAATTGTACTTCTGGAGCTATAAACACAAAATCAAAGTTGAACAGCCAAGGAATAAAATTTTAGTATTAACACTTACACATTTAAATTCCCCAAATTTCATGTACCAAAATTCTCAGGTCATTGCTATCTGTTTTGCTGTAAAACATATGTAAAATTCTAAATACTTGAAATTTGAAGAGCCACAGTGCATACAGCTTCCCAGTATGTATGTGCATGTCCAGATGTGAACATTTATATAGCTAAAACAGGAAGGAAGTGGGAAAAGTAAAATAAATCACAGTTACATCAATCGCTCATTATTCTTTCTGTGACACCTGATACATTTTCCCCCTATTGATGTGAACTGAACTTAGGGCTTTATATCTGCCGGGAAAGTGCTCTGCCGTGGAAGTGTGTTCCAGCCCCAAATATTTTCTTTCTGTTATGGAATAGACTTCACTTCGTGCCATTGAACAAAAGAAAGAAAGAACACAAAATAAAAATATAGTTAACAAAATATTTTAAATTACATCCTTTTCTTTACCAACAAGTGGAATTCCTGCATAGCTGGTGGCACAAGTATTCAGCAAAAACTGAAATTTATAACTTCTTACTTCTATTGCTCCATCAGCAAGTTTTATGCTAGCATCAATAGCAAGAGTTGAAATTTCTAAATATTTTTAGAAGAATGTGGAGCCACCCTTTTACCAGATGCTGTTTCCACGCACCCTCACACTCACCTCTTCCTTTGTCTTCTTGGATATCACCCGCAGCCAGTCCCCGATCATGCTCAGAACAGCCGCAAAGTAAGCAAGCCCAACAAGAATCCAGAACCACACCACAGGCTTGTAGAAGTCCAGATACTCAATGTCTGATCCACCTGCAAGGGAAAAGCAAGGTTGGACACCTCGATTACAGTCCGAAGAGTCAAGCTCTGAGTCCATAACACACTGGCTCAACCATGGCTTAACGGCATAAATCTGTTAGCCTCTTCCATGAAACCAGGCTCTTCACAGCAGATTTCTCATTTTCACTTAGGCAATTCTCAAGCTTTCAAGGATAAGTTCACACTCTGGTTGGTACTTCATTCTCCGTGTGCCTCCTTGGGCCCAGGTTAGTTACCTCAGTTGGTCATCTTGTGGAATCCTTGTCCCTGCCAGGACCCCATCCCTCCCTCCACTCCTCCACAAGATACCACTGGGCTGTGAGGGCTACGGTCTGCCTCAATCTGCTGCTGGGTGGAGCCTCTCAGAGGACAGCCATGCCAGGCTACTGTCTGCAAGCATAGCAGAGCTACACCAATTGTTCAGGGGTTGGCTCCCGCGGGGTGACTCAGGCTGGACCATCCATTGGTTGGCCATTCCCTCAATCTGTGCTCTGCCTTTATCCCTGCACATCTTATGGGTGTGTGCTTCTGAAGGAGACTTCCTTGCCTTTCCAGTCACGATGACTGTCCACATTTCCTGTTTCTTCTGACACTTATGACTGTCTGACTCTCAGAACTCAACTGCTTTTTGTGCACTAAATCTCTTTCTATTCCCACTGAAAAAGTACGAGTCAGAGACTGCTTCTGCCCCACACAGAGAACTGTGTACCTCAGCCCGCTGCAGGTCAACCTGTGCCATCCAATGGGATCTGGACAGGAAGTGGGTGACTCTGGACATGACTATTACTTTAGGGTCATAAGTAGGATGGTCTGGTACTCGAGACCAGACCGGGCAGCCGGGGGTCTGCAGGGACCCAATGGTGTGTAGAGGCAATGATACCTTCATTATCTCTGAGGAAGTCCCATGATCTCATCAAGTTAAGTCCTACGTCTCCAGAAAGAGTAAGCAAACAAACCCTTTTTGTTTAAATGCAATCTGTGTGCTGCCCTCACCATGCTGTGGGAATCTGCTTTGCACGTTTCCACATTTTCTTCTATTCGGTGTCCACTAACAGAGGTAGGCATAAAGTGCCAAACACTGAAACCCTAGCTTATTTGCCCAAATACGTAGTCAAGGCCATGTCTTAAGAAATCCAACTTTAACCTGAGAAATCCTCACGTCGAGAGGGGAGAGATGCCTTGGTGTACGGAGCGCTTGCATTGAGTTCAGATCCCCGTGTGAAAGTTCTGTAACAGCTCACCTCTGTAACCATAGGACTCCTCCTCAGACAAGAGTCTCTATCTCAAGAAAAGGTGGAAGATGAGAATTGACACCCGAGTTTGTTCTCCAACATACTTATGTCCACACTCACATAAACAATCATACACACACACACACACACACACACACACACACACACACAGTGTTTAAACAGGAAAAAGAGGCTCACACAGACAGGTGCTCGCAGTAGGTGATAGCAGGACAGAGGAACACAGAGGGAAGGAGAAGGTGAGAAGGCAGAGGGGACTCAAGTGAGGCGTACCAAGACATTGTGAGAAGGCACACTCTTCAAAGAATGCTTGGAGTGGATCAGGCAGCATGTGGATGGGGGCCAGAGAGTGGTCAAGGCCTTGTGAGGAGCCTAGGAGAACTAGGTTGTGTGGTGTGATTAAGACTGGGTCCTAACTCTGTGGGAGCTGGCTTATAGTTACAGAGGAGATGGCCTATGTTCATAGTTGACTGGTCAGTCAAAAGGCTGAGGGGGAATGGGTGGTTGGAGGCCCCAAGAGATGTGCAATTTGGGAGCAGCTGGGAACTGCTGTGTTAAATGAGGGCAGCATGGGAAAGAGAGGCATGAAAGACGTGGAGCGGGGATTGACGAGGCCATGGTAACAGGACTGTTTCCAATGGCCATGGTCTCTCACTCAGAAGATGACCAGTAACTTAATAAGAGATAGGACACTGACTAAAACCAACATAAATGGTTTAAGTTGGGGCTTGACAGGCTACACATGGTTAGAAAACAACATGTCACATCACCCAAAAGAGTTCTTACATGCAGGCCTAATGCATTGTGGGGCAGAGCAGGGGCAAGCGACATAGGACCAGCTGCATAGACACTGAGGGTATGCAAAATTTCAACCCATGACCAGGAGAAAGCAAGTGCACACTACATTCAAATATAAAATATTAACGCAACACTCCTATAAACATAAAATTGATGCCCCATAAAGAGTTTTACATGTTAAAGGAACAGGTACAGCAGAAGAGGGCTCTAGCAGGTGAATATTGTGAATAGACACACAATCTGAGGACAGCCTAGAGCACACAGTGATATGCTATCTAAGCTGGGTGCACCAGCAAATTCTGTTTCTCCAGTGTTTCCATTTCACTAAAATCAAAATGACTTCCTTCCCTGTACTTTCTCTTTCACACTACAAAGAAAAAGGAAAGAGAAGGAAAACAGAAACAACCTCCCTCCAACTTCATCCAAATGGTTAGGACTCACCTAACACACAAACTCACAGACACACTGATTTTAGGACAGCCCGCAAGCTAGAGATGACATTTTACGTCTTCCTTCTAAACGGGATGTTACAGTAGGAAGGTGGTGAGTTGGCTTAGTCACCAAAAGGCCTATGTTTGGGTAAAATGTTTAACCCAGAAATTTTAGTGATTGTGAGCCACAGAAAAAGTTTTTTTTCCACTTCCTTAATTACCACTTTTAAAATGAAATACTGGCAGCTGGATGATCTAAGAAGAAAAAACACAAAGAGCAAAACCTTTGTCGGACGACTATTCACACTACTCACTTTCTCAAACCCAAGACTTATGAGTTGCACATAAATCAGCCTAAATGATGCACAAATCTTCCACAAGTTAGTATATCCAGTAATGTTAAGATACCTTGATTTGCAGCCCACGGTGGGGCACGCCTTTGATCCCAGCACTTGGGAGGCAGAGGCAGGTGGACCTCTGTGAGTTCAACACCAGCATGGTAAGTTGTAGGACTTACACAGAGAGACCCTGTCTCAAAACAAACAGAATAATAAAAATAACTTGGTTTAAGGGGGTATTTTAAAATGGGAAATTAATATTTTTCTTTTTAAATGCATGTATGTGCACATTGTGCAGGTACCTGCTGAGGCCAGAAGGGGGTGTCAGATCTCCCGGAGTTAGCAGCAGTTGTGAGTTGATACAGGTGCTGGGAACCAGACTCTAGTCCTCTGCAGTAAGAGCAAGTTCTTTTTTTCCCTCCCTTGACTGTCAAGAGTATTAATTTTCTACCTGCTGCTTAGGAATTTGTCCAGCTGTCCCTTATTAAGAATGTAACGTTGCTGTGAGGGGCAGCTTACCCCTGTAACCTAGCACTTGGGATGGTGAGATAGGATTGATAGCCCAAGGCCAGCCTAGAGGACACACGGCAATGACATCTAAAAACCAGAAAGGATCAAGGAACATCGAGTGACTCCTCTGTCCAAGACAGAAGACCTGTACCTTTTCCATGGCCATGTCCACAGTTTTTTTTCCCTCCTCTCACTGTTTATGTTGCAGGCTGGAGGAAGCTTCACCCTCCCCTTTCCTTCCTGGGTTCTCCACTGACTTGGGGAACTGTCTTTCCACTTTGTTTTTTTCTTACTGCCATAGAAAATGTGCACATAAGCTCTTTCCATTTTAGGAGCTTTCTGGCTCATTACAAGAGAACATACAGATAGCAATAAAAATACCAGAGAGGGTGGAGGCAGACAGCTTCAGGAACCTCATCAACTTTCCCAAGGCTGAGCTTTCTGAGTCTCTTCTGGCTTGTGTGACAGCCTCTTGTTTCTCTCTGTGTTTGCCTTTCTCTGTGTGTGTCTGTCCGTCTGAACCCCCTCCCTCCCTGGCATTTGCAAGAGAAACTCAGCCAGACCTTGATCCAATCTAGCAGATTAAACTACTAAAAATGTAACTCAGGAAGGTTCAGGCTGTTGGAAACACTGGGAGGTGGTTCTCGCCACAACGTGAGTTCCCGGAGCACAGCGGCTGGGAAGTTTCCCTATATCAGGCACTGAGAGACCCTTCCTGCCTGCTCCCCAAAAGTCACAGCTCGGAGAGGCTGGAGAACAGCCACAGGGAAGGGACTTTCCGACTCTGGAGGCCCTACACTGCTCGGTCAGTATGCTCATCTCAACTCACTTATGGAATACTCAAAAAATCCTACTGGAGGAGCTGAGTGAGACCTCAGCCTCATTGGGTAGCTTCCATGACTGCACCATCCCACCCTAAAGCTCTGCAGGTAGATGCCTAGTGAGCTGAGACACCTGGATTTGGGCCAGGGCATCAATCAGGCCTTGGGCATAGATTTAAGCTTTGTCTCCATCTGCTTTCTCGTAATAAAGTTGATGATTCAAGTGCCATCAAGTTCAATCTGCCCAGAAATTCAAGAGTGACTGCTAGATCCATGCATCTTTTCTGAAATCCTAGCGACTTAAAACAGAGACATTACAGTAGGGAAAATGAAACAGGGCAAGTCACACAAGGACACAGGCTGCAGGGCTCAAATGCAAACCCAGCCTTGTGTTGCTCCAAAGCCCGCTGCCTTTCACTGGATGGAGTTGTCTATCACCCAGGGGCCCAGCTCCTAACCATCATCTCATTACCTCTACTTTAGCCCTATAGTCTGTTGTCGAGGGCATGCTGCCCATACAGGATGCCAACAACAAACCAAGGTTCAGCTTGGGAAATCAATGGGCCTACTTAAACATCAGGAAGGAGGGGTTACTTACGAAAGCACAGAGATCCCAAAGTAGCCACAGTATCGAAAAACCTCACCCCAGCCTGGATGGTGACAACTTGCTGCATGTATGGAGTTCATCTGTCAATGAACTGTCCCCAGTCTGTATACTCTAGCACTTCCTGGGACCATGAGTCCAGGTATAATTAAGGCAGAATGACACACAGCTGGTCAGGAGCTACTGAAGGGAGCGGCCTCAATCTAATGACCCTTCCATCCCCTCCTAAGATGGAACACTAGCAGGCAACAAGCCAGATCTCCTGGGCCTCTTGCGAGGAGCAGGAGCTGTTCTGAGAAGGGTGGAGGCCATTATACTTGTAGGACAGACCTCTACGGCACTCACTCGCAGCTCCCGTGGGCCGGGGAGTTAACCCGGGGGGGTGCTGTTAGGGCCTTCACGCTGCACCATCCCGTGACAGATGGAGGGAAAGGAAGAGAGAACGGAGAGTGGCAGCACTCACGGCACCAAACCCAGCCGAGACAATGAACCACTTGTGATCTGGTGACCCATAATGGCATCACCTCTCAGTGCCATTAACGGGGTAATGCAACATTAGGAGGGGACAATACTCAGACGAGAACATCAACAAAAGTGTTCCACCCATGCACCATGGAAGACCTTAGTTAAGGTGAGAGACATCAAGCCTAGCAAGCCTGGTGGCCCCCCCTGGGCTCCGAGTAGCCTGTAGATTGGAAGACAAGCCCTCTTTATTTACCTCCAGGCTCCACTAGTTTCCAGAAGGTGGCGCTATTCTATTCCACAGACCTTGAGTTTGGGATCAGGCAAGTGTTTCCCTGTTCAATATTTTTATTTGTGATTTTATTATAACATAGTGATTAAAAAAAAAAAAGAACTTAAGAACACAATGCTCCCTATCCTTAATTGTGGGTTTTTTTTTCCTGAATCACAAAATATTAACAATGAAAGCCCCTTAGACCCTGTTTTTAAGGAGTAGTCATTCTTGCCTAAGATAATCAATTCCACGGCCTTTTTCCCATTTCCTAAAGCGATGTATGTATCACAGGGCACAAGCACAGCGTCACTCTAAAGAAATCAATGCTTCAGCTTCACACTGCTTCATCAAAATACTTGAAGCAATGCAGCTGCCACAAAGAGTTCATTCAGCCCCTGCATGGCTCTGGACGGTCCAGCCTGGGGTCAGATGGCCTTGTTGACTCGACTCTCTGGAGAAGAGCACAGAGGAGTAACAATGACAAGGGTGTGTTCTGGGACGAGCAGCTGAGAACTAAGAGGCTAGGGCCCTGCATGTCCCTGTGAAAGCACATCTTCTGTGCCCAGACGCCATCCTATGGAGCTCTGTCTCCTGAGGGTCACAGTGTGCGTGACCTGTGGGGGGGTACGCAGTTAAACAGACACGGTGTCATTTCTCTGTAAGTATTTTAGTTTGGATATCAAACAATGACCTTAATTTTTGGCTTTGACTATACTTTTATGAATGATGTTTTATTATGATTATGATGAGGTATTATTTCTGCTTTGTGTGTTTCTCTTTTGTGACCACAAATTGCTCAAGGAATAGCAACATTTTCACAGTGGTATGGTCAGTCTGGTGACTTCAGTCGTCAACAATAACTAACCTATTAAAACAAAGTTATGCCACTGAGGCAGGCAAATGTAAACTGAAGAAGGTAGTTAGAGGGCTGGAAAGATGGCTCAGCAGTTACGAACACCCGCTGTTCCTCCAGAGGACCAGGGTTCAATTCCCAGCACCCACACGACATCTCACAACCTTCGGTGGCTCTAGTTACCGGAGACCCAATGCCCTCTTCTGTCTCTCTTCTGTCCTCTGAGGATAGCAGATAGAGATATTCATACAGGTAAAACATCTATTATCAAAAAGTGAAATTAAAAATTATTTTAAAATGGAGGCAATGAGATCTGCCTAGCATTTGAAGTTAATATTTTTGGATTTTAGAGATCAGCATTCAGATTTAGAAACCGGCCCATTTCCACTTCTGTTCTTTGTAGAAAACCTGCTGTTAGAAGAATAGGAACCTCATGAGTGCAAAGAAAGGGGGATCCACTAGCCCTCACTCACTCTGCAGTGTGTCATTGTCCCTGGAAATGATTTCCGAGTCTCCATGGAGAGCAGTCTGGAGTCTCCATTAAGCACCAGCTCTGTCATAACCACCACCGATGCCTTCTCCTTTGCTGTCTCCCCCTGTGTTTCTACAGTGCTCCTAGGTACCCGCTGACCCTTGCAAGGTCACTTCTTTGCCCCCAGACCCTCACTTCAGTTCTGCTGCTTAATCATATAAAGAGTTGTCAGTTAATGATGAGAAGATTCCTCCTGCTCTGTGGAGCATGGATTCCTATTCAGGGGCTACTCCTTAATCTCATACCCATCTGGAGGAGCAGGAACCACAGCTATTGCTACTGTTTGGCGCTGAGCACAGTATCTCATAAGCAATGTGTGTCCACTAAAGATCAGAGTTAATGAATGTGAATTAACGAATGAGTGGTGATTGGTGGGTCAAATCACTGGCCATGAAGCCTGGGGGCCCAAGTTCAGATCCCTGGAACCTATGTGACAAGCCAGATGCATCTGCAATCCAGCACTCCTACAGTGGGATGGAAGATGCAGACAGGAAGTTCTCTGGGAAGCTTACGGACCAGCTGACCTTATCTACACAGAGAGGGAGAAGAGTGACCTGCCTCAACGCGGGAAAGGAGAAAACTGGCTCTCGAAAGTTGTCCTTTGACTTACACAGTGGCACACTCTTGACCAGCCTACACACCACACACACAACTATCACACATCTCCCAAGCAGTCACGCAAACTTGCCCTTTCTGAGTAACGTGGGCTTGTTTTGTTTGTTTGTCTCTAGCTGCCCTTGGAGCAAAGGGTCACCGTTCTTCAACAGTCCTTCATCCTCATCAAGCACTTGCCCCGGCACCCACTGGATCTCCAGCAACCTCTTTCTCAGCAATCAGCCTAACGGCAGCAATTTCAGTAAGTGCCTCAGAGATAACTGAACAAATCTTAGGACGTATCAGGCACTGTACACTAGAGGTCTTCACCAATAATTGTCCTTAACAACACAAACATCGCCATGGTTTTGCAACAGCTATTGCACAGTGACATTCCCTTAGATTAAGCGAGCACTTGCTGCAAGAGTCACGTTCAGGGTTATACAAGAAGGAGATCATCTGCTTAAGAAAGGCTGTGCTTCCACGGGTGCTTTATAAAATGCAATTCTAGGAAATGTCATTAGGAGACATACAAATATGCCTTCCCACAAGTTGAAAATGCAACGACAAGTGACAGTAGGACTTTGAAAACTTACTTTTAACTAGTGGTACAGGTAATGTGCCGAGGGCCTTGGTGAGGGAGGCGGAGCTGGGCTCTGTGCTGAGGAAGCATGTAAAGCACACCTGACCAGGCAGAGAGGCGTTCCTACCTCCTGGGGATGAGCAAGCTCCCAGGATTTAACAGAACATGCTTTCCAGTGACAAAAATTCCATAGGGTACATTCAGAAGCTTAAACATCGCAGAGACCAGCAGAGGACACTGAATTCTCAAGCTAGCACGTGTGTGGTTAGAACCCACTCTCTCTCTCTCTGTATGAGCAGTAAAGCACTCACAACTGAAGAATCAGCTACAAAACACCAGTCTTTGTGGTGGTGGCCATGAGGTGACTTAGAAACCTTGAGACTGGGGAATAAAAGTTTGGGGTCTTCTTAAAAGTGTAAGGGCTGTGAGGAGACCACTTTGCTGAAGTGTCGTTGGCACCAGGCCCTCCCTCATCTGCGCCTCTTCTGAACCATCCTAAGCTGTCTTAAAAGGATTTCACCAAGAAGTGTATGTGGGGGTTAAATGTCCTCCCTCTGACTGATGGTGTACCTTTAAAAAGCCACCTGCTTTGAAATGCACTCTAAGTTCTGTTAAACTTGGTGACGAGGCTTTTCTCCAATCTCCGAGAACAATCTTCCACAGGCTCCATGTCCTTTTCTCTTGCACGCTTATGGGCTGTGTAGATCAGTTGTGGAAGCAAGCCCAAACAAGAAGATATTTTTAAACACATCGCCAGATGATCAAGACCAGATTTTAAGAAAGAAAGGCTGGTGTCGTCCTCCGTCTACAAGGTGAGTGCGACTGAACATGTTATTCTAGGTATTTAAAGAAATGAAAAGTCAAATCACAGGATAATCAACATTAACTCCCAGAAACGACTTTGCAGCTCGTTTTAACTCACCTCTCCCTACAACTCTGACTATGACAACACTTTCAAAACCACTTAAACGACACCGGCTGCGTCACCTTCTCCCTTCACTGTGGGCCAAGAGTCACTGCACACACTCTCCTAACCCGCGCAGTTGTGTTATGAGTGTCATACAACGCCAAAGCCCAGCCTCCACCCCCCTTCTCAGCCTCAGGACAATGAGCATGCGTGAGAGGATGGGCTCGGCCAGCCGGAAGGATCGGATGTGAATCACCAAGGTAACTAGCCAGCCACGCAGCACGCCCCGATAGAAGCGGAAGCAGAAGTACAAAAAGATGGGTAGAGAGCATCTCGCAGGCTTAGGATGGAGTGTAGCCTCCTGTGCGGTTGATCAGGCTATCACACAGCCGGGTGAAAGGCTACAGAGCAGGTACACAGGGTCTCCCTGCGGAGCCCTGCCCTGGCTCAGCAGCTGGCTGCAGCCGTGAGGTCCCCAGGCTCACACGTACCGGGCAACCTCTTCACAAGAAGCCTGGAAGATAAACCCCACTTCTGTTTTCTGGAAAGTCTTACAAAGGGCCTTCTCCACACCTGTCCAGAGTGCTTCCTGGCTGTGTGGATTTGGCACACAAAGCTTGCAGCCCTAGGAGCACAGCTCTGTGGCCTCACAAAAACGAACATAAACCCAGAAGGCAGAAGAATCAACAAACCTCATGGTTTTTCTCTCCCCCCTCTCAGCATTTGTCATTTAAAAAAAAACCAAACATTTATTTTATGATTTTTTCTTTTATGTGTATGAGTGTTTTGTCTGCATGTCTGTGCATCACATGGGTGGAGAGCCCAAAGGGGCGAGAAGAGGGCGATGGGTCCTGGGGAACTGGAGCTACAAACCATTGTGAGCTCCATGAAGGTGTTTAAACACTGGCCTTCACAAGTACACATACCTGTACCCACAGACACGTGTGCGCGCACACACATGAGCACATAGACATGAAGACTGGAGTAGGAACGACACCCCTGAGGAGAGTGAGATCTCAGTAGATAAACAACAAGGAAACAGACAGCAGTCACTCTACACAGAGAAGACAGATCGAATAATGTGACCCACGGAGAGACCACGTGACAACCCCCAGTAATCTTTTTAATCAAAGCAAACTTGCATAATAGCAAGGTGGATTTCTAACTTAAAAAAAATTCCTTTCCAAAATAAAGATAGGATGAAATTAGTGCCCTAGATGTGTGTGTGTGTGTGTGTGTGTGTGTGTGTGTGTGTGTGTCTCAATATTACAAAACACTAATAACAAGAAGATCTGTTTTTCTTATTATTGACTGCACAAATGGTCATTCCTTCTAAAATATCTGTTTTTTAACTTCTGCTAGAGTTCATGTACACCTGTGTACAGGTGCCCACAGAGGCCAGAAGAGGACATCAGATCCCCTGAAGCTGGAGTTACAGGCAGCTGTGAGCCACTGTGTGACCACTGGGAACACAGCTGAGGTTCTCTGAGAGTGTTAAGGACTCAACCGTAAGCCATCTCTCCCGCTCCCCCCAGATTCATTCTGTCACCCTATCTTTCTATGACAGGAGGCCAGGACTCAGGGGCCCCACGGTACCTATGGGTGGTTCCCACAAATGCCCTTCCTCAGCAAGAACAACAGCCACAGACACACTCGTGGGACCTCTTCAGTTTAGGAGTGTTGGATTCTCCAGGTGAATTTAAAATAAGTGTTTTTAAACATGGTCTCTAAAACCATAAAATAAAAGATGTGGGGTTTTACCCACCCCAAGACAATGTAGGTAGTAGTCAGAGACACTATTATTTTAAGATTGCACCCACATTGGGGGAGCTCGTTAAAATGACCCGTGGAGGGTCATCTACACGCTTATTGTTGTTACCAATATTTAGGATCAGTGCTGGAAGACCGTAGAATAGCGAAGAGCATGTAGTTCTGAGTTAGACCCTCAGCATCCAGGTGAACAACAGCTAACCACGGCAGCATGACCTTCATCTCCGCGCTGGCAAAGCTGGCACAGGAGCGCCCATGGCCATGCTGTTTGGGCTGAATGTATGAACTCCAGGTTCAGTGAGTGATTCTGTCTCAGACAATGGAGTGGACAGTGACCAAGGAAGATCTGGCCGGGTCCCATACACACATACCTGTACCCACAGACACGTGTGCGCACACACATGAACACATAGACATGAAGACTGGAGTAGGAACAACACCCCTGAGGAGAGTGAGATCTCAGTTGATAACGATAAACAAGGAAGCAAACAGCAGTCACTCTACACAGAGAAGGACAGATCGAATAATGTGACCCATGGAGAGACCACATGACACGCTTCAGCTGGGGTCAAAGCTACTGTCCCGTACTGGGAAATTAAGCCTTCCAGTGTCATAGGCAAAAGAGCATCTTCGGTGGCCAAGAATAAAATCACCATCTAAAACTGGAAACATTTTGAAAACTAAGGAAATGAAAGTAAGAGGGATGAAGAGGAGCTGAACTTTCTTATACCGAAAAATAAGAGATAGATAATTGGTTTACAGAATTAACCTAGAAGCGCAAAATTCTGTACAGCCATCCACTTACATTTATTTCACAAAATAAAGCTTAAATGAGTTCAGCTTAATCCTTCCATATTCATCGCTGCCGCTGTCAGGGGCTGGAACATATCCTCTTCAAAGACATGTTGAGGCACCAGCCCTAGGCCCCTCATACCACAGAATGGGGGTGTGTTTCAGAAGTTGTCCTTAGGGAGGTACTCGAGAAGGAGCAGGATGGGTCCTCAACTCAGTGACAGAATCCTAAGAGGAAGAGGGCCGACTGGACCTAAAAACAATGCAAGGAGGCTGCCACGTCCTTTTGAGTCTGCCAAGAAGCAAAAATCACTGGAGGCCTGGCAGCTTCCCACAGCGACTAGTGAGCGGCAAGGAATCCTACCCAGCCTCAGAGGGATCCAGGTATTCTCTGTTGAAAGCCACTGAGCTATGAGATGTTGGACATGGCAGCCCAGCCATCTCATACAGTCTTGTGCTCCGTTCTAAACCCATGTGAGCCTCAGTAACAGACTTTGGCTAGGTGTGCGGCCACAGTACAGGAAACCCCTACCTGCCACGTAGTCACCGAATCCGATGGTTGTCAGAGTGATGACCACGAAATAGATGGCGTCCAGGGCACTCCAGCCTTCTATGTGCTTGAATATGACTGCAGGGAGAGCCACAAAGAGGGCACAGCCGAACAGGATGAAGATGATGGTAGAGATTATGCGAATCTTGGTCTGGCTCACATTCCATTTCTGCAGAGACAGAGGTGGGGGGAGAGCGGTTACCCACGTGCCCACAGGACCAAGCCACATAGACTATGAGTGAGCACATTGTTTCCCGCCCTTCTGCCCTCCATTTTCAGCTGTCTTTACTCATTAGGGTTGAGTATAACATAAACAATTCAGAATAACGAATGTCAACAAATAACACTACTTTACACATGCATGGGTTTGCTATTGGTAAAACACTTTTTCAGGCATTTTTATTGGCTGACTGTCTTATGCACATCAACAGCTGTAGGTTATAGTCCCATGAAAACCACTAGATGGGAATGATGAGATGGCTCAGAAGATAAAGGTGCTTGCCACCAAACCTGAAGACATGAGTTCAAGCCTGGGACCCACATGGTGGAAGGAGAGCCAACTCCTGAAAGTTGTCTTCTGACCTCTACATAGGCAGCATGATATATGCACATACAAATAAATAAGTGTAATTTAATTTTTTTTAAATGAAAACCATTTAATGATAGGGTAAGATCTACCTAGAGATAAACACGCGTAAAACCACAGAATGGATGCAACCACAGAGAGCTCTCTCTTCCCCCATCTTTAACTCAAGTGAGAGACTTGAGGAGACTCATATCTTGAAAGTTGTTCCAAGGCGTTTGGCATCAAGCATCATGTCAAGGAGAACGGCACTGCCACGAAGGCGTGGAGGTTTGTAAATGACTGGCAGGTACATGGTGTCACAAACACTGCAGGATGGGGTGGGCAGTCAAAATGTGGCAGAATGTAGGGATGAGCAATTTATTATTACCAAGTTCACTCACGGAATCTGCCCTCCTGAGGAGTATAGCTAACTAGAGTCTGAGAGGTAGAAGGAAATGAAAAGTCCTATTTTGGAATGGCCATGGCTCATCCACTCCAGCAGTGACTATGTTAAAGAGCTAGCTTCGCTCTTAAGTAGGAAAAGTTGCTAATGCTAAAATTGAAATGATGATCCAGGAGTTTGCTTTCACCGGCAGAGCCATAAATACATGCTTCACTGACGCTTATATGAAATGACAAAAGACGACTGAATGATAAATGCAATGCTTTGCAGTACTGGTGAAAGATTCCTAACCCAATGTGCAAATGCAAATATTCTATCCTTCCATGACTTTCTTCAAGAATACAAACTTACTATCATAGACTCTTATTTTTCACTTGAAATTCAATAATAGCATCATTTGGGGTCGGGGGAGTATTGTTCCTGTCCTGAAAGTTGCTCTATAGACCAGGCTGGCCTTAACCCCTGCCTCTGCCCCTGCAGTACTGGATTAAAGGCATGCGCACCACCACCACTACCCACCCCCAGGGGCTTCAGTGAGAGCATCCTAATTTTCTCCACATACCTCCTAAATAGAATGTGAGCCCAAGCACCCTCATGGTTGCTATCTTGGATTCTTCTGAACTGAGGCATTTTGTAGATAAGTTTTGCTTGACTGAGTTTTACCATTTCAATATTTGCTAGTTATTATTACAACCTTACCAAGTGGACCACACAAGATAGCAATACCGACAGCAACCAAGAGAGAGGGGATGGTTATTCAACCCACAGAACCCCCACAACAAAGCTGCTGGTGGCACATGATTGCAATCTCCCTGCTGGAGAGGCAGAAACAAACACGCCCTGAGAAGCTCACTGGACAATCAGCCAGTGAGAATTCTGGACCAATTAGAGACCTTGTATCAAAAAAGAAACTGAACCATACTTGAGGAATAACACCTGAGATTACCCTCTTACTTCTACACACACACACACACACACACACACACACACAGAGAGAGAGAGAGAGAGAGAGAGAGAACATAATTAAGACACCATACAACTTCAAGTGGAATCCAGGAAGGCTATAATGCTGTTTTCTTGTACATATTTTTTAGTTTCTTTCAGTCAAGTATGAAAATAAGTCAAATGCAGCGAGCTTCGTGCTGTGAGGCATAGAAATTATTATGTAAATGACAATAACTTTTCGCCCCATCAAAGGTGCTAGAATGGGTAATATATTTAAAAGTAGCAGTGAATAGATGCAGTAGGAAGCTTGTGGTACTCACAATAAAGGTATCTTCCACTTTGGCAATTCCTTTTCCGAATATGGTTCCAAGCTGATCGCCAACCCCAGCCAACAGAAAACCAAACAGTGGAATTCCCAGCAAGGCATAGATGATACAGAATATTTTTCCACCTTCAGTTCGTGGGGAGATGTTTCCAAATCCTGAAAAACAAAAATGGAAAAATTCAGTTGTTCACAAATGAGTCATAGTTTGAAACACTTCATTCCAAGTTTAACACAACCAAAAAGCTATTGCAAGACATGAATTGTTTATTTCAACTGGGGAAGTCTCCCTCTATATTACAACTGTAAAAATAAATGCTATTTAAAGCGATTATTCCAATAAAATACAACATGCGGCTAATGTTTGATGAAACTTTGATCAGATGATGAAAAATGAGATATTAATGCATCCAACTGAGTCAATATTTTCATCAATCAATTTTCTCTCTCCTAGGCGCTGATAATTGCTATTGACTTATAAAACTTTCATTACCATTTATAATGTGCTCAGAAAGATATATTAAGAATATCTGAATACACTCAAATTATCTAAAAAGTAAGGCTATGCTGCAATTGATGTCTTTTTACCCAATTATATTCCAAAAAATAGATAAATGCTAAAATTTGAAGCTCTGAAGATTTTCAAGGTTCAAAGATGTGTAGTCATCAGAATGTAGGCAGCTCCACTTTGCTGGTTTCCTAATCACTGAAGTATCATCTGTACCTGTTTGGGATGAATCACCCATAATCCCAGAAGCACAGGGAGCACAGCTGTACTGGTTGGTTTTGTGTGTCAACTTGACACAAGCTAGAGTCAACACAGACAAAGGAGCCTCCGCTGAGAAAATGCCTCCGTGAGACCTAGCTGTAAGCCATTTTCCCAGTTAGTGATCAGTGGGGGAGGGCCGGTGGTCCCGGGTTCTGTAAGAAAGCAGGATGAGCAGGCCACATGGAGCAAGCCAGTGAATAGCCCCCCCCCCCCCCCCCGCCCCGCAACCTCTGCATCAGCCCCTGCCTCCAGGTTCCTGCCCTGCTTGAGTTTCTGTCCTGACTTCCTCCAATGATGGATTATGATGTGGAAGTGCAAGCTTAATAAACCTTTTCCTCCCCAACTTGCTTTTTGGTCATGGTGTTTCATTGCAGTAATAGAAATTCTGACTAAGACAACATCTGTGATAGATAATTCTGTCTCCTCCATGGTAAATTAACCCGGAGCTTTTGTTCAAAGTTTCTCTTCCTCAAAATGTAAATGGAAGCCAGGCATGAAAATGCATGCTTTTAATCCCAGCACTCAGAGAGGCAGAGACAACTGGATCTCTGGGAGTTCAAGGCCAGGAGGGTCTACAAAGTCCAGGACAGCCAAGACTACCCAGAGAAACTCTGTCTCAAAAAACCAAAAAAAAAAAAAAAAAGTAAATGGCTGTTATATTGGGGTTCCTTCTTCTGTTGCTGTTCTTCAGCTGTTTTGCGATGGTAGTCAAAGACCATGTTTTTTTGTGTTCTGTAATTTTTTTTTTTTTTGTAGTTTTGTTGGACCACTAATGAGAGCTGCAGAAGCCTCCTCTGTCTTTGTGTCAGAAGAATGCTGTGAGCACATGCTTTCTGAAGAGTTCTGGGCCCCACAGCAGGTACTGGGAACTGAGAAGCAGCAAGGCAGCTCCAGACTGGTAACTGCCTCGAAGAATCGGGACTCAGCACTGAATGTCACAGGAAGTGGAGAACTCGGTAAAGTTTGTCAGTGCATGACAGCTACCCATCAGACACCAGGCTCTTCCAGGTTAAAGTACCACCCGAAGGTGTTTAGAAAATCCCATCGTACTCCATTGTGCAATAAAGCTCAGCTAATGCAAAAAAAAAAAAAAAAAAAAAAAAACACTACTGTTTACCACTAGTTATCAGTTACAGTGCATGCAAGCAAAGACCAGAAAATCAAGGTATTTTGTCTATTGGTATATAACCTAATAACCAAGCAAGTGGCATTACTATCACACAATGCTCTTCACTGTGTTCTGGAATGCTCCAACCACCCTCGGGTGCCATTTGTCACAAAGCTGACAGGAAAAACAGCACGCACAGCATAAGGCAACTTTTCACGTGGAAGGACTGGGGTGCTCCTCATGAAGAGAAGGAGGCTGCCAGTACAGGGAGGTAAATTCTGGCTGTGGTCACAACACAGAAAATGAATTGGACCTATTTGGGTGCTTTAAGGCAAAGAACCGTGTGGCAGGTTGAAGTCTCATGAAGTTACACGTAATGCACACAGGAAGAGTGGTGGGTTACGAGAGGTAGCCCTAAGCCAATCACATGCTGTGTTCAGCATTTTGGGTGTGTGGTCTCCGGGAGCCCTTCTGATTCACCTGGCAAACGGGTAGCCAACGGGAGGAAAGGGCTCTTCTCCATTCATGCTCCTTGGGAGACAGCACTGAGCGCCTGCTATTTGCCCGACTCAGTGATGAGCACTAAGCATGTGGAGGGGGCACTGATGTGCACAGGTGTGAAGGGGTCCCAGGGTCCAGAGAATGTTCTTGGGGCTCATGGACTTAGGAGAATGAGAGAAGCCATACACAAGTGAGCCCTAAGTGGTCACCAAAAACTGAATAGAAGTTACTTAGCTTTCAGAAAGAAGGGTGCTCATGACAGAATTGAAGAACCAAAGAAGGAATATCAGGGGAAATAATGGAGAAAAGATGTATCATCTTTGAGAAACTGAGAAAAAAAAATGTCTGAGTGCTGAAGAATGTGTTTCAAGTAGATAAAGGAAGGGGAGTAACAAAGGCCACATTATAAATGCTCTTTTCAGCATTAAGAGGTTTGCGCTGAAGGAGCTGCTGCCAGGCTTTCAACTGTCTGCAGGAAGGATCCGCTTTGGTACTGTCACTGTCATTTTAGCTCCAAACACAAGGCTGTTCACAAGGAGAAAAATGGAAAATGTGAGGCTTAGATTCTGGCATGGATAACAAGAAAGCTTCTTGGAGAGAAAGAAACTGAAAAGTGACCAAGTGTGGGGACACCACACTTAGGTAGGGCCGAGGAAGGTGAGTGTTATCTTGTGAGTGTTCAGCAAAGATCTACGTGCTGAAGACTTGGTCCTCAGAGAGGCACAGAGTTTGGAGGGGTCTTACTATGTTTTCACAGTTCTGTGATAAAATACCCAGACAGAAACAACTGATGGGAGGTTTATTTCAGCTCACGGTTCACAGGTATTCCTCATAGCAGGGAAATCAAGCAGCTGGTGACATCATACCCACAATCGAGAAGTAGAGAGCACGGAATGCTAATGCTTTTGATGCTCAGCGCCCTTCCTCCAAGTATCCAGTCCCAGAGTCCAGCCTGGGAATGAAACTATCAGTGTGTGTGTGTTGGGGAGGAGTGACTTCCTACCTCAACTAATGTAATGGAGATGAACCTTTCATGGATGCCTAGAGGCACATCTCAGGGATTCTGGATTCTGTCACATTGACAGTTTATCATCACAGTGGAGCCTCACTGGGAGCTTGCCATGGGAAGAGCCTCAGCAAGCTGACCGCTGCCTTCCTGTCTCCTTCATCACAGTGTGGCGGCATCACTCTGCCCTGCCCCCGGCCCACTCTCCCGTGTTCTTTTGTTGTTTCCTTTCATAGAAGAGATACTCTCCCAAATACCTACAGCACAACTATCAAGCTCGGGCAGGTCAACATGGACGGGGACTATCACTGAGCTTACAGTCTACACTCGGGTTTTGGCAGCGTCCCTTTAACCGTCTTTTGCACGTTTTTCCCGCCGCTGGAGGACTGGCAAGTCCCCTCATTCTCTCCGATTATCTCCTGCCTCCTCACCTTTCCACCTCTGCAGGGCAGGGGCTTGTTATCCTGTAAGCTATTCCCCAGCGGTACGATCGAGCCAGGCTGATGGGAATACCACACCCTTCTCAGCCTGTCCCTGGAAGTCCCACGACATCAGCTTATCCCAGTTTAACCCCGTAAAGATGACTTTTCTTTGAGTACTTGGTTAAATATGTCCATCCTTTCAACAAGGCTTCCACACTGAAAAAAAAAAAATCCTCTATTCCTTTCCTTTCCAACTGGAGAGAGTTGCAGATTACAGTCATATCCTACTTCTCAAAGTTATACTTACTAGTTGTGATAACAGTGACAAACAAAAATACAAACTGTGCTGAGAAAAATAGTGAAAACAAACCAACAACACTGCAAATCACTAATAACCACTTAAAACACCCAGAACATATTGTGTCTACACACATATATGAGGACACTCTTTATTTAAAAAATTCTGTCCTAATTGTGCTTTTCTATTTTATATAATGAAACTGTCTACAACCGTTTTCTTTGGGCTCTGAAGTGATCTCGTGGGCAGATGAGAAAATGAGCAGGATCAAGTGAAGTTCTTGTCCTTCCGGGGCCCTGTCAGTAAGGTGCAGCCTCAGAAGCCTCCCAGAGCTGTAAGGACCCTGGAGCTCACATTTGCTCTGTTCAGAGGGTTGAGAACTGGGAGCCCAGCTGGAATGCCGGAGTCAGGTGAAGAATCCGTCCGGCGCTTTCCCAGTGCTGGGAAAACCTCGGAGGGGCCTGGGTCCTGATTCCTCATAGTCTGAGCATGGACCTCTCCCAGGCACCCTTGCTTACGAGGGCCTCGGGAGCTGTACCAAAGCAGCCTGGCAAACAGGACCACCTGAAAGAGAGCCGGATGTTTAAACAATCCTCTGATGGCTCTACTTTTTTTTTTTTCAATTATAGATTTAATGATTTTTTTATTGAAAATATTTTTATACACTATATTGTAGTTACAATTCCCTCCTTCCTCATCTCCTCCCAGATCTTCCCCACATCTCCACCATCCAACTCCAGGCCTGATTTCTCCCTCTCTTGTTAGAAAGCAAATAGGCAATAAACAAACAAAACACAGAATTATTTGTTTAAGAAAGAAAAAGCCTGAGGAATGCACTCACATACATACACACACACACACACACACACACACACACACACACACACACACAGACTCCACACTTCCTTACCACTGGCTATGGACCTGATTAAATGGTGAGGTATAAGCTTCATATTACAGTTCTCCATTTACTATGCAAGAAGAGCAGATGAAACTTTTAAAATACTGATAGTTATAAGAGTTTTGATTTCTGACCTCCTCACATCAGTCAGCAATGCTGACATCACCTCTGGGTGGACTAGTGCCGTCTTACAAGATGAGATAACCACAGAAGCCGTGAATTAGCTTGGCTTGAACCCCTAAAACAAGGAGTTCATACTCAGTGTCCCCTTGAAGAAATCAGGGTTTTCAATATGGCTTAGATGTGGCTAACAACACTGACTGACAGGGAACACTCTGATCCGGCTCCAGAATGATCAGGGAACAAGAAGACTGCATTGGAGACAATCTCTTGAATATGGTGGCGCAGGATCTTGGAAGGCTGGGAGCAGGGCTCTGTGGTACCCAGAGTCAGCCTGGGATGAGAACTGTTAAATCATCAGGTATTTTCCAAGTCTGCTGAGTTCACCGTGACAGTTTGAAACCATCTCTAGTGGGAATATTTTCATCATAGAAGCTGGCAAACACTGTAAATTGTCTTTTTTTTTCTTTTTTTCATTCTCTGGTGGTTACTATCTATATCTGTCAACCTGATACAATCTGGAATTACCTGAAAAGAAAATCTTAATAGGGTACTTTTTTTTTTTTTAAAGATCCGGTTGGCATGTGGGTATCTCCGTGTGGAATTGTCTTCACTAGGTTAAATGGGGTGGGAAAACCCAACCCACTGTGGTGGCACCATTCCCTGGGCTTAGATCCTGGACTGCATGCGTGTAGACAGGGTGAGCTGCGCAGACGTCCATGTCTCTCTGCTCCACTCTCATTGACGTGTTTCAAGACCCTCCAATGATGGACTATAACCTGACATTGTAAGATAAAATCAACTTTTTCTCCCCCAAACTGCTTTCATAAGGGTATTGTATTGCAGCAAGCAGAACACCACACAGCACTGAATATGACAGTGGAATTCAAGGGGCTTGTGCACCATCTGATGCAGGCTGGGACGGAGGCCAAGCTACCTGTCAGTTACCTTGCAGTATATCATAACTGTTGCCCCTTCTCCATCCTGCAGTCAGGCCTTCCTAGCAGGGCAAGTCTGCCATGCCTGGATTGTCTATCAGACCCATGTGTGCTACTCTTGCTGAGCAGTCCCAAAGGCTTGAGCCATTTTCCTTGCCAGAAGTTATTTCTACTGAAATTAAATAGCCATCTTCCAGAACTGCAGGGCTTTAATCATAACCATTTGCAGCAGTAATCTATCTTCTATCACCTGACTTACTTAATAAGAGTACAGACTCAATTATCACAGAGAAGGGGATGGAGTGATGGAAGGACAGAAGATGAAGGGAATGAATGAGAAAGACAGAGAACAATTACAGCTTCAAACCCTTACTAAAGGCCCCATTGGCTCAACTGGGACAAAACTGAAAATCAGGTGACGGTTGACATGTAAACACAATCTTATAATACTTTTGAAAGAGAATACAGACCTATGAGTATATGTTTCAAATCCCCAGTCCTTGGGGTCACACAGCATGAGGACCTGTCTTAAAGAGCCACAGCATTAGAAAGGTTGAGAACCACTGGCCTAGACTATGATAACCCAGACCTTACTCATCAGGTTGCTTAATAGAGAACATCTCTCGCCCCTTGCTCAAGCCTTCCGTTATATGAAACTAAAGCTCGTGAAGAACTCTGAAGAGGAACTTGGAGTCACTGGACCTCTTAAGCACTCTGCTTTTCACTGTTCCTTGGCTTCAGTTCCCTTCCTGGGGATGATCGAGGTGCACCTGGTCCACTGAGCTCCCAGTGGGGGATTCTCTCCTAATAATACCACAGACCGAGGACACAAAGATAAAGGAAGTGCTAATCTGAGCATTTCAAAGTTTTTTAATCAGCAAACTCTATATACCCTCCCCATCCTTCTTTGAAGCCTTAATAAAGGTATACGGATCAGAGAAGGCTTGCCACATTGGAAAATCAAGGGTGTCCATCTGCACATAAAAATAAAAATCTCCCCTTAAAGCACCATACTTAAATAGCTGGAACAGAACATTTAGGTCCATGTTTACTTTAATCTGTGAAATGTACATTAACATAAGCAGAGAGGAAAATGTGTTTCAAATTTCCTCACTGTCAATCATGGTGTGTGAACCCTGACATAAAAGAAGACTCAAGGAAACAGATGTTCAAGTATCACTTTCTATCAATGTCTACAAAATTTATATGATGCTATAACCTAATTTCAATAAATATGGGAGTCATTTTAGAACTTATGTAATACCCAAGAAATATTTGGAAAACAAAATGAATGCAGTAGAAAGATTCCTCGTACACAGTACTGAGACTTAGGTGTTAACTATTAAAAGGCAGCGTGATTTATATGACAAAGTCCTGAATAGCAAATTAGTTATGGAAACAGAAGGTAATAAGAAATAACAGAGATCTCAGAAACAGACCCATGGCATGACAGCTGCCCTAACCATCAATGAATGAACAGGGGCGACTGTGGCTATGCACCAAGATGGGAACGGGCCTCTCACGTTCTTGAACGTGTCTTATTCAACAGCAATTAAGGAAATGGCAAGCGGTGCTGTTAAAACGAAATAAAGTTGTGTGTACACCATTGCTCTCTTCAGACACATAGGCATATTTAGAGTATTTCATGATGGTTATGAAGAGACTAGGTGGTTTAAAGATCAAGAAGTCCTAAGCAATGCTGTCTACCAGTCCTCGGAATCCTGTAAAACCAGAGCTCGTGCACTGTAGCTCGTGAGTGTAGCTCTCAGCACCCATCAAAAAGCTGCCTTTGCAGCAGATGGCGAGTACTGCAGAAAGCAGGAACTGGTCAAAATACAGAGAACAAGAGAAGGTGGGATGTCTGACCTCGGCCAATACCTCTACATTACAAACCTATACCTGAGACTCAGGGAGAAGCATAGAAGACGGGGTGGAAAAAATGTAAAGCCAGAGAACAGTATCTTAGCGTGTTGTAGCGGATGATGTGACAGGGAACTTTGCACCCATGAAATCTCAGCAAGATGGTACCTAGACAAGACCTGCATAAGGATAATGATGACACCAGTTGAGTTGCTGACATGATGGGAAATCTCACAAAGTCCCGCTCCAAGATAGACAGCCTCAATCAATGGATGCAGAGAGAAGAGAATCAGTTTTATCCAGAGGCAAGCGGACAGACTCTGATGGACTCCATGATTCCAAACAGTCAGCTCTAAACACATATACATATGACCAACACTAAGTGGACTTGACAGGTATGTGTCTATATACATACACACACATATATATGTATATATATATATATATATATATATATATATATATATATATTCAATAAGAATAGTTAAAGGAAAGGCCATACGTTTGAGAGGAAATGGGGGACATAAGAGGAGATGAAAGAGGAAGGGGAGCTGGGCATGAGGATGTACACCTTTAATCCCAGCACTCAGAGAGGCAGAGGCAGGTGGATCATTGTGAGATCAAGGCTGACCTGGTCTACAAAGTGAGTCCAGGATAACCAAGGCTACACCGAGAAACCCTGTCTCAAAAAAAAAAAAAAAGAGGAAGAGAGAAGTGTGGTAATGATGTAAATACAGTACTCACATATGAATTCCTAAGGATGGATGGATAGATAGATGGATAGATAGATAGATAGATAGATAGATAGATAGATAAAAACTAGACATAGAAAATGATTGCTTTATTATGAGAAGAGCTATCCATCTCAAAGCACTTAATATTATATATAAGATTAAAGCATGTTTATGATTATTAATATTTATTACTGATTTATCTTTTATTTAAACTGGTGATTCCTAAACCAGCTGTATACCCAAATCACCACACAGAGACTAGGATTTACTTAACTAACCTAGAGCACAATGCTCTAGGTTATAAAGGTTATAGGCAATAATTACTCCATCCTAAACCTCCAAGCCTGCAAAGCTTCCTCCCATTCAGATTCCCCACATTATATTTGCTTCTTAGTCATATCTTAGTTCCGGTTCATCTCTCCTGGTGCTTCCAGATCCTCTCCTTTCAAATCTCTCCTCCCACTCTTTTCTTTCTCCTCCCCTCCAGACCAGCATGTCCCACCCTATTTTCTCCATTGCTCAACATTGGCTGGTTGTTTTCATTGGCAATACAGAGAAGAAATGCTGTCATCTTTACACAAACTTGACACAGGTGATGCTTAGAATAAGTATCACAATGCAATGTCGGGATTGAGACCAGATAGTTGGGGTAGAGAAATCAGCATTTGAATGATCAAGGGTAAATTATATACATTCTACAAGAACATTATATCAACAGTATAACTTAAGGAATTCCCTTAAAGCCTGGAAAAATGATACTCATTTTACAACTATTATTGAATGTTCTGGCAGCTATAATGAGAAAAAATATTTAAAGAAATAATTTTATAAAGAAGATGACAAGCATATTATTTGTGGGTGGAATTAAATATTTGGTAGATAAAGGAAACTATTTAAAATTGTTAAATCAGAAAAACTTGTTAAAAAGCTGAATGTATGATAAACACAACAGCATTTAAGTATTTGAACATTCACTTACAGCTACTGAATAAGATGGAAACATACTTATTTAAAATTAAAAGAATAAATAAAGTTAAAAGAAACACCAAATACCAAGAACTTTAGAGAACAGCTTAAGCTAGGGAAGGGGGGGGGGGACAAAGAGAAAACAGAACAAGGTACAGGACATATCAGTTGGAAATTGAAAAATGAGTCATTAGTAATTCTGAGGCAATTGGTTACTTACTACTTCAGAGAAAAGAATATCCAACCCGTGTGTTTTCACAGTACCAGGCTAAAACCCAGGACAGATCACATTTCCCTATTGGTTCCCTTTGTTTCCCTCATTTGCTTACATGCATGCTTCCCCGCTGCCCATCACCTGACTTGTGCCCACAAACTGCCCATTACTTTGGTTCTGTTACTTGGGTTTGACATCAACTCCTCTATAAAGTCATGCCCATACAGTCCCAAGACTTGACTTAGCCCGTCCTCTCCTCTCTGCTATTTCACTAGATGAATTGGGAGCTCGGTATAGATAGAGCCCCAACTTAGCTGGCACTCTGGCCCTGTGCCCCCCTCCTAGATGCCTACCCAAACATGCCTGACCAAACACACTTCCCACTTCTCATAGCTGCTGGCCTATCGTTTATGCCTCATCGGCATCCACTCTTCACGCTACTCCTGTCCTTGTCCTCCTTCTGAGGGTGATGTTTTTGAGAGATTTTTCAGAACTTTGACCCAAAATGTTTTCACGTAGCCATTCTGCCAGGCCTGCTATGGAACGGACATGAGGAAAGATGTCACATGAATGGACCTTACCCCCTTCACACACTCGTTACCCTGACATCTACTCTGCTCACAGGTTTTATTTATGCTTCCAGTTTATTGTCTGCACTTCGTGACTCAAACTTCACCTTTAAAAGTAACCAGACTACATCTGGGTGTGAGGATGCAAGCCTGTAATCACAGACTTGGGGGGTGGAGGCAGAAGGAACAGGAGTTCGGCATCTTACACACACATACACACACACACACACACACACACACACACACACACACACACACACACACAGCAATTTCAAGGCCAGTCTGGACTAAATGAGAGCTGGATTAAAAAGAACAGAAATCTAAAAAGTCCGACTGGCTCATCTTATCTTCTTCCATTCAGTTTTCAGAGTTTTGCCCAAGCTGACAGCAGTAAGTACTGTAGCTTACTTTGCCTTGCCATTCTCTGCTGTGACCTTCATTAAAGGCCCATAGACTGCACGTCAAGCACATTTGTATAGCTCACCCCTCTTTTCCAGCCTTACGTGTATGGGGAGCAGGCCCCAAACTCTGTGATATGCTGGGCAGTACCTCACATGACCAGTGACACTGCTGTGACACGGTCACAGCAGTCACACTGTTCAGGGTCATCTAACCTCTCCCGTCCCCAAACCTCATGCAATATTGCTTTGTAGGCCTTAGCTGGTTCCAATGGCCTTTCCATTGTGTGATGAGCTCTCCTCTGGCCTTTCTGTCCCCCTCACCTGGTAACTTCCAACACACAGCTATGCCCCCTTTCAACTAGCTTGGTTCTTACATTCTTCCAATGAACACACTGCATTATTTGCTTTTCTTATTGCTGCAGGCAAACACCTGGCTAGAAGCTACATGAAAAACCATTTATTTTGGCTCATAGTTTGAGGGGATACAGTCCATAATTTCAAGGAAGGCATGGCTGTGAGAGGGGCTCACGGCTCTAATTGTGGAAGTAGTAGGTGGCTCAGTGCAGACCTCTGTAGTCAGGAGGCAGAAAGAGATCAACTAAACTATCACTCAAGCCAGAACCTTCAAGGCCACTCCCGGCCCCAGGTACCCGCTTCCTTCTGCAGAACTCTACCTCTTAAAGGTTCCACAATGTCCCACAACCACGCCAAGCACTGAGGAGCAGTGTTCACACACGTGAGTCTGCGGGGACATTTCACATCCAAGTTTTAAAACAAAGTTTTATTTAATTCCTTAAGGAACTGTGCATTTAACCCGGCGTTGACGCTTGTGATTTTTAGCACACGGTTTTGGCTTTCTTCTAGTTCACACACTTCCCGGGAGCAGTAACCCAGCTGCAGTTACCCTTCTATATCTGTGAGGATACACTCACAGCAGAGTTTCAAGAAAACTCTGGGTTGGCTTGAGCTCTCTGTAGATATTCCCAGTACATGTTTAATCGCACGGGCATGCTCAGATCCAGGCTGTTCTACCACTCTGTTCGTGTTTTTATTTAACGTATTCAAGACTCACAGAAAAGGCAAAATTTTGATGAAAGTAAGTTACAGATATCATCTCAAAACAATAATCAAAACACTATTTTAACAGTCATCAATGTAAGTAATTTTAGGTATAGAACAATTTTGATATTATATCAAATATATTATACTATATGACAAAAATTGTGAAAAAATTGGTGGTAAAGTGAATGAGAAGGCAGAAAAATCCAGTAATGCTCCATGAGCAGTGCAGGAAAAGCCAGCTTCTCCAGCATCAAAGCCTAATTATTCATGTATATGTATGTATGAGTATATATATATGCATTATATATATGGTACATATGTGTCATGTATGTATCATGTATGTGTAAGTATGTCTATATTGTATATGTACTACATATGCATCACATATGTCTTATGGATGTGTGTATTTCTTCAGGGACAGGATCTCTCTGACTAGCCCAGGCTGACTTTGAACTCAGGTCCCTATTGTCCCTAACTCACAAACACTGGAATTCTAAGCATGTGACACCAGGTCCACCTACATCTCACCTTTCTTAAAAACAAAGAAAAAAAAAGCATATTAAATCCAGAATTGAATCAAACGAGGAAAGAACTCAACTGAACATTAAGGCTAAACACTGTTGCGAGATATATGGTTACAAATAAGAGCTAGTGTCTTCATAAAAGAACACATTTATTTCTTCACTCTTGGAAAACTGTTCTCACATTGCTGATTTTTCAACCAGGAATCACACGTGGAACCTTAAACTATCTACCCCACAACAGCCAAATCAATGCATTATAAATTCTTAATATTTAAGAAGTGAGGCTGCTTGTAGTCTTATTACAGGCTCAGGATTTGTAAACCATGGAGGAAGAGGCCTTTGTGGGTGATGAGAGAAAGTCTGGGCCCTAAGTCTAACCTTTAGATGTTTAACCTCAAAGCAAATTCTCCTCAGTCTGGATCTATTGTCCCTGAATTGTCTGAGTGAGAGCATTCCCTGTCTCAGCCATCACCATACTAGCTATATGCTCATTCCCCAGGACAGAACAGTAAAGCAATTCCAGCCCAACAGAGAAGTCACGGGGAACAGCATTATTCAAAAAGCACTTTTTCCCTCTTGTCTACCACTCATGGCGTGAGTTCATCTACAACCTTAACTTTTTCAGAGAAGCTTCTGAACTTTAAGTACAATGACTTACTCCCATCTTCTGACTATAGAAACCGAGCTTTTCCGATGCCCAATAGCATTCTGAGGGTTAGTCTCTAAACATCAAGGCTCAGATTTCTTAGACTACTCACCCAACTGCTTAGAGCATGGGTGTGAAATAAAGGCTGCTGTTGAGGTTCTCCTCACTTACATAACAGCATTTAGACCCACCCGGGTCACGCCATACAGAGCACCTTTCCAAGTGGAAAGGAATGTACATGTGTCAAAACTTGTGGATTATAGTAACAAAGCCAGAACTTGACTTGACATCATGTGGGAACTTCATCATCAGCAAATTCCTCTTGGCCCAGGAGCCAGATGCCTGTAGTTGGAGGAGTATTTCACAATATGGCCCCCTTTGCTAATTCACAACATGTTCCCCTTGGTAGTCTTAGATGCAGCTTACATTATTGAATCCACCGCTGGGGCTATCAATTTTGCAAATCTATAAGAAGTTACAGATGTCTCAGGTTGCTTTTACAAT
>NW_026590859.1:5194067-5226917 GCF_907164565.1 Psammomys obesus | reverse complement strand
TGGCTCTTGGTCCTCAGTGTCCCTATACCCTCCACAGTAGCAGCATCTAAATGCTCTACATTTGATTCTCAGTGTTAGAAGATAGAGAAGACAGGCACTGTTGATAACATAAGAGCTCTAAGACCAGCCAACTCCTCTTTCTGAATCCAGCCCAATAAACAGAGATCTGTTCAATGTATAACAAAACAGTATCTCTACCATTGGCTTTCAACTCACCTGCTATTTAGATGCCAGGTGACCTGACTTTCCTCTTATTCCAAGATGAGAGGAACAAATGATCCAATAGCATCAAGGCAATGGGAAAATATTCACTAATACGAATTCTGAATAAGTTTTCTCATGTGCAGAGAAAGACATAAATCAGGAATCTGAGTTCTATATAATGGATTGCCTGAAACAGCACATTAAATTAGTCATAGAAAAACGTTTCCTCCAGCAACTCAGCACTATTTGAAGTCATATTCCTAATCTTAGCATCAAGCAATGAGGCATAAAACCAATCAGCAGAGCTAACTCCGTCAGGTAGAGAAATGACTGACACACACAATTCCCTTTGCCAACCTGCCCTGGCAATGGTTCAAACACACTCAGTGAAACTTCTTCCCAACCATTCTCGTGTAATGCGGCAAACTGTCGGCCCGAAAGAGGGGTTTTTATTTGCGTCTAAGCTCTGCAACGATCACTGAGAAAGTTGCTTTTAAAAAGCCCCCTGCCTGAGGAAAACAGATTCACGCAGGGCTCTGCATGAGCGCTGCCGACAGCACAACGGTTCATCCTAAATGAGATTCACCACATCCCAGAATCTCATCGGGAAGACAGGAACAACTTTGGAATTATCTAGACCAAGTTGGACGGTGGGTATTTTGGGAAATTGTCTTGATGGTTTATTGGCCCAATCTCTCCACCCTCTTCCTGCTCTACACTCTCACCCTTCTGAGGCATTCCCTACACCGCACCTTGCATTCCATGAGAGAAAACGAGGCTAGCTGTGGCAGCGAGCTGGAAGCATAGGTGCACATGTTTGTCTCTGCACTTGGCTATGGATGTGACACGAAGCTGTTTGAGCTCCTGCCGTACTCAGGTGCCACCCCTAACACTTAGGACACATGTCCTCTGCAAATGAGAATAACACTGGGACTGATGGAGACACTGCTGAAGGCAGGACTTCTCCTTAGAAATGTCTGACACTTGAGGAAACATGCTCTTTTTATAGCCACTAAAATCAAATAATCTACAAAGTGAAGCATGGTTCTCCTTTCGTTCCACAGCAGCTCCCAGAACATCTCATTAGCAAGTGGTAAATATAACTGCTATGTTGACAGAGCCACTCTGATTGGGATCTGTCATAAACAGAGAATGGCCAGGTAGGATCTTGTTCGAGATGCCTTATCACCCTGCTGTCCCCAAAAAGGAAGCATCGCGAACCAATGATGGGAAAGCATCAAAGTGAGGATTTTTAACCATAAGACATAACCACCGAGATGGCCAGTACAGTTTTAACGCCATCACTGCATAAATGCCAAAGTCAGGCTTAAGAAAGCTGAAGTCCTGGTGGCAGTTAGGTACCACAGCTTGAGGAGGCGAGACACAAACTTTCAAGTTCCACCTGCTGACATCTGAAATCAGCAAGCAAGCATGTGTCCTTGCCATGGCTATTATTTTAGGGCTACATGGTAATGTTGCCTCAAAAGTAAGTAAATAATAAAGTTATTCCTCCTACTCTTGGTCTCTATACCTGGCTTGCCTCCCCTGTCCTCCTCGTAGCTGGATCACTTATTTCTTTAGTCTGTGTCTTACTACATAGTTATGTCTGTTTTAACTTTTCAGAAAGCTGTCCCATGAATTCAAGATTATTACTGTCTGAGAGAATGAACAGCACATCTTTGAAGATGAGATACTGCAGGGCCTAAACATGACTAGAATGACAATGGATAACAATAAACCATCCCACTGACAGCTCTAGAGTCCAAAGCCAGCAAAAGTGGAAATGAGTGGCACCTAAAGCAAAAGAGGACTTTGGGTCCAGTCCAGTGGTAGAGCACCTGCCCAGCAAGGAAAAAGTTCTAAGTTTGATTCCTGGCACTACCAAGAAAGAAAATAAAGAAAAACAGAATAAAAAGATAATACAGGACAAATAATAAATTGAATGTGCAAATGTAAAAATTTAAAATAAGCATTTAAGATAATAAAAATTAGAGGGCAGAACAGAAATGGCAAAAATTCTAGTCAATGCTTCCACTTACAGACACAAAAGGTTCTCAAGAATTATAGAAAAGTAGACATGAGAAGAATTTTAAGCAAACAAGAGAACTGAGAATAGAAAAGAAGCATAAAAATTGCCAGTGCCACTGAGTATGAAAACCGAAATCAGAATGGAATCAACAAATCTACAATTAAGAAGAGTTTTTCTAAAAAATAACTAAATAAATGAGGCAAGTAAAAGCTTAAAGGGGAAGCTATAAAACAGAATGTGAAAAGATTGATTTACAGAAAATATCAGAGCTGGAAACATAATTGGATCGGTAAGGTGATTGTCTTAAAGCAGAAAGATGTGAGTTCAACATCCAGAACCATGTAAAAAGCGGGTGTGGTTGTCTACAGCGGTAATCCCACTGTTGGGTAGAGAGAGACAAGAGCTGCTAGTCAGCCAGCATGCATGCATAACCACAAGTGGACCTACACACAGGAGCACGCACGCACGCACGCATGCCACACCACACCTATATACAAGGAAGGAGATGGGTTACTAACATATTATGCTGGGAACAACATGATTTCCATACTTAAATTATGTCTCCTACATAAAAGTAAGAAAAAGGCTATTTCGATTACACGGATGTTCTCTGTGTAATTAGTACCTGAGACTAATTACAAGCCTGGAGACTTTGTTGTGAGGTTGTGTCTCCTAGCAACATCAGAAGCTATAACCATCAGGCCATCCAAACATGAACTGAATAAGACACCAATAGGCATGCCAAACTACAACGGGAAAAGCCCATAAGACCTCAACCCTACACAAAGAACTATAGGCAACCAAGTAAAGCTCAGAACAGAACAGTTGGTTCTCCTCAGAAAAGAGTATACCAACTGGTTGTCCAGTACCAAAGCAAGCCTTGAAAAGATACATAAAAGTACCATTATATAATATACACACGAAATATATAATACATACATGAAAACATGCATACAAGTACCATTATAGCATAGCTAACTCAACAGTTTATATTTGTAAATATATTTGAATAAACATATGTGCATGAAACAACAATCGATGAAAACAGAGGACACAAACTTCAGGACGAGCGTGGAGAAGGATATGGGAGGCTTTAGATAAAGGAAGGTAAGGGAGAAATACTATCATTAAGATACAGCCTCAAAAACAAAATAAACATGCCTGTAATGAGATTTTCATGCAGCACACAGCACTGTTCCCCTCAGTTTAAGTGGAATCTTGGATCTTAAACAGTGTGTTACAATTCAGATAATCAAATAACCCTGACATATCAATGGAACAGTTCCCTTTACAAAAGTCAAATGGGGCCTTGTAACCACAGGTATATAAAAGGACCAAAACAATAAAGGTTTTTTTTTGTTGTTGTTTTTGTTGTTTGTTTTTGCAGCTTAGAAGCTCACATTGAAAGAATGAAGTCATTGTTCTATTTTCTAATTGAAAGACTACTAGTCATTCAAGGACAGACATGTCAACCAACTCAAGTTTACACAGCATCCATAAAGACTGTTGGGAAGTATTAGTTACTTGTCCCACGGCTTTGATCTGAAAAGAAGCAGTTTAAGGGAGGAGGGACACATCCTGGCTTACTGTTTGAAGAAGGGATACACTCCATCAAGTGGAGAAGCCAGAACAGCAGGGTGGGGGACAGCAGCAGACGACGGGCTGCTGCTCACTCTGCAGCAGAAAGCAAACAGGAAGTGGGCATCAGCTACGAAGTCTTGTCTTCCATAATGTACTTCCTTCAACAAGGTCCCAACACCACAACCTTCCAAAACAGTGCCACAGCCTGGGACCAAGTATTCAACCACATTCATCTACAGGGGACATTTCACCCTCAAATGAAAAACGCCATCATTATGCATCAGTAAGTCAACAGTTATGGTATGACAGTAACGATGGCAGGCCAACACAGGGAAATGTTCATATATCTGCAACTACAAAAATACTTCATTTAAAATGAGGACACCGTTTCTTACTAGTTTCCAGTGCGGCCACACCAGCAGCTTCCTCTCTGCACTGACAGAGGCAAATGTTTGTCTTAGCTGCCTTGACTTATGCTTCCTAACATTCCCATGCATTTTAAAAAGCAATTAACACTCCATATTTTCAAACCTTCACAAACATTTATGAAAGTCAACCAACAGACAGTGTAAGAGACAAAGAATTTCCAGCGTGTGATTTATGGTCATCGGGTCCACAAGGCTTTCTGTTTCTATAACTTAACACCTTTTATACAGCCTTTGCTTTATGGCGATAAACTTACATAACTCCAGAAGGTTAAGTTGCCTTCTTTTTCTGGCAATTAGATTTTCTCTTCTTCCCCCCTCAAATCCTTATTTTATTCTAAGCCAGAATGCCGGGGCTTGGCGTTGGCAGAACTCTAGTTTTCTGAAGCATACACTGCTTTACCGAGACCGGCTAGCACGGAACTTGTTGCGTGCACTGTACTCACGGCATTCCTGAACTGCCCCAGCTCAAGGAAATGAGATGAGGCCATGGCTATCCCTAGAGAATTGATTTTATAAATAATTAGGACAGTGACTGGAGCTGTCACCAAATATTCGGAACTTCTGGGTACACGGGACACCTTGGAACTTGGAGATGCCAGTGTTCCGTGAGTAGAGATAACATGTACACGTGTGAAGCCTGGCAGCCTGATCGCACAGTGCTAGAACACTTCCTAACCCAGGGACAGCAGAAGGACCTGGAGCTGAACAACGTGATCTGGAGATGTCCCACGTGTGACGAGATGCGACCTCCTGCCTACCATGGTAGGCCTTCACTGTGAAGCAGCAACACTTTTCTTGTGAAAAGGCACCAAACCATCAGAGATTGGCCCAGGTACTTGATAATCTTAGCTAATGCAGAGACATAGACTAGTCTAAAATATGCACAGCACAGCTTTTGGTTGCTATTACTTACAAGCTCATGTTTCCAATTTAATAACATTGAAATAAAGATTTATTAAGTTGTCCATCAAAGTTCTCATTTAAAACTCCTTATGGGAATTTCTCTTTATGGGAATGGCTTTATGGAGGGATGGCTCAGCAGTGAAGAACACTTACTGCTTTTGCAGAGGACCTGGTTTCTACTCCTAGCATCCACATAGTGGTCCTTACCCATGGATAATTCCAGTTCCGGGGGCATCTGTCACCCTCTGCCGACCTCTGCGGGCTTGCATGCACATTGTACATACATACAGATAGTATGTACATACGTACATACTCATACACATAACATCCACTCTCTGCACAGTAACTGCTTATTTGATTACAACTTATTTTGTCACCTTACACAGCACCATGAGTTGTACCCAATACATGCCAACTTAGGTTTCTGCTCCTGGTTTCTATAACACAGTTCTAAAGACCTTTGTAGTTTCTTGTACCATAGAGGTGCCCAGAGAAGCTTTGATTCTATGATGTGGACTCTGGCCTGTGTGGTCGCTGGTTTTAACTGTCAACACACCTGGAAGAAGAGCTTCCATGTCTATGGGGGTTATCATTGAGTTGGGACAACCTGCCCTGAATGCCAATGGCACCACTTCATGGACGGGCCCCTGGACCAGATGTAAAGGAGAATGAATGCTGGCGAGCACCAGCAAGTAGGCACACATTTTTAGCTCTCTGTTCTTAGCTGGATGCAATGTGACAGCCGTCTCAAGCTTCCCCTCTCATGGATGGACAGCTGGCCCTCAGAGCCATCTCTCCCATCCTCTGGGTCGGTGGGATCAGAAACTGGCCCAATCCATAGTGCGTATCCACTGAAGCCACTGAAGAAACCTCTGAAACACGTGGGTGAGGGCTCAGGGAGCTTCTGGTGGCTTCCACTTCCGCATGTGCCGGGAGGATGTGGTTCTTCATGGGACATGGCGGCTTCAGGCCCCTTCTCACACAGCTTGCCCCATGTATATGTGACTGTGTGTGTTACCTTTTATACTGTCCTTTATAATAATAAACTTATAATAAAGTGTAAATTGCTCCCGAGTTAGTGAGCAGCTCCAGGCCAAACCCACGGAGAGGCCTGAGAGCAAAGCATAGGAATCTGGACTCACGTGAGGGCAATTATGGATCTAAGCCCTTGACCTGTAGAGTCTGAAGTTAACCCAGGTAGACAGCATCAGAACTAAATTAAATCAGTGTCGGCTGGAGAACTGATTACACGAGAGAAGGAAAATGCATGTGTGGTGTCAGAGTGAGAGTTAAGGGGAGAACGTTTCCTCAGTTTTCCTTTATGCCTTTCTCTCCATTGGCCTACCTTGCTTGCCTTTGGCAATCTCTCTCTCTCTCTCTCTCTCTCTCTCTCTCTCTCTCCCTTCCCCCCTCACTCTGTGTGTGTGCGTGATGGTGTGTGTAACTCTGCATGGTATGTGTGTTGATATAATGCAGCATGCTGTGCACATTTGATTACATGGATGCATACACAGGCATGCAGAAGAACGTGCATACGTGTCAAATGACAATCTCAGGTAAGGCCTCAGTTCTTGTCGTCCATGTTTAAGATAATGTGGGACTCTGGTTTTGTGGTTTCGTTTTTGTTTTTGTATTTGATGGGCACACCGGGCTGGGAGCTCCCCATATCTATTCCATCTCCCACAGGAGCGGTAGAACTCAGACTGCTTACTGCTACTGAGTCTAGTTTTCTGTGGGTTCAAAGGACTTAAACTTGGGTCCTCAGGCTCACATAGCAGTCACTTTTACCCACTGAGCCATATGCACAGCTCAGCAATTGTCTTCCTTGTTAGCATCCTTAGAGGGGTATGACAGATGCATCCACTAAACATGGATGTTGTTGTTTTTCATTTCAAAGGAATGTTGGACGTGAGAGGAATTTAAAGCTAGTAGGTAAAGTGCATTTCTGATGACTTAAGCTTTCATTGTTCTCACTAGCAGTATTTCTCTGGACAGTTTAGAACCAAGAGCCTCCCAGAATTCCTTTCTACCTACGATGAGTCAAAGCTGCTACACATAAACCACAATGGTAAGCAAGAATGTCACCTGGCACAGACTTTTCTGTCGTCACCTTGCTATGTGTTAAGTACTACACAACGATGCCAAGTTTCCACAACTAAGACTATGCTATCCAAGAAGTCTGCAAGAAAACAAAATGGGCAAAAGCAAACGTGTAGTGCAATTAGCAGCTGAAGGTAAGCAAGCCTGGCCAAATGTTACTCTATGCCCTCCTTAGTAAATGACACACTTGCAAGAACGATGTTCTCATAGGTATTCTGCCCAGCTTTAGTCACGTTCAGGGCCAAGGCTAGCCATGTGCTGGCCTGCCAGATGCACAAGACGATTTATACCCTAGGAACAACGTGCTGTGGAGAAGAGGTGGGAGGGTAGGGGGATGAGAAGACACAAGTAAGGTGTTTATTCGGGGCACGAAAATCCTATGTTTCTAATTTGAGGGGTAATTTTTATGGCTTATTTATTTTATTTCATGTATATAAGTGTTTTCCATGCATATAACTGTGTGTACTGTGTTCATAGCTAGTGGCCACTGAGGACAGAAGAGGGTATTGGATCCCCCGAAGCTGGAGTTACAGATGGTTGTGAGCCACCATGTTGGTGCTAGGAGCTGAACCTTGGTCCTCTAGTGCCTTTAATTGATAAGTCATCTCTCCAGCTCCTTTTTGGGATGATTTCAAGGTCACAAAATTTGATTGTCATTGCCTTCCAGATTAAAAGTGCATTACTGCAAACTACAAAATTATGTACAAATGAGAGAAAATATGCTTTTTTTTTCCTGCTGACAAGAAACCTTGATATTGATGTAACACTGCGGGGGGGGGGGGGGGAGGCTAATGCTTATGAAATCCCAAAGGGTTCCAAATCCCTTTTCATGCAGCGCAAGGTATTTGGTGTTCCTCTGCAAGCCTCTTCTTGCCTGGCATGCATGCGTACGCAGTGAGAAGACAGCACTAGTAAGTCAGCTCATCCACTGAGGAGTCTGCAACGCTGTTCCCAGGGCTCCAGCCCCATCACCATCCCCACAGTCTAGCTCCATCCGAAGGGCATCTGCTCTGACTGAAGTGGGGGTGGGGGTGGGGGTGGGGGGATAGCTGCTGCTTCTTCTTCTTCTTCTTCTTATTCTTATTATTATTATTCCTCTTCTTCTTCCTCTTCTTCTTTCTCTTCTCCTCCTCCTCCTTTCTTCTTTCTTTTCCTCTTCTTCCTCTTCTTCTTCTCTGCCTTCTCCTTGTTCTCCTCTTCCTCCTCTTCTTCCTTCTCCTTATTTCTCCCTCTTCTTTTTCTTCTTTAAGTAATACATAAGCTTGCATGCAAGTTTGAATATGAAGAACATATGTTAACATCATGATATGAGGTTCACTTTCACTAATCTTGTGTAGGGGTAGAGTCATAGAGTCAGGGACCCAAAACAATTTCATTTGCACTTCTGCATTTCAATATAACAATACCAGGATTTTATGTTTTTAAAATAATAATTCTCTTTAATAAGTTTTTAAAAATATACTGAGTCCAAGTTAGAAGTCACTTTTCAAAATTACTCATATTCAAGTTGCCTGAAAGAACCTTAACTTAAATTTAAAACAGACTTTAAAAATCCAGCATGCAGCTCTCTCAGAGACTGGTGAAATGCCACAGACACATGAGTGTGCTAAATCAGTACGTTAGCACTCAACACTCAAAGCTGCAGCAACCTCACCTTCTGGGGAGCCTTTGTGGTAAATTCTACACCCCTGCTTCAGGACCCTCCACTCCATGTACAGACAAAGACTCCTGCACTCACCACATGGAACACAAAACATTGGGACTGTCCCTCAAAGTACAGGTTTATAGTTTTCCATTCCATGCAAGAGAAAGGGTATCAACCAAAGCCAGCAAAAGAAAAGGCTTTTCAGTTCACAGTACACTATATATTTTCAAAATACGTTTCATCTTTCTTTTCTTCCTCTAGAACTGCTTATGAAATTACTCCAGACTAATCTTCCTTCTTTCGTTCATTCCTTCTTTCCTTTCTTCCTTCCTCTCTTCCTCTCCTTTTTCCTCCCCTTGCCATGCTTTGGTTCTCAGCAGTTACATGTGATGCCAAACTGATGGAATGCAAGTTTGCAGCAAGCCAGGCATCAGTATCATAATATCTTTAGCAATTCAAGCCATGTAAAATCAAATGGAAAGCCCATGATTGGTTCAAAGATATAGAAAAATACAGAAACCACACAAACCATAGGAACTACACAGCTTAACTTGATCCCCGCACTTTGGTGACAGAAACTGAGTGTCCTTTATGAAGGTGACAGGTATCCCTGAAAGGAAACATTCCCTGCTCAGACCTAAAGGAATGCCCAGAATGGCGAATGGAAGAGGACCTTGAGTCGGTTCTCCTGTTAGCACAGCAAGCACTTTACCAACTGAGTTGTTCCTCCCTATCACCCCTGCTCTTTGGATGAGCTCTTGCAGTGACTCCCCACTCTGCAGAGACCCTTCCCATGACCCCCCTAGTCCCTCATGCTCTGCTTATTTGGGAAGCCCCACTGCTTCCTCCTGCTGCCTGTTCTCCCAGACTTCCGGAGTCTGCTCCGTGGCTCATCTGCGTTCCCTGAATGTGCCAGACTCCATCCTACCCAGGATCTGTGCCGTGACCGTGCCCTGTGACTGAACACATCGTTCTGCTTGTCTTTACAAGGCTGACTTCTTTCCATCCTTCAGGTTTCAGAAGGATGTCGCCCCCTCAGAGTTCCCGAACCAGCCTCTTTGGAATAGCCTCCTACTCGCTGCTCTGGTTTCTCCCTGCGCTGGTTCCTCTAACACTCCCTGCAAACACCCACTGTCTTGTTTATTAGTGTCCTCGTTGGTCACTGGTCTTTTCGACCCCAATGCAATGACCAGAAAGCAACCTAACTGAGCCAGCAGAATTGAAGAATAACCGAAAGAAAGCAAAGTTGAGGGGTGCAGGGGTAAGGCACTAAAAGGAGGCTTCCTAAGATAGCTCAGCGTTTAAGAGCTTGGCTATTTTTAACCTCGGTTTTCTGAATAGGATCAGGAGAGCTCTCGATGAATTACGAGTCCACCGTCTAAGCACTCACTTCCCTTCCAGCCGTCTCACTCCCTTCTTCTCACCCTGTTAGTCGTAAGGCTGACTGCTTCCCTAGTCTAATTCTGTCAACAGGCTGTCTCCCTCTGGTCCTTCCGCACTGACTCCTGTCATCCCGGGGAATGGGTGCTCCTGTGGCTCTTCACTTCTTAATCATCCTAAACTTCCTGTCTCACTGTCCTAACCTTGTTGTTCTGTCCACTGAGCTGTTTCTACTCATCTTTCTCTTGAAAGATGTATCCTAATGTCACGTCACATCTTATTTAGTAGTTTAAAAAAAATCCTCAAATATCAGTTTATATTCAACCGCCTTTTTCCTCCACCTCCAGCATTTCCTGCTACCCCCGGAAGTGATCCTCTGGTCTATATGAATGTTTACCTGTCCATCCCCAAACCAAGTCAGGTTCACGCTATATCTGGGTTTTAGCTTGATCCCACCACAGGCTGGGTGTTTCCCTTCTGCCAGCAATGTTTTCTTAAAGCACACTTCCAGCTCACAGCCAACTTGGATCTACCTGTCTTCAGCTCTGGCCCACACTCTCTCCTTTCCCACTTGAACCACATTGCAAGCCCAGCCCCATGTAACATTTGATTGTTGACACCTATGGTTCCTTTCCATGTGTAAACTTTATCTCCACAACAAGACTGCAAGCATTGTCTGTGTCCTTGCTTCCTTAAGCTCCAATGTAAACAAGTTAGACTGGGACCAAGTCATCCTCAGGAAGGGGGGGCAACAGCCGCTCCACATGACCCGCAGACCCCTGAAGAATTCACCTTTATCCCTTCTCCTGAGTTCACTCTGCCTGGAATTCTCTCATCCATATGTATTTATCTTGAAGATCACTAACTCTTTTTCCGGTCTTGGACCAACACCTACTAACCGGAGGTGAAGATGCTTCCCCCAACACACTAACCTTAAAACTTGTAAAGTACTCCACGGGGTCTGTTAAACTCTCTCAGCTAACAGCACCTGGAAGTCTTAATTGTGTTTATCTGCCCACCAGCCTCCCTGACTCTTTGCTGTGCAAGTTGGAGTCAAGTACTTTGGCTCTTGGCAGCAGAGAAAGGGTGCTTACTATCCACTGCGTAAATCAGCACACACCCAAGCAAGCTGCTGATGAGATGTGCTGAACAAGCCCTGAGTATAGTATCATAGCTATCAATTTAGTGTCAAGTAACATCCGCTGATACCACCTAAATGCCCATTTGTTTTCAGTTGTAAGATTCATTCTTTTAAAATAACTTGTTTATGTATGTGGACATGTGTATGTCTGTGGACATGTATGTGTATGTCTGTGTGGTTTTATGGGCATCACATGTGTACAGGTGCCTGTAGATTCCAGCAAAGGGCAATGGAGCTCCTGAAACCACTTACAGGGGTTGTGAGTTGCCCAATCTTTGCCAACCCGTGTCCTCTGCAAGAGCAGCAAGTGTTCTTAACCACTGAGCCACTTCCCCAGCTACCTGCACATTAATTTCTTAAGCACCCACTAGATCTCGGAAATTGGGAGGTTCGGTAGGAAGAATCAGACTGATAAAACCCCTGACATGGCAGACCTGGCATCCTACTAGCAGCAACAGGCACAGGGCTGTGTGGGGTTCTTTTTGTTTGTCTGTCTGTTTGGTTTTGTTTTTGGTGAGTGGGTTGGAAACACAGGGCGCTGCTGAGCAGGCCTCATCAATAAAAGTGAAGTAAAGTGACATTGGTTAATCAGTAGCAGTTAGAAAGGTGATCAGTCAAATCTGGGTTTCCTTTAAAAGCCGGGCCAACTCTGAGAGCTGATGGGCTAGAAGTAGGGTATGAAAAAAATAAAATAAAAGACTGATCATGGATAGACTTCAGTGTGTGCAGCTGTGTGGTAGAATTTGGAGAAGCTGAAGGGATCTGATTTTAGAAACAGTGAGCAATTTGGAAGCAATTCCTTACATTTGGGTCTTAAAGTTTAACATGCCACATTGTCTAACTAGCCTTCCCTTAACATTTCTCCGAAGTATAAGCTGCCTGGCTCGTGCTTGCATCATAAACTGATAAAGGGAAATAGAAATGCCATGCACATCAGAAGCCCACACGGTTTCACGGAGCACCACCTTCACAGGACCCTGCAAAAGACACTGCGAGTCGCCTGCTCACACTCCCAAGTTTCCATTCCAGAGGGAGCCGCGCAGTGAGTGGCAGGGCTCAGCCCTCGTGGCTGAGAAAGACTCAGTGCTCACGGGAGCAGTTGAATCGGTGACACACATATTTCTTCTTTGAATTGCACAGATTCAAAATCTGGGTGTCACATGGACACTGTGCTAACTGCTCATCTAGTCCAAGGTCGCAGAAGATGGCCTTGACCCAGGAATGAGAAAGATCAACTGTGAAGTAAAAGCTCCCAAAGGGGTGACTCCGAGTGGCCTGAGCATCTAAGGCATCAGCAAGAGACGGCTCCCAGGCAGCTGCCTAAGGAGCCCAAATAACCAGCTACTGTGTTCAAGGGCTGTAATTTGGGAGTAAAGCTGGGAACAGTGGTTTATTTCTTTTCATGCACTGAAGTATATGTCTGTGAAACTTACTGAATTCAGGGATTCAAAAAACAACCAAAAAAAAAAAACACCAAACAAACAAACAAACAAACCCCGAGACTGTTTATAAACGCAGCAGTAAGGGCTTACAGTGATTGTGGCTCCAGCAAAATAATTTAGCGATACAATGAGTTATGATGTGAACTTTGGAGTTATCCTTAGACAGGAACAAACCATTCCCATTCAGTCTGTGAGCCTTTTTTTTTTTTCTCCTTTTGCCCTCCCTTATAGACTCTAAGTAATTTACAAAATAAATAGCTATTTCCATAGCAGAAATGGCCAACATGTCTAAGCCTCAAGCAGAGTCTGTTATTATGGTTAAGAATCAAGGCTGCCATTCTTCCAGAGTTTCACAGCCACCCAACCTTTTGACCCCGCTGACAGAAATGTCAGAGTGACATTTCCTCCAGAGAAAGAAAGGCATGTCAATGTGGGGGGTTGGGGAGTAAGATTTATAAACTGAGATCGGTAACATTGAATAAGCATATCGAAATCAAAACCAGATTCAAATCCTGTTCTGCCATACCGAAGACAAGAGACAGAAAAACTGCATTTATAAAGAAACTGTCATTTCAAACCAATCTTGACATATTACAATATATTATCATTTATCAAATGTCTGCTGCTGAGTTTCATAGGTACAAATTTTAAACTCTACATTCTGAACTGATGGCAAGGTTGTGGGTTCTCTCAGTTCAAACGTTTAATTCAGAACTCTGTGTGTCACCACCTAGTTTTCTGTCTCAGACCACTTTGACCAACTATGTAAAGGGAATTTGAACAGATGAATGTCAAGTCACAAACTATACCAAAAAGAAAAGAGAAAGCAAGCCGTCTCCTACCTATGGTTGTGATAACAGTACCAGCAAAGAAGAAAGAGCTTCCGAGGTCCCAGTGACTAACTTGATTGGAGGTGTTTCCTAAGGGGATAATCCCTGCATTTATTGCTGCCACTATTTGCTGCAAGTTTAAAAAGAAACTCATCAGTAACATGTCAATCACACAGTGGCATCAAACATCTCAACTCCCACCCCAGGAGTGACAAGTCATGCAAATGGGATCAAATTTTAAGACCTTGATTTTTTTCATTTAAAAAGTGTTAAAGGATCAAAACTTTATCCTGAACAATGTAATACCACTTAAATCATGAGAACTTTACATTTTACACCACCTGGATGGGTTGCTTCCGATGGTGCAAATGTATAGCATCCCCCCTGGTGTGTTCAGTAGCACGTGTGAATCAGCACCCGAGTATATCAGTGTTCTCTAGCAAACAACATGGATTGTCCATATATTTAAATATCAGATTGCAGACTACATTTAAATAATGCATGATAGTTTCATTAATGTGCTTAGGATTTCAGATGTTAATGGTAATATCCAAGACTGGGCTTTCTGTAAGAGCTGAGAGCATATTTCAAAGGATCTAATAAAACAGACTAAGGTGAGAAGAAAAAGACCATTGTGACCTGTTACTAAGCTTCATCTGTTCTGTTAGATCTGGATGCCTTGACTTTCTACAGATTCTAGTAAATTCTTGAAGAATGATAATCACCCAGACCATCATAAACAGTGTTCATGGGAACCGTGGATCTGTGCACTCTTTGTACATGCCACATATAAGGGATCAACTGGAAGATGGCAGGCCAATGCCCTTTGGAAGTATAAATGGTGTGGATTGCACCAGAAGAAAATGTGTAGCCAAGAGCACTGTGACAGCCACATGACGCGTCCCTGAGGTGCTTGGAGAAAGCTTTATGGCTTCACTTTCCGATTTTAGAATGGGGACTAGGATCATCTGCTAGGTGAGGGAAAGGTCAAGACAGCAAGGCTTTTTTTTACGTTGGCATCACAGTTCCAAGCAAAGTGAACACAAAGCATGCACTGGCTGACAAGAAAGCAGAGAGGGAGTAACCAAGACTAGAAGCAGAATTCCAATTTCATGTCACAGCTGCTCACAATGGCAGCCAATCTATAGATTAAAATGTCAGTGCTTGTGTGCAAAGTCAACTGGATAATATTGTATTTATTTATCTGACAAGACATGTTCATTGTAAAAGCAAAATTAGGAAAATGCTAAAAAGATGACAAAATATCCACTATCTCAGAACACAGACACATCACTGTTAATGTTCTGATGTGTATACTCATGATAGCTTTTTCATTATTTTTTTTCTCTGTGATAGGGTCTTGCTATGCAGCACAGGCTAGCCTCAAACTCACACTCGTTCTGCCTCAGCCTCCCAACTTGCTGTGATTACAGACAGGTACCAATCCCCACATCTGATTGAATATACTTTTTATAGAGTTAGATTCATAACCTCTGTTAAATGTTGAAATCTCTATGTTTAGTTAATTATAACTTGATAATGACCAAGAAAAACTGTGTAATGACTAATACTAACTATTAGTAATTTATTTAATAAAGCCCTTGCTAGTAATATTAGCCTACTTGATTCTATTTGCTATTCTCATACTTATATAGGACATATAGACTCCAGCTGTTATAAAGTATACTTCATTCTGGGCACAGGGGTCTTTTCTGAAACTGATACTCTAGCCAAGGACCACTCATGGAGATGGCCTGGAACCCCTGCACAGAGGTAGCCTATGGCAGTTCAGTTTCCAAGTGGCCTCCATAGTAATGGGGACAGGGACTGTCTCTGACATGAACTGATTGGCCTGCTTTTTGATCACCTTCCCCACCTCTTCACAGGGGGAAGAGCCTTACTAGGCCACAGAGGAAGACAATGCAGCCAGTCCTGATGAGACCTTGATAGACTAGGATCAGAGGGAAGGGGAGAAGGACCTCCCCTATCAGTGGACTAGGAGAGGGACATGGGTGGGGAAGAGGGAGGGTGGGATTGGGAGGGGAGGAGGGAGGGAGGTACAGGGGGCATACAAAGTGAATAAACTGTAATTAATAAAAATAAAAAAGAAAAAATATACTTCATTATAAAATACTCTTTTGTGAATATATTTGTGTATAAATACTCCTGTTTCTAAACGTTTCCTGGGGGAAATTACGAAAAATAAATTAGGCACATTAAAGATTATTAATAGTTTATAATACTGGATGGAAAATAGTCATTATCCATCCAGAAGACTTTGTTTACAATTGTTGCTCAATGTATGAAGGCTTAGCACTCATTCTGATATTAATAACATTTTATCTTCACTACACTGATAACAAATATTTAGAATATATTCTTTATTGTAAATAACATTGAATATTAGTGTTTCACATTTCACAAACAAAAAAGGATTCACATGCAAACGTGCACAGCATGTAATGAAGCTAGTTCTGAGAAAGTTAATTCTGCTTTCTGACTCTATGTTCTTAGTACCAGATAATGTAGGTTTCCCTTCCTTATTAATCTTTTAGAACATGCTCTGCCCGTATCTTGGCTACTCCAAGGGCTAAGCCAGGAGGGTTAGGGAATTCAAGGCTTGCCTGAGCTATAGAGTGAATTCAAAGCCAACCTGGATAAATTAGCAAGACATTGCCTCAAAACTACAAAAAAAAAAAAAAAAAAAAAAGGAGGAGGGGGAGTAAGAGAGGGAGGAGATGGGGAGGGGAGGAGGGCCTGAAGAGAGAAAGAAGGACTGAGTCTGTAGCTAGGTAGTATAGCAATTACAGGGCATAAACTAAGCCTGGGCTCCATCCCCAGCTGTAAACACAAACAAAATTAAAGACAAAAATCATGCTCTTTGTAGTTTTATGCAAATTTTCATTTCCATGGGTCCAATATATTATTTAAAATGTTAGCCAAGCAGAGGCAGGAGGATTGAGAGCTCAAGGGTAAGCTATATAAAAAGACCTTGACTCTTGTTCTCTCCTGCTGCATTATACTATTCTGTTCTCTCCTCTCTCTCTCTCTCTCTCTCTCTCTCTCCATCTTCTCCCTCTCTCTCCATCTTTTTCTCTCTCTCTCCATCCTCTCCCTCTCTCTCCATCCTTTTCTCTCTCCCTCTCTCTATCTCTGCCTTCCTTTGTCCCTCTCTTCCTTTTTTCCTTTCTTTCCCTTTCTCCTCCGCACTCTTTCTCTCTCCCTTGCTCCCTCTTCCCTCCCTCTCCTTTTTTCTCTCTCTCCCTCTCTTCCTCTCTATCTCTCTTCTGCACAGACTCTCAGCACACACAAATCAGTCACATACATACATGAAATCTATAAAAGGGAAGATGAACAGTCTTATAAAAGTCTAAACTTCCTACCATGGCCACAGCTTAAATCTTACTGCATCCCAGGCCAAACACTGGGGGTGTTGGTTCATATCTCACACAACTTTTAGAGAATTTACTTTTTTCTGTTTTAAATTAAAAATTATTTACCAGTGCTGAAGATACAAATTTATATTTCTTATCTTGAGTTATCAGTTCTGAAATGTTTTTAGTCCAGAACCTCTTTATAGTCTCAATCACTTACTGAAGAAATCAATAAGCTTTTACTTTATATATTTAAATTACAAATATTGATATTTTTTTACTGCAATATGTGGTAAGGAGAGAAACAGTTTTACAATTTCATAAATATCTTTAATATCTGGATCAGTAGAAGACAGCAGTATCCTAGTACACACTTCCACAGTCAATCTATTGGGGCAGGCCATCATATAATCTTCAGAAAACCGTACTGTATGTGAATAAAACAGAACATGAAAGACAAAACACCTTCATCGCACTAAAAAAAAAAATTGCTTTGGGGATTGGAGAGATGGCCCAGTGGTTAAGACCATGTCAGGCTCTTGCAGAGGACCTGGGTTTGGTTTGCCGTCACACAGGAAAGCTCACAACTCTCTGTAACTCCTGCCCAGATGATCCAACACCCCCTGCTGGCCTCCTCATGCACCTGCACCCATATGCAGATACCCACAGGAACGTTCCAGACATATCTCCTGCTACAGTGGCCTGGAAAGGTGGTGACTGTGCTGTGCAGCAATGCTGGGAGCCCTGCTCAGAACCTGAACTGGTGGCAGCAACTGTCACTTGGCACTGACCTACCCCAGGGTGATACTGCTTCCTCCTCCACTGAGCTAAACGAGTCTTTAAAAGAATTTAAGATAGGAGTACAACACTGGGTGAATATAACAAGTAAAGAAATAACTGAGATTCTAACCAAACGTGAATCAAGTAAAGTTATTGCTCCATATGACTTTGATTCTAGTGGATTCATATGCTGGATGGCTTAAAACTACCAAGACATTGAAACTGGAGGGATTGCTCTGCTCTTCTAGAGGACCTGGGTTCAATTCCCAGCACCCACGTGACAGCTCATGATCATCTGCAACTCAAGTCCCAGGGGATCCAACACCGTCTTCTAGCCTCCTCCAGCACTAGGCATGCATGGGATACACAGATAAGCATGCAGGGAAAGCACTTGAACCCATAGAAAATACTAAGAGATCATAGATACAAGTGAATTGCTGCTGCTGTAGTTTTGCAACAGCATCTCTTGTAGCCCAGACATCATTTGCTATGCACCTGAGCTTGGCCTTGAACCCCCCAAGTACTGGGATTATAATGAAATGGCATTTTAGGATGGCCTAGGTCCCAGCAGCTGGGAGGGACAGCCTCACTGTTATCAGCCATGGGTGTCACACTGATTCCTGAGCTCACAACACTGGATGCAGAGACACAAGACCTGCATGTTTTTGCAACCTCTAGGGCAGCACTTCCAGTGAGCATCAGGAAAAGAAGGTTTTAGAAAGAATACAGCTGCATCTGAGTTACATGTTTACACTTTACAGACATTTCTTCTGCATGCCCATTATTCAGAGAACAAGTGTCAGTCTGTCACACAAGTCGGTGAGGGGGTACGCACACATGCATACACACATGAAAATATAAGCTTAAAATCCTCAATTTCCTACTAAGACTAAGTCTGTGAAATATCAAATGGCATTGGTAATTTATAAGCGGGCTGCAGTGTCTGGATGAAGACGAGAATACAGCACCACATGTATTTACCCTAAGACATACTTCTGTGCAAGGTTAATTAAGAACAGTCTTCCAAGTTTAGGACACAAAAACAAAAAGTAACAATCACTGTGGGTTCATACTGATGTTTGCTACTCAGTTCTCAGACAGACTGTGCACCAAAGAGGCTATGGGTAAGGGACAGCTGGCAGACAGCTGACAGCCTAGCGTTCACGAAGCTCTGGGTTCCACCGCCAGCACCGCATGAGTGGAGTATGAGGTCTGGGGTGTGGTGGCGCACACCTGTTATCCCAGCACTCAGGAGACAGAGGCCGGAGGCCCAACAGTTCAAGGCCAACCTCCACTACCTGGTATACAAGAGATTATCTCAACAAAACAGATAAAGAAGAAAAGAAAAAGAAAAAAGTATGTTCCATGAAACAGAAGTTGAGCACATGGCTCCAGCCCAGACACTTAGCTCAAGGACTAACAGGGGCATTTACTCACAAAGGTGACAACAGAAAATCTCCGTCTCTGTGACAAACACTGGCTTTAGAATCAACGTCCTTGGTTACACTGTGGATGTGTTCATTCTTGAGCTGTAAAAAGTGACTGCAGCAACGCCATCTGCCATATCAGAACTCTACCTGGCCTCAAACATTGGTGAGACACATGGCTCTTCTCCATACCGACAGGGCAGCACGTCCTTAGACTCCAGGGGAAAACTGGTAGTCAGAAACATGCTTCCCAGAGTGTGATGGGAGGGATGGACTTTTTATGTCACAGACTCCCTAACATATCTATTCTTGGAAATGCCAGAAGGATGCATTGTTTATAAATGTAAACAAAAAGCGCTCGTCAAGGCTGGTTGCACCTTGTTTTCCTTTGGCATTATTCCAGGTGCGTCCCACTATGCCAACACATGCGAAGGTCAGAGAAGGGCCTCGGGGTCCTGCAGCATCATCGCCCACCTCTTTCTCTTGAGATGGAGCCTCTCATTGAACCTGGAGTGCACCAGTTTTGGCCAGCCCCAGGGATCCTCCCATCTCTGCCCCAAACAGCTCTGGGGGTAGAGGCTGCATGGCTGCGCTCAGCTTTTACATGGGAATCCAAACTCAGTTCCTCATGCTTGCTCAGCGAGGGTTCTCACCCACTCAGCCATTTCCCCAGGCCCCAGTTTCATTTTTTCACCCAAAACTCGGACTGTCACATCCCTCAGAACAACGTAGAATGTCCTGATGCTTCCTACAAATTCCTCCTGTAAATACCATAGTATTTCATTTAGCCAGCACCATGCCTAAAATCCTAAACATAGGGCTGTGATAATAATTTAAACATTTTTAAAGACTTAAAAAAGTTTTACTTATGTGTATGTGTGTCAGTGTGAGTTTATGAACGACACTTGTGTGCTGGTGCCCACGGAGGCCAGAGAAGGTACTGGATCCCCTAGAACTGGAATTTTGGGCAGTTGTGAGCCACCTAATGTTGGTGCTGAGAACCAAAGTCCTCCGCAAGAGCTGCAAGCATTCAGTCTTAACCACTGAGCCCTCCTGATCTTTCCAACCCCAATGGGAGAATTTTTAATTAAAAAGTCTGTGACCCCAAGTTGTTAGTAAGGTACATCAATGATACACAGAAAATAGGTTCAACAGACACCTCTCTTAACTGGGTATTCAGGAATGGTCTCATCTATTCCTTCTTTTATAAAAAGGATATTATTTCTAATAACCTGCTACAATGGTAAAGTCATTTATAATGGCATCTGTATAGTTACTGAGTCCCTTAGAGAATATAAGCATTCCCCCACCAGATTGCTGCAATGTAGAATTATAGAATTTTATCTGCAACCACTCCCTCACAGGGAGACTGTTTCTACCGTAAGAGGTTTGTCTTTAAGCGGAGTAAAGTTACATGTTACATGTTTATATGTTTACACGTTTACAGTACCAGATCTGACTGCTTCAGCCACACGAGCAATGCTGCTTTGAAAACCTCGAAGGAAACCGAAACTTGAAGGAAATAAATGGCGCTTGTACTATCCGCAACTTAGGGAGAAGGCAACGGTGCGTGCCATTGTGATTTATTGTTACAGCATAAAAGTGATCACAGTTCCTCAGTTCTACACAGTCACATGTAGACACTGTGGCCAGGGGCTCCAGGACCTTGGCCTTTCACTTCTGGCCTGACTGTAGATGATGGCGACTATTTTGAAGTTTCTCGTTAGCAAAATCATTTCATACACTGTATTCTGATTATATTCCTCCCTGTCTTCCAACTCCCACCTCCCCACGCCACACAACTTTATGATTTTTTCCCTCAAAAAAGAAAAGAAAATGAATAACAACAACAACAAAAAAACCTTAGTAAGACAAAAAAAGAAAGAAAGAAACAAAAAAAAATCCTTAAAAAAAAATCAAAACAGCATGGAGTCTGCTTGCGTTGGCCAACTGCTTTTGGGCAGGAGTGTGGCTTGGAATGTGGCTTATGTACTCAATGACACTCCGTTGGAGAAAACCCATCTTCCCTTTCCCAGCAGATGTCAACTGCCAATCACTTCTCGGCTAGGGGTGGGGCTTTGTGTCCACTCTCCCTCCCCCTTCTCCGTGCTGGACTTTGTCTGCTTTGGACCCTTTCAGCCCATGCCTGCTGTCCTAGGCTCTGCCGTGTGCCCTGGTGCGGTGAGGACACTCTTTTCTTGGCTCTCCCTGTTAATGGTCATTCTTGGTATTTATATCAAATATCTTCTTTCAGATTTATTTTGCATGAGTATGAGTATTTTGCCTGTTTACACTAAAGTGTATTGAGTGGACCCAGGTGTCCCAAGACCCCAGAAGAGGGTCCTCAAGGAAGGCTGTAAGCCGCCATGTCAGTGCTGAAAACCAAACCTCTGCAAAAGGAGCAAGTGCCCTTAACCACTGAGCCTCCTCTCAGCCACACACGCCTCTGACAAACATGTCTTTAATAGGCGCCGTCTCTTCTCACACTGGTTGATGCTGACTACCCTGGATATGAAAGCCAAGGACCTGGATTCACTTGGGTTGAAGTCCCTAAGACAATAAGGGACCTTCTCGATGGCTGCAGGCAAGCAGGTAGAGTTCCGGCTCCATGCCCCAGCTGCTGGCAGATCCACCCCAAGCCCTATCTGTCCAGTACTGAGAATAACTCAGAAGCTGGACCCACATTCTCCTTTTGTCCTTTCATGGTGTTCTGATGTTCACAGGGCATGGGCTACCTGGGTGGGGCGATCTTCCCACCCAAGTCCCCAACACACTTAAGATTCACCAGGGGAGCAGACAGGACCAAAGCACTCCTCCCCACAAGAAAATCCACAGGGAGCAGACGGCAGGCGGATGCAACATGGCGGCAGCAGCCTGCTGTGAGCTGACAGTCTCAGGAATGGGGCTACATCTGAGCGAAAGATTCTATGAGGCTCACTAGTTGGTTAAAGTTCTTTTCCGTGCGGAGTCGGGATGCTGCAGATCCAGAGTCAAGTTGTCTCGGGCTGCCTGTGGTCCCTCTGGCAACCATTTACTGCCTCTGTGTCTGATCCCATCATTTCAACTACTGGCCAAAAGGCCTTTGAAATGTATTCATTGTCAGCCCTCCAGCTCCCACCAATCCAGACTCTTCAGATGGTACCAGAGACCTCTTAGGTTAAACTTCTGTTTTTAAACTGCCTACCTCATGTTCCTGTGACTTTCCTCTCTTCTATAACTACTAAAAAAAAGACATAAAAGCTACTTACGCTTCAGAACATATTATCATACTAACATATGTTAACATACTATCTGAGGAACCTGAAACTGTGTTCCTGCCAGCGAGCACGCATAAATGATTCCAGAACACGCTGCATTGACAATAAGTGGTTAAAAGACATAAAGTGATTGATATCTGAGCATCTGTGGCATGTAAGATGGCAGCTTAATGCGGGCATTAAGCAGAATGGCGCTGGCATTTCAAGTGCAGAGTGTGGAAACGTAAGGCATTTCACCGCAGTATGGTGCCTGCCACTGCGCAATTAAAGCTAATTCAAGCTAACCCTCTCGCCACCAGGAAAGCGATCCCCTGAAATTCTGACTGACTACTGAATTCTGCTTAGCAACTCAAACTGCGTCCAATTTTTGCACAGATCTGACAAATCGTGCTACATTCGGTATTTAAGACAATTACTGACCTTAAAATTGTAGATTCATGACTTGACATCAAACATTCCATCCTAAATCATATGTTCTAGCCTCTACTGGTAGACGTGCGCTTGCAGATCACTGCGTGAAACCTTGCTTTTCATAAGTTGCATGGCCTCGTCAGCTTCTCCCACCTTAGAACCCAGCGGGGAAATGAGGTACATATGCAATTTTAAAAGAGAAATAGAAACGCCAGTGTTATGGCCCACAATCAAATTATCTGCTCTAGGTACTGATGAACAGTACAGCTTCTAAATGTATAAACAATTGCCTTTTTCTTTTATAAAATGCACTTACGATTTTGTGTATAAGTAAATGGAATTACTTTTACATTTTGAATGCAAAACATGGGTGACTAAGTCACACTATATTTAAAGATTAGAAAAATGTGCATTCTCAAGGTTTCCCCAGAGTATATTTTGTATGTAGGGTAATACAAATAATCTTTGAATTTATTGACCACTATCAGAAACATTTGAGCTAAAATATATTTCATATTTTGTTTTCAAAATGGGATTTTTAAGGAAGACCTAATAATAATAATCTTTTATTAGAATAATAATAATAATCTAATAATAATAATCTAATAATCTAATAATAATCTTTTATTAGAAATGCAGCCCTAACCTTGGCACTTGAGAAGAACAGCCTCTGTGGGGGGAGGAGAACTCTCCCAGACTCAGCAGCTGTACCCCAGCTACCTTCCACATCTTCCCTCTGTTTAGGGATTGTGTGGTTCTCATCAAAGCTGTTTTCATGCTGCTGAGGCACAGCTTGTTCATCACACTTTTCAAAGTCTAAGCTGAATTCCTAGGGGAGAAACAACTTTAAAACCCAAAGTAGGGCCACACGACAGGCACCACCAAAGGGCCAGAAAGAAATCATTGCACTGCTGGGCGTTTGAGCTGGCTCTTCCGGTCATAGGCACTTAAGAGTTTTATTCACGGAACTAACATTGAGTTGACCAAATGTTCAGAAATAGAGTGCTGGGCTACAGCCATTACCATGCTGAATGCCCTGATCACAGAAGCTAAGCAGGGTCAGGCCTGGTTAGTACTTGGATGGGAGAAATTAGAAGGCTGAAAGGAAAAACAAACAAACAAACAAACAAACAACAAACAACTCCTATCCCTAAAGCAGAACTGAGTGGGTTTGGCACTCACACGTATTTATTCTTTAGTATCTGTGTCCCTTAAGTCATTCCTCATCTGCTGTCACACAGCATAAGCATAGTCTCAGCATTCTGAAGTCTTCAGAGCTACTCTCTTTCAAACAGTTTTTTTTTTTTTAATTTTCTGTATCTGAGTGATTTCCCTGCCTGTGTGTCTGTGTGCCGTGCATGGATACCCGGTGCCCATGGAGGCCAGAAAAGAGCATCAGATCCCTGCAGTGCTGTGAATTGAACCCAGGTTCCCTGGAGTTGCAGCCAGTGCTCTTTACCTCTGAGTCATCTCGCTAGCTCCTACCTCTTTTGTTGAGACAGGGTCTCACAGTTGTACCTCTGGCTGCCATGGAATTCACTACATAGAACAGGGTGGCCTGGAACTCACAGGGTTCTGCCTGCCTCTGCCTCTGCCTCTGGAGACCTGGGATTCTAGGAGTATGCTGCCTACTTTAATACTGTTGGCATCTCCCAGTTAGCGGCAGTAATATATTGACACTGGATATTTGCAGATATATTGATTCAGTTGGTACCTGAGTGCCAGGGGTGGATGAAAAAGTTGCTACTTATAAAGCAAGAGCTGAACTTGAACCACTCAACAAAATGAACACGATGAAACGAGAAGATAAAGCATGGTCAAGTCCTTGCAAACCCGGAGGGCACACAGGAAGCACAGAGGAAGCAGAGGCACCCTGACCTGCGTCCCCCCCCCCCCCCCCCGCTCTACCCAGACGCCAGCTCACTGGGAGGCTAATAACACTTATGGAAATGTTAGACATTATCTTCCTGGTCACTTTCCAACCCTGTCAGTGTGGGGGGGGAGGGGGGAAGGGTTTAACAGAAAAAAAGAAAAATGTGGAGAGAGAAGGTAGAAGAAGGGAACAGAAAACCAAAGAATATGCAGAAGGAAAGCAGCCAGAGGCTGTTTAAAAAGCAAGGAGGAGAAGGTTCTAGGAGAAGAAACCGGACAAGCTATAGTCATGTATTGATCTAGGAGATTCCTTTAAAACGCCTTCTTCACAACGGGATTTGGACAGGCAGGGAAGTGAAACTGGGTGGCAGCAGCTAAGAACATATTTCACAGTATTTTGCCTACAGGGTGCTGCAATAGTCAATCTATATGTACATGCTACAGCTCTAAAGTCTCGGTTTATAACCTGATAAAATAAACAAATAAACTAGCTAAGCCAGGTGTGGTGACGCGTGCCTGCAATCCCAGTGCTTAGTGGGTGCAGCCAGGATTCTCAAAGGCCAACATCAGCGACATCGTAAATTCCAGACTTGCTGGGCTACATGAAACCCTGTCTCAAAATAAAATAAAGGGGAAAAGAATTAATTATTAATCTAAAGTGTGTCAAGGAAACTTTACTTTGCCAGGCAACTACATGCCCAACCTTCTCAAATTAGGAAAATTATATTTGCTTTTTCCAACAGAAAGTCATCGATCTCTACTCACTAACCTTTCTAATACCTTTTAGTCTGTGTACCTACAACAGACTGAAACTTAAACAAAAGAGCTGTCCAGTATCCATAAAAAGCTTATCACGCGAAAGACTTAAAGAATATATTTAAGTTTCTGCAAAACAGTATTTTCGGCTTTCCTGTATCCTTCTTGAACACTTAACTAAAAGGTCACAGCAGAGGTAGAGAATCTGAGCTGTAACATTAACAAGGAGACCTGTTAACAAAATCTACATTTGAATCAACAAAATTCCTACAAGCCAAATTAGTCATCAGTAAAATCCAAACCCTACCCTAGCAGAGAAAAAGCTAGGGCTGATCGGCAGTCTTGTTTTAGGCCAGGGAGAGCATCTGTGCCATCTCTGGGCTGACTCATGGCTGTTACCAACAAGTAGCTGTGCTTTTGGATCCCAGGTACTGCTTCTTAACACACCAAAGAGGACTTTCCCAGTGACTCGCTAACGCTGTGCAGAGCACAGGGAGCCTGGGAAACTCTTTCCTGTGCTTACATTTCCAGGCTCAGTGTCACAAAATCAAGACAGCAAAAATAATACGACATCCCCTAACGCTGTAATTCAGCTCCTTACCTTCTCTCCAGGCGTCCTGGCTTTTCTCTAACACACCCAGTCACACACCCATCATGAAAATACTACACTGGTTAAAGCAACCCCAGTGAAATTCATAGATCTGTGTGTGTGTGTGTATGTGTGTGTGTGTGTGTGTGTGTGTCTGTTTGCCTCTCTCTCTCTCTCTCTCTCTCTCTCTCTCACACACACACACACACACACACGCACGCACGCATGTATACGCATGACATGAAAGCAGAAGGGGAACTCACAGAGAAGATGAGGATCAGCAGAAGGAAGGGACCAAGAGAAGTAACGGGGATGAACACATACTATTTGCCCTATACTCTATGTGCACCCTCTACACTGTACACACACTATCTACATGCAGGATATGGTTACTATAAAGCCCATCGTTACGCATAATTAACATGTGCTAACATAAAGCATGTTTTGAAGTAAGGGTTCCATTTTGTGGAGAGACAAGGACCTAACAGAGCTGCTCGCTCTTTCTCAGGGCCACGGGCACAGAGATACTCTTGTCACCTGTCTGGGAGTTTTTGCACAAACATGCAATTAAACCCTTCCCTCAGGCAGCATTCTGGCTGACTGGAGAGTGTCACCTGCAGCCATCAGGGCAGCAAACAAGCCTGATGCCTCTGCTCATGCACTGAGCTTGCTCCCCTCCCGCACGCCTGTGCCTCCTCGTTCACATGAGGACAGCAAGTTCAGGAGCATTTCAGACCACAGTGACCCAGTGAAGAGGTGATGCAGACAAGCAGGAGCTGTGGAAGTCCCCTTGCTAAAGCCCTTGATAGATCTGATACACTTGCCTTCCCCAGGCAGCTCAGCAACCTTCGCCTTCCCTCTCACCACAAAACTGAATAGTCTTCTCAGGCTGGTGAGAAGGGAGATAGAAAACTGCACGGGAGAGCCGCCCAAGCCTGTCTCAACTCAGCATGGTCCTCAGCAGTTACTCATACTCACCTCCCACTGATGAACAGTTTTTCATCCACGAGGTCGTTGGGCCTCCCCGATCCCTCAGCCTCCCACTTCTCCAGAGTTCCAAGCTATAAATGGAAGCCCCTACCTAAGGGGGTAAGACGTTAACAACTGTCTTTTCCTCCTTTGTCTTCAATTTCCAGAGTCTAGAACTCTGGTGACCTTTAAAAGTCCTGCTTGGTCTTCAGTTCTCTGTACCACCAAACCCAAAGCTTGTCCACTCCAGGAGCTGACTACAAGGTGCTGGGGTCCATGCTGATGTTCAGATCTGAGTCAAAGTTTTTAAATTCCCTGATCTCCTGACCAGCCATTTTAATTACCACAAACAGTAACTACCCCAGATTTATTTTTCAAGACACCTAAAATGATTTGAAATTGTCTTATGTATTTCTGCTTATAAATATACTTATTTGTTGTTTCTATAATAATGATGATGATGATGATTATAATAATAATTATAAATTGTCACCTGAGTTGACTGTGGCTCTGCAACCCTAAACTTGAAGGGAGATAACATCAGCAAGTCTGTGGCACAGGAAGGAACCCCTCCCCACCCCACTTCTTCATCCTCTCACTGAAATCTGAATTCAATAAACACATCCATTCCCTTTGTGGGACTACAGGAGCTATGTAAGAGTCTCCTGTATCCTGGGAAACCATGAAACCTGATGAATCAAAGAAGAAAATTGGCATGAAAATTCATAGTGCTGGCTTGCCATGGTCCACCAGACACAACCCCTAGTCCAGCTCTGGCCTATGAGAAAATTTCCCATTTCCCTTCTGCTCCATGGGGAGGGAGTCACATATAGGTTGAGATGGTGATTTTTCCAGGGCTGACCAAAGAGCTGCTTCCTGTCACATCTAACACAGAGCAATGAGTCTAAAAGCCTGGATACCTCTGAGAATTGGGGGTGGGGGATGGGACAGGAGCTTCCTGTAATTCTATAGACAGACACTAGAGGGGGTAAGAGACTAGAAGCTTTGGTTGGAGAGGTGAGTCCATTTCTAGCTAATAATTTACAGTGAAGAGCATCCATTATGATCTCAGGAGCTCTGGCTGAGTCGAGGAAGTCTGCCCATGTAGGAACCAGCAAGGTGGGTGGGGGAGGGGTTGGGGAAGACACAGACTATTTTTTTCAAGTGTGTATGGGGACATCATGAAAGTTACAAAATACAAATAAATAAATAAATAAATAAATAAATAAATAAACATGACCCAATCAAAATTGAGAGAGCTATAAATAACGAGATGTTGATTACTCAAGAAACAGATAGATACCAATAAAGATAAAGATATAAAAACATCCACAAAAAGCTCTTTAAGGATACCCTGGAAACATGAATTAAATAAAGACATCAGCAAAAAGACTTGAAGCTATGTAAACAAAAGGAGACTATCACTGAGTTGGGAAGCTCCCTGGAGATGTCCCGCGGTAGACTTGATCAAGGTTGCACACACATGGGTGAGCTCAAGACAGCATGTATGTCATCATCCAGCCAGAGAAGGAAGAGAGAAAGAAGAAGAGAGGAAGCCTTGAAGCTTTATGAGACACTATCAGCTGGATGGATCGATGCAACATACAGAAGCTTTTGATAAAGTGTGAAAATACGTTAAAAGGTCAAAAAGGCCTTTCCACTAAAATAAGGAACGAGGCAAGGAGACCCATGCTCACCAACTATGTTCAAATAGTGCTAGAAATCCCAGCTACCGAAATTAGGGGAGAAAAAGAAAGAAACACCTAAATCAGAGGGGAAGTAGTGAAGTTAACAATGTTCGTTGATTACATCAGCTCTTATGTAAAAAACCCCAAAACTGGGGCTGGCAAGATGGCTCCATAGGCCAAGTGCCTTCCATGAAAGTATGGGGACCCGAGTTCAGATCCCAGGCACTCACAGAAAAGCTGGGAGGTGGAGATAGCCCCATTGTACCTCGTCAGTCAGTCAGTCAGGCCAACTGGTGAGCCTTAGTTTCAGTCAGAGGCCTTTCTCAACAAATTAGATGGACAGTCATAGGTAAGGACACAAATGTCAACCTCTGGCCTCCCTCCCCCACCAGACACACACATGTACATGAACCTAAAACCAGACACAAACACACACCAAACAAACAACGAAAGTCAGTCCCAGTGGCTTGCAGAGGGGCACAGAGAGGTGAGGACGTCTGCAGAACATGGAGGGCTTCCAGGGTGGTGACTACCCTGCCCAATGCCACCACGGTATACAAATGGCGCCACACGGTGCACACCAGGGTCAGCCCAAGTCTGGACACTGAACCTTTTGAGGTGAGACTGTATTGATATGGGGTCATCAACAGTCAATGGATGTGTCACGAAGAAGACACCAGCAGCACACAGGGAGCCTGGGACACACACAGAGGCAGCACTGCCTCCTGCTCTGCTCTGCTGTAAACCTAGCGCTTCACAACCCGGGTCTGTTGTACAGTAAAACAAGAAAAGAACGTAGGGTTAGAGATAAGAAATGAAAAAGACATTTCCCAAGCAAAACACACCACAGGGGACTGACAGAGAGACATATGCACCACTGAAACAGATGCCTTCATAGTCCCTCACTTATGTAGTTTAATGATCTTTGAGAAGGGTATCGAAGGAGAGGCCAGTCTCTTCAACAAGATGCCCACATGCGAAGAATGAAGCTAGACCCTTGGTTTACAGTATACCCAAACCACAACTCCAGTTATCATATACCCAGACCCCCAAAATAATAAAGCTGGATAATATCAAATGGCAGAGTTACTTCCAGAAGCTAGGAAGCTAGCTCAGTGTGCAAATGTTTGCTGGCTTCTGTTCACATACAAAGGTGCAGCTATGCACACACCCAGACACCCCCCCCACACACACAGTGGAAGGGCTCCCAGTGGAAGGAACAGCCAACAAAATAAAAAAGCAATCTCCAGCGTGACAGAAAACATTCTCAACTCGTGTGTGATAAACAGTGATGTCTAAAGGAGAAACTCATACAACTCAATAGCAAAACAAGTTTAATGGGCAAGATAATTAGATAAATAGTTCCTCAGAGGGCAAGATAAACAAATTAGTAGTTCTGCAGAGCAGACATACAAGTCTACAAAATGTTTTGTTTGTTTTATTATAAGGCAGGGTCTTGTATGTGTAGGCCAGGCTAGCCTCTTTATACATGCTGGCATCAAACCTAAGGCATCGTCTATGCGAACACTCTACCAACTGAGCTACAACCCAGCCAGAATGGAGCGTGCTCACCTCCGCTATCAGAAAACCACAAATCCAAATCACCGTGACAGTGCGTCACGTACTCCTTTTGGGAAAGCTGCCATCAAAACAGCAGGAAATCAGTGTTGATGAGCACGAGGAGTGTCCAAGCCTGTGAGGAACGTAAACGGCACAGCTTCCACAGAAGTGAGAATGTGTGGCACAACAATCTCATGTCTGTTTATTGATTTAGAAAACTTAGAATCTCAAGGAAGCAAGAAGTATGTTCAGGGCAGCATTACTCAGAACTGTCAAATTAGGTGGAGAAAACACAAATGTACACTCTCAGATAACAGATTAAGGAAACTGGGCACATACATGGAACATACGTTGAGTACTGACTGGGCCTTAGAAAAAGGAAAGCCTGTTACATGCTACCCTACGGATGTCACATGGGGCCAGTGTTTCCATGTATAGGAGCCATCTAAAATGATCAAAGACATACAAGCAGATAGCTGAATGGTAGGATCTAGGGTTTAGGGCATGGAGAAAGTGGAGAGCATGTTGACTGGTAGGCACAGAGTTCCAGTCATACACGATGAGAAATTTCTAGAGATCTGCCAGGTAATGATGCCCAGGTAATCAACAATACCTACATGATCAACAATGCCATGTAATCAATAATGCCCACATAACCAATAATCCCCTTGTGATCAACAATGCCCATGTAATCAATAATCCCCACATAATCAATAATGTCCAGGTAATCAACAATTCCCATGTAATCAACAATCCCCACATGATCAATAATGCCCAGGTAATCAACAAAGCCCATGTAATCAATAATGCCCACTTAATCAATAATGCCTATATACTCAATAATGCCCAGGTAATCAACAAAGCCCATATAATCAATAATGCCCACATAATCAGCAATGTTGAACTATACACTCAACAATTAACAAGTTAAATTTCATATTATGTTTTTATACCACAAGTGAAAAAAATATATTAAAAGTCTAAGCAGGAAAATCATTTAAAAAATTATAGCACTTCTATTAAATAATATATAGCAAAGCTATCTAAAACATAAGTCTATGGGAAAGATTTGGATGTATATTCATAATATATTGCAAGTTGAGTCAATCATGTTATGAAATAATATGTATAATAAAATACAATTTATAAAAAGGGAAAATGTGATTGTCCTATAAAAATCAGAACTAAGAATATAGTAGTCAGTCAATAAGTATATACAATTTTTCCCTCCACTGCTGGGGTTCAGTTGAATCTGGAGCTTTGGGCACACTATATAAATGCATATATATATATATATATATATATATATATATATATATATATATATATCTTGTGCGTTTTTATAGAAGGGCTCAGCGTGTATCTCAGGTTTCTCTGACCTCACTCTGCAGCCCAGACTGTCCTCCTGCCTCAGCTTCCCAACGGCTGGAATGACAAGAATACACCATTATGCTAACAGTATTTTTAACTTCATGGGAGCTTCGTTTATGTAGCAAACAAAAGTTAAATCTAAGTATTCTTACTACTCTACTAGTGTGTGTTGATTTACCACGCTTAATTTATTAAATCATTTGAAAGTCAAATCCTGTTTCTAGCTTTATTTGGTGGTGGGGGAATGAGAGCTTTAATAAAGATGCTCTTGATGCTACTGTTTTTTTTTTGTTTTTGTTTTTGTTTTTTTTTTTTTTGGATTCAGGTTTTCCCAGAATGCTATCTGCTTAGAATTTTCCTTTACCCATGTACTCGGTGATACCTAGAAGACAGCAAGCGGCCGGCAGAACAGGCTGAGATGATGAATTCAGTACAATGAGTGACAAGCGTAAGAGGTCAGGGCAGACTGCCTCTCAGGGTGCAGAGTACAATATATGGATTACTTTCTTCAAAGAAATATACATGTCAGGATGGTTACCTCTGCTCCCGGAGAGCTGGTGCTATTCAGAAAAGATCAGTGAACACAGTGATGGGGTCGGGGTCAGAAGCCCAGAGTTGGTCACCACTACCGTGCTCTTAGAAAAATGGTCAAACTCCTCATTTTCTCAACTCAGAAAGGGCAGGGTTGATGAGGCAACAGCTACTTTAATCCCAAATCCCCAGGTACCCCTTTATGTCACATCCAATTAATCTAAGATGTATTCTAACCACGTTTGCTGACAAACTTTGTTTTTCTTACACACTCCACCTTTCAGATTTAGTTGCTATCTTTGCTCGAATCTTGCTCTTCTTTCCACACTAATGGCCCAGGTCTCGGTTTAGCACACAGGTGAGATTAGCTCCTATTACCTCCCCATTGTAAGGCTTACCTAAAGGGTCTAACATTACATCAGGGAAGACCCACAACAACTGAGACAGATACACCCACACAGGAATGCACACAGCAGCTGCCTGTGTCTCGGGAGTCCTGAGAGACCACAACCTCAGTTCCCGTCCTGCCAAAATAATAATAATAATAATAATAATAATAATAATAATAATAATAATAATAAT
>NW_026590859.1:5138859-5194057 GCF_907164565.1 Psammomys obesus | reverse complement strand
ATAATAATAATAATAATAATAATAATAATAATAATAATAATAATAATTATACAGAATAGCATAACAGTACCTCACAGCTGCCCCAGAAAAACGGGCCCGGGAATGGTAGCATTATTACAAAATAACATCCTTTATGGCATTAATTAAGCAAAATTATTTAAAATTACCCTCAGGAAATGGATTTTTAGGCCTGCTCAAATAAAGAGGTAAATGTCACAGTCGATCAAACACCTTCCAGAAATGAATACTGGGGTGAGGATTTGGAGCATGCCCAACAGAGGAGATGTCTATATATCTTAAAGATAGTCTCCTTGCTGGCGTGTCAGTGGGAACAAGCCCAGAAGTGTCCATCCTGCAGGAATTTAAGTAATAGTATACTAAAAGTAAAACCTAGATACATTATTTATCTCAAATAGACGTTGGAATTTAGTCTGAGAAAATAAAAACTGAAGAGGGGACTCTAATACATGGACCTCAGCAGAACTTTCTTTCCCAGAAATATTCCTATTACCTCAGTATCTCCTCCAGAAACATTATTCACCTCCTGTTAACTTAAAACTTGTCTGCCTCTCTCATCCCAGTCCTTCAAATTTCTTACAAAACCAATGCTCATTACAAAACTAGTATCTCTAGTTTAATTCTATCCAATCCAAAACTGGCCAAGACTTGCTCAACAGACACAATCATGATGTAATCATCTCTTCTTCTCTGATAGTATCTCCGTGCTCAATTTCATTGTCATTAAACCCAAGCCAAGGTGACCGAGGTATGCGGGGCTGTGGCTGTCCCCTCTCCTCATCTGCTAGGCCACCCTGGTTAAAATGCTGGCCTGACCACATCAGCAGTATGTGTGAACAGGTCCTAGAACAAGACGAAGGTGCCCCAGGCTCAGCCTGGCCACGCCCACCTGAGACACTCCACAAATGTCCACACAGCTCACTCTTTCTCAGCCAAGTCTCCTCTCCAATGATACTCCGGAGGGAAGTATTTAGAGGGTGACCTACACAAAGGAAGCCCTCCTCTACCATCCTATCCCTGTCTGGTCTTCGTGACATGAGTGGGTCATGAAATCATCTCATCTCAGTGGTAATGTGCTGACCTTTAGAAGCTCTTTTGTGACAGAGCAGCCGCCCAGGCACAAGTTTTGACTCTGAGCTATTCCACTCTGTGGTTACAAGACAGCTTTCAAAAACTCAGACCTGCCCCATGAATGAATGAATGAATGAGTGAGTGAATGAGTAAATGAATGAATGTGTATCTTCCTTCTTGATTTCGATAAGAAAATGGTTGCAGATCCCACCATTTACCTGCAAATTTCATGATTTCCTTGTTTTTTATTGCTGAGTAATATTCCATTGTGTAGATGTACCACAATTTGTGCATCCATTCCTCCACTGAGGGGCATCTGGGCTGTTTCCAGGTTCTGGCTATTACAAATAAGGTTGCGACAAATATGGTTGAGCAAATGTCTTTATTGTGTACTTGGGACTCTTTTGGGTATATGCCTAGAAGTTGTATGGCTGGATCTTGAGGAAGCGTCACTCCTAGTTGTCTAATAAAGTACCAGATTGCTTTCTAGAGTGGTTGTACAAGTTTACATTCCCACCAGCAGTGGAGAAGGGTTCCCCTTTCTCCACAACCTCTCCAGCATGTGTTGTCTCTTGAGTTTTTAATCTTAGCCATTCTGATGGGTGTAGGGTGAAATCTTAGGGTCGTTTTGATTTGCATTTCCCTGATGGCTAATGAGGTTGAGCATTTCTTTAAGTGTTTCTCTGACATTCGATATTCCTCTATTGAGAATTCTCTGTTTAGCTCTGTACTCCATTTTTTAATTGGATTACTTGATTTTTTGCTGTTTAATTTCTTGAGTTCTTTATATATATACTGGATATTAGTCCTCTGTCAGATATAGTGTTGGTGAAGATCCTTTCCCAATCTGTAGGCTGTTGTTTTGTTCTGATGATAGTGTCCTTTGTTTACAGATGCTTTTCAGTTTTATGAGGTCCCCTTTATTGATTGTTGCTCTTAGAGCCTGTGCTGTTGGTATTCTGTTCAGGAAGTTGTCTCCTGGGCCAATGAGCTCAAGGCTCTTCCCCACTTTTTCTTCTAAGCGGTTTAGTGTGTCTGGTTTTATGTTGAGGTCTTTGATCCACTTATACTTTAGTTTTGTGCAGGGAGATAAGTATGGATCTACTTGCATTTTTCTACATGTAGACATCCAATTAGACAAGCACCATTTGTTGAAGATGCCAAAGCAGAAAGATGCACAAGGTATATACTCACTCATATAGACATATAATATAGGATAAACCTACTAAAATCTGTACACCTAAAGAAACTAATCAAGAGGGAGGACTCTTGCTAAAATGTTCAGTTCCTATCCAGAAAGGCAAAGAGGATGGACATCAGAAGAAGGAGAAAACAGGGAAAAGTCAGGAACCTGACACAGAGGACCTCTGAAAAGCTCTGCCCTGCAGACTATCAATGCAGATGCTGAGACTTATGGGCAACCTTTGGGCAGAGTGCAGGGAATCTTATGAAAGAAGTGGGAAAAAGTTAAGATCTGGAGAGGACAGGAGCTCCACAAGGAGGGCAACAGAACCAAAAAAAATCTGAGCACAGGGGTCTTTCCTGAGACTGATACTCCAACCAAGGACTATGCATGGAGATAACCTAAGAGCCCTGCACAGATGTAGCCCATGGCAGTTCAGTATCCAAGTGGGTTCCAGTGTAATAGGAACAGGGACTGTCTCTGGCATGAACTGATTGGCCTGCTCTTTAATTACCTCCCCCTGAGGGGGAAGCAGCATTACCAGGCCACAGAAGAAGACAATGCAGCCACTCCTGAAGAAACCTAATTGACTAGGGTCAGGAGGAAGGAAAAGAAGACCTCCCCTATCAGTGGACTTGGGGAGGGGCATGCGTGCAAAGTGGGGAGGAAGGGAGGGATTGGGACAGGAGGAGGGAGGGAACCACAGGGGGGATACAAAGTGAATAAAGTGTAATTAATAAAGAATTAAAAAAAAGAAAATAAAAAAGAAAAAGAAAATGGTTGCAACAAACATCTTACCTTAGGTCTCTATTGCAGCTAATCTGCTCTCAGAACATGATACATAAATGCAAAAATATTGTTGAACAAGGGTTTAGGAAGAGAATTCAGAATGTTCAATGTGTCTTTAAATGTCCAAATAATCTAGATTCACAAAGCAATGATACAAATCACTCCCCTTCTTTTTTGTAGGAATGATGTTCATACAAGACCAAAGGTCTATGGCCAGCCATACTGTCCAGACATGCCCAATCTCGTATGAATGTCACTTTGAGCAACCACTCATTGTACCTTTGACCTACACAATTTTATTTAGCCATGGCCAGACACACTTACCTCTAGCCTGTGCGGGTGATAGCTTATGCATAACTTGGGAGAAAAGGAACACAGTGGTCCCCACCTCACCTTTTGAGAAGCAGAATAACCAGATGCCCTGAAAGACCATCACCAGCCTCCAGCAAACAGGAAGTTGGAATTATACCCAGAGCCTCTCCATTTCAATGTGAATTGCTACAGTTCAAACGTGTTTGTTTTTGTGTTTGTTTGTTTGTTTGTTTTTAAAACCACCAACAAAGTCAAGGCCCCCTGAAGTGATGCTCTAAGAGTACCTGGCGCCATCACTGAACACAGTTTTCAAGCTTCTGTCTGGCTATTTTGAAGAAAAGAAAAGACTCTCCAAGACCTTTTACTATCAATGGAAAATAAAAATATAGAGATGTTAGAGCATCTAATAACTCAAGTTTTTCTTTCTTGTCCGCTTGGTGTGTGGGGCTAGAAAATCTTTTTTGGGCAGCCCAAGCACACTTCCCCTGTGTTGGGATACACCACACCAAAGACTCTTGCTGCGAGGATTCGGAGTTAATAGGACTGCAGCTTCTCAAGGAGAAGGAGGGTGTCTGCTCTCTGTGCCATTACCAAGATGTCTGAATAGGTGCACAGGACTGCACCTTTTCTTGTGAATCTCAGAATCCACTTGCCTAGGGCCAGCACTTGGTAGCGAAACCACACAACCTCAAAGGAAAGGCACACTTGCTTTACTGTCAGTGAACACCCTCAACTCACTCCTCATCTGAAAGAACAGGACAGATGTTTTCATCTGCTCAAAAGGAAAATGGTCTGTTTTTAGCAGTTATGAGTTATTGATGAATCCTACACAAGAGCTTCAGAAAAATTGGAAGGACATATGTGTCACTGGAGAAGTTCAAAGCAGCTCAGAAACCATGTTGGGACCATAAAAACAGACAGCATGAGAATGAAGATGCTTTTCCTACAATGCGTTCTAATACAATCCATGTGCTCATGAGGGCATGGGGTATCTACCTAAGTTCCAAGCATCGATCTACTTCCGGTGGCTTCCCCTCACCGCCAAAGAACTACCATACATTATACTTACATAAGCATCTAGGAAATTCTGACTCCTTAGATGCATCTCAAAAAATAAGAAATACAAACTTCTGCACTTAGCAGACTTTAAAATAATGGCCCCGCTCCACACCTCTGCAGACTGTGAGCTAGAACTGTTCACCTTAGAGCACAAGGCATTGTAAGGAAATCTGATTTTATGGAGAAAACCTAAAGCACAACCCAGTGAAACCACAGATGCTTTGAACAGCTGGGAGTCTGACTGGTCACAGGGCAAAGGACAATTCTGCGTAGAAGAGGCTCGTCCACCAACCAGGGACAGGCGCAGGTGACCTGGCACAGGGAGAGCAGCCAGTCTGCAAAGGATGAGTGGCCGTGCAGAGACACCCTGCCACCTGACAAGTGACCACATCATGTAAGTACGCGTGGCTGTCAGCTGACCGAGACTGGTCACTGTGGTTAAGGTAACGGTGTGGCTCAATGGCAGCTGCACACGTGACTTCAGTGCACGTGAGTCCCGTGCCCAGCACTAGAAAGGGACAACAAGACAACACGGGGAAATGCACTCAGTGCATTCAGTGCAAACATGTATTTGGAGGGAGAGGTGTGTGTGCGAACACCTGTCTGTGAAATTTTCAATTAGAATTGAGACGAAGAAACATCAAAGTCTACAGACACCCGTGTGACCTCTGAAACCACAGAATGCCCAATATTATATTAAATGTCTAAACTCTCACAGGCCAAAGGAAAGACAACCATAAGTGACAGCAGAGTTCCATCCTGCCTGGGTAAGAGACTAGTAGATTTCAGACCCAATAAGCCAGGCTACTCTATTGCACAATCTTTTCAGCAGTGTAGAAGAGAAATCTAGGCTCCATGAACACACCGAGGAGAAGCGTTCAGCAATGTGAGACTACAGAGAGAGGAGAAACAACAGTTGGTTTGGGGAAGGGGAGGAGGTTGAAGAGCTGGCCTAGTGGGAGAGGCGCTGGCCACCACGCCCGATGCCCTGAATGCCATCCCTGTAAACGCATCGTGGAGGGAGAGGGCAGGCTTTGACCTCCACATGTGCAAGTACCATGACCAGACAGACAAACACATACACATGCATGTATGTGTGTATGCACACATGTCATGTGCACGCATGCATACACATGTACACACACACACACACACACACACACACACACACACACACATGAGGTGAGGATGCAACAGGAGAATAAAAGGAAAAAGGAAAGAAAACCCTCTCTTGTACCTGCACTAACCTCAGGTTCCTCCTCTTTGGGAATTCTTCTCACAACTTTAATTAGCACTTGGCCATGTTTTAACCAAATATAACACAGTCCTTAGAAGGACAGCTAAAATCACCAAGAGACACTACAACAACCAAGGACCAGATCAGTAGGGCATGCAAGATTCAACTTGAGTAGGGTCATTGGCACTCCCATGAGTTGGAGCAGAAGACCCCAGCTGGATGGCCAGAAGAAACTGTCACTCATTCCCCAGGAGGTTCCTTTTGTACTGTCACAGGTTAAGTTCCTTTGTACACCACTTATGCAAATGAGCCAGTGGAGCCAACCACCTTGGGCAAATTAAAATTATTTCCCCTGACCCAAACTCTACATGTCACTTTAAATGACTCAAACAGTAATCTCACAACCCCGATCACACTCACACAGGAATCAACATTTTCACATTTAAATTCCTGTGACACAATCTATAATATAACGCTATCGGAAAGGAACACAAGGCTAGTCTTGGTCTTCAATTCATTCAGCAATGAAACCAGAACAAAGCATTCAGCATGATACCAGAAACAATAAAAAAAAAAAGTAATTTCAGATGCTACCAACACATGCTCACATACAGTGGTATGTACATACACAGGCACACAGCAAGACACACAAAAATTTACTCACAGACACACGTGTAAACACACACAGAAACGTACACACACGGGCACACAGCAACACACACAAACACACAGTTTTCTTGAGCATGTACTGACAAAACAGAGAGCTAGCCACCAGCAAATTGGCTGTTTACAGGTTGAAAGAGGCAGAGGAGAGGGGTGAAGGCAGGGTTGGGGTCAGGATGCACGAGGGGTGTGAGGGTGGGGGAGAAAGAAGAACATGTTCCTAACTCCTGACAAGAGCAAAAAGTCGGTGGCTTAGTTCTTCAGAATCTGTGGAGACGCCTGCCCTGCCTTTCCACGCACGTCTGTGAAATCATGTCTCCAGTCTGCCTGGATGTGGAGCAGGCCAACCGCATCACCACCCATGGGCTAAGCCAACCAACTCTTGGTGACTCACACTGCTTTGCTGATGAAACTTCAAGGGTCAAGTGTTCAGACAAGGATCTTGACTGGGGGTGATGTGGCACTCGGCACAGACCTAAGGAGGGGGCTTCCTCTTTGAAGGAACCCTACATCCCTGCTCTGGTTTGTGCTCATGCTAAGATAAATCCTCAAAAATGTATTATGCGGTTTATGGCCGTGCTACCCCTGAGAGCATGTGAATCTAGGAGCTTGGTTGGTACATCGCTTGCCTTGGAACCATGAGGCCCTGAGTGTGGTCACCAGAGCACACGCTGGAAAGCCAGGAGTCACGTGTGCTCATAATTCTTGTGCTGCAGACACAGATGCAGGTGGATTCACAGGCCTCCCAGCAGCCAGCCTGGCCTCTGTGAAGAGCTCCCGGCCGGTGAGTGGCCCTGCTTCAAACCGCAAGCTCCTCAGAATCTTCCAAGGTACAGCTCCTTACACAACTACCAAGGCTGTATGTGGTCAGTAGAACGAACGGCTCGCACTGTGACCCTCCAGAGTCCGCCTCTGCTGGAAGCAGCTGCTATGCGGCTCAGCGTCTACCTAGCCTCCGGGGAAGGGCGCTTGGTCTTTGGCGACCCTCAGTTGCAAGTCGGGCAGCTCAGAAATCCTCACAGTGTCATATGTAAACCCAAGACTTGGAGGCTGGGAATGTAAAACCTGTGTTCATCACGTGCGAAGGCCCAGTCGGAGCCTATTTATTTAGATAAATAAAAGTAGGCTTTATAGTATCCCACAATCAGCCCCATTATGCTGGGGAAAAGGCAAATAAAATGAAAAATGGTGTGTGTTCGGAGCATGTGCACACACCTATCTGTGGCCGCTCTCACTCATGTTTCTGTGCTGAAGCAGGTCACAGCCAGCTCTGCAGCTATTGCTAACATTTTGTCTTGGAGAACTTGTGCACAAGGTCTCATTATTACAAGCTTGTGGACAAGAACTCATATTGCTTTGTGAGCATTAGAAAGTAAAGAAGAGAGAGTTCTTTCATCCCGGTGGGAACTTTCATCTTTGTGTGCTTGTGGCTCTTCTTCCTTCCAGGTGAGAACCCACCTGAAGCCATGGCCTCCCCTTACCCCCCATTTGGCTCTGCCTCCACATACCCAGGGCCTAACCACAAGCTCTTTTAGAATGCCCCATGCCCTCTGGGGCCTTACTCCTTGCCCAGTACTCCATGAGTTTAAATTTGCCTTCAGACCTGCCCGCCTGCTCCATTCCCCCATTAGCACACTGCTCCTTGCTGGCACAGACAGGAGAGCCCAGCTGCTCTGTACAGTGTGTTCTGTGTTTACAGTCAGCGAGAACTTGACATGAGGAACGCATGTCCTAAGTGTACAGCTCACAAACCTTCTTTGTTCTGCAGCCTGATGGAAGAGACCTGAGGCATGAAGAAGGCAGAAATGAATGGTACCTCCTAGGGGAAGGAACATCCGAGTCTCCAGAACAGAAGTTCATAAGTCCTATCAACATCTCCAGATGAAGAAGGCTGGAGGTGGAGGGCCAGCGTTAAATGCTATCTGCCTCAGTTTACTATCTGAAATGGAAGGACAACAATGGAAACCACACCAAATGATACGGTTTGGTGGACGAACCACAGAGAATATACACGATAATATGTTTAAAAAAATGCAATCTTAATCTTGGAGTGAACATTTGTTGATTTGGCTTCCCTCTGCCTCTGCACCCAGGAGTGCTTGTATGAGAGACGAAGTCTTAACTGCTAAGGTAGTAGGGGAGCAGAGGACAGCCCTTGGGGCTGAGGGCAATACCCATAGGAGAGACAGGGAAGTTCACACAGACCTCTGGTGGTACCCAAGGAAAACCTAACCCTTCCTGTTTCTCTCTGGCTTTCTTCTACCTTTGAGTCCCCCTCTTTTCCTTTCCTTTTCTGTCCCTCCCTCTCCTTTCCTCTCCCTCCCTCTCTTCCCCCCTCCCTCCCTCTCCCACATACATGTGCTATCACTGTCCTCTGCTACAGGCAGCCAGGAAGGACCTCAGCAGACTGAGATGATGCTCCAAACCTCCAGAGCTCTGTGAAACTCAGCCTCTGTGAGTGACTCAAGTAATTCTCACACAGCACAAGAAGCAGGCAAAGGGTGCAGCATCACAGTCTGAGAGGTAAGCCCCGGAGACAGGCCACTGGGAGGATGTGGCTCAGGGCCAGTTTGCCTCTTTCAGAAATGGAAGGCTTATTATCTCCACGTCTCCATTTTACAAATACGAGGACAAGTGTACAATGGTAGGTAAACAGGTGGCAGAATGCAAACAGACGGCACACCTGTAAATCCTAGATCCCTTAACATAATTATCATAAAGACGCATACTGAACAGCCCTCACTCAGAGCAGCTAGAGGAACTTCCCAAGCGTTTTACTTTAAGCTCAATGAAAACTATTTAACATATGTCACAATATACATGCAGAATAATTCTCTCATTCCAAAATAACTATTCGCCAATCAAGTTACTTCCTAAAAGGTTATTTTATCATGGCAGTCTTTATAACCACGACTGTTTCTATGATGCTTTATCAATGTCTAACACTCACACAGTACATTCCTAACTCTTCAACATTATTATCTAAGTAACCACCATATTTTATTCTGTAAAGGTAAATTCATTTTCTGAGAAATTACTGTCATGTTTGATAATAAAAAACATAAGTACATTAAGAAATAAGACATAGAAATATCTCAGTTGTTCTCTGATACTCAAGAAAAAGTGCTATTTATGTTTTAATATTTTCACCCTGAAAGCTGGGGCATTGTGAGTGAATGGACTTGAGACGGATGCAGTAGGAACAGAGTCCCGAGGAGAGAGGAAGCTGACAGTGGTCTCTGTGGCTCTGCCCCCCCCCCTTCAGTAGTGTCGCTGCCTCTTTGAGGGACAGCTGTGGCACATAGTAGACCAGGCAAGCATACCCGAGCTCCTGGGTTCTCTCCCCAGAAGGCTTACACACACAGAGCTTGAATACGCTTTTCCAGAAGCCAGGCCAAAAAACCAGAATGTCCTTACAGGGTGTTTGCAGATACTCTGTAGACTATGTCTGATATTTCTACACTTTAGTCCAAATGCTAAGCAAAATGAATAAAATCATCACAAAGAAATGAGGACACCTTCAGATAGTTTTCAGAACAGTGTTATTTTGTCCAGAGGTAAAAGGATAAAAAGATGTTTACACTGTAAGAATGAATCCAAGTAGTTCCTACACCAGGGTGCTCACACATGCTGGACTGACAGTCATGAAGCCACTATAAGTGCCATCCACTAGCACAGTTTCCTGCTATGTTCTGTTAGCTCTTCATCTGCTTTGCACATACCTAGCCATCCCTTCCCAGTCAGGAGCCAACACAAAGTATCTCCCTTTCTCACATACCTCCCGACACTCCTTGGTTAGGGATATGCATCTTAACTGTTTCTTCTAAAGGACCCTTAAGTGTATAGGAGCCCAAAGGGCTGGAGACCTAGGGTGACGCAGATTCCCTAAAATAAGGCTAGTTTCATAGAATCTGACACCCTCCTCTGGCCTTCATGGGTACTGTACACATAGAATACATATACATACATGTAAACAAAACACTCATATATAAAATAAAATAATTGATAAGTAAATAATAATTTAGAGAACAAAAGTTTTATTCCGCTTACAATTAGTTCCAGGTTACAGTCCCTCGTTGTGGGGAAATCACAGTAACAAGAGGGTTGAGGTGTTTAGTGACAACCGCAGCAAGAGCTTCGAGGATGAGTCACTCGCACCTAATACCTCGCTTAATTTATCCACTCATCAGCTCAGGGCTCCCTGCCTAGAGACCGGCGGGCTGGGTTTCCCTTCATCCATCAAGGCCACTAAGACAATCATCCATAGGCCTACCCAACTTAGTCTCCCACTGAGAGGATCTTCCTAAGTGATTCTCTGTGGGGTCAAGTTGAGAAAAGCAAGCAGCAGAATAAGCAGGGTCTGAGAGCTTCCAGGGAGGTCGGCATCCCTTTGTATCTTGGCTTATAGGTATGCATTGGTCTCAGCGAGACTCCCAGACTCTTCCTCTGAGGTTGGTGTTGTGAAAGAAAGTGTGGCCAGCAGTGTGTAGGAGCCTTGGCTGACAAACATGCTCACACACACATTTCCAACCAGGATATACAACAGAAATGTGTTATGGAAGGCCCTGTTGGAGGGTAATGGTATCTGAGAGCCAGCCTCTCCAGTTGTGGAGTTCTGTTTTTATTTGAGTGTTACACTGTTTTACATTGTTTTTCTACAATAACTGGCTATGTAAACACTGTAATCTGGTGCCTCAGAAACTTTCAGTAACTGAAACCTGTCTTACACTCTCAGGACAGCATTCAGCATCCTGGCACTTCCCACACTCTTCCCCATTTGAGGGAAACGGAGCCATCATCTTTTAATTCCATGGGACAAAAACATAGCCAGGGTATAGTTGACTCTTTTTCCCTTGCACTGCTTAACCGGTCGCTGTGAGGTCCAGCTCACTCTCTTTCCACACCTACCAGAATCCGATCCTCTCTGTAGATTCCCACTGCCACCACCCTCATTAAGGCCCCTCAGCTTGCTCCAGAGCAAGCAAAGACACAGATTGCATGATTTTCACTTACAAAGCTGGACATGGCATGGCCCCTGCAATGGATAGCTTTTAATTGCCATCTTCACACAGGGGAGAATAGCCTGGACAGAGAGTCTCCATGACAGAGTCTCAAGATCAGCCTATGGGTGTGTCTGTGGGAGACTGTCTGCCATACTGACATGAGAAGGCCCAATGTGGAGGTGGGAGAAACAACACCGGACTGTGTAAGACCGGGAAGTGCAGCTGAGCCCCAGGCATGACTGCCATTATTGTATTCTGCTCTTGACTGCACGTGTGCAATGCCTAGCTGCTTCCGCCTCTGCGGCTATGACCTTTCTTCTACGACAGACAGCAACCTGGAATTAGAAGCTAAAATAAACCATTTCTCCCCTAATTGGCTCACTGTCATGATAATTTATCACAGCAACCGGAATAAACCCAGGCAGTCCCCACACCCTGCCTGACAACATCTTCTCCTGTTTCCCTTAGACCCCTGGCAGTTTCCTGACACCCCAGGAACCCCATCTCAGCTATGGCCTTTGAAACTCCATGCCTGACACTCGTTTGTCTCCTCACCCAAAAATCACAGCATTAGTGACAGTCAGCTATGACCTGATGCACATTTCATAACACACACACGAACCCCTCCTGCCAGCCTCACTCCTTGCATCCCCCCAATAGAACGTAAGCTCCCAGCGGGCAAGCGCCTCTACGTCCCCTTTATTTCAGAGCATACCTTACACGGTAAACATTCAAAGAAGCATTTGTGAATAAATGTGACATACAGTTAATATAGTTTTGATGTAACAACTATAAAAGAATGTCCACTTATTTTAAAAGTCCAGAGTTAATCGTATCTTAGGCTAATATGTCCACACTCTGGAGCTCCTAGTATCCTTTCACAAACAACCAAGTCCCCAGCAGGGGTCCATTCCAGAAGGAGGACAGACCTATGACAGAACCAACCTCCTTGCTGGAGAATGGCAGGGCCTGATCCATGCTGCAGAGCCTGCTCACGGCCTCATGTCCAGACAGCAACTCTGCCTCTTATCGCTCTGTTCCCCTTTTCTTCCCCCTCACACACCCTCCCTTTACCTCTTCTGTCTCTCCCACCATCATGAAATGATTAATTAGAATTCCAATTCCTAGCACCCCTAACTCCCATCTGCAGGCATTTCTACTGTAACTGTATTTGAAGTGATCCTCCCTACTTGACTATGTGGGGGCGGGCCTTAAGAGGCACCAGGGTTCTCTCCCGCCATTTGGCTAAATACCTAGCACAGAAGTGGACCCACTGAAGACCGTCAATAAATACCCATGATAGGAGGGCACAGCAAGGAAGGAATTACGCAAAGATAATTCAGTACTGTCCCCATGAAGAAAACAAGTATCTAGACTGAGGTCAGCAGATACCACCATACAAGTGTGATGATCTCTTTACCCCCTCCCAGGGAAGGATAGCTTCCTTCCCTAGCTCTCAGGGAGTGGGGCTTCCACCAGAAAACAAAGGACAGACACACCATAAGATATCTTTGTTACTAATCCATCGGTCAGAGATTTTGCCACTTATTTTAAATCTCCATGTTGATTCCCCAACGCCGGGCTAGCCAGACGGAAGGTGAGCCATGGTCTAATGACCATGCTTCTAATGGTCTGTGGTTTTCAGACAACACTGCTGAGGTTGCCTGGGGAGAAGGTGCAGATCCCGAGGACGCACTCAGCAGGTTGGACACACAGACAGGCAATGTGTACCACAGTGTGTGTGGAGACGATGGTGTCACTCTTCCTACACCACAATGCACAGGTCGTCAAAGCACCTCCTAGAAGGTGTTCATTAAGGGGTTTTTAAGGCTTGGTGAACACAGGAAGGAAGGGACGCACTCATGAGTGCCCACGTGGGGTTCAGTTAACAGCTCCTCCGCTTACCACTCTCCTGACTCAGTTTCTACAGAAACTGAGTCATTTCTAGATGACCAGGTCACACAGGAGAATTACATGAGTTGCTGCATGTTGGATTCTGCATGTTGGAAGTATTTATGAGTGTAAAGTTCAGAGTGTTTTCCTGTATGTTTCTGTAGTGACACCACATTACCTGAAATGCCAAAGAGGCAGGTACCTGCTCCGTCCCAGAAATAGCATCTGTCATGACACTCTGCGTCTCTATCTCACTTCAACAATCTTGTTAAAGGGTAGGATGCTCAAGCATTTCTGGCTACCCCCTGCCTTGCTCTTCCTCAGTTTCTCTCATCCCACCCTGACAAAAACAGCATGGAACCAGATGACTTGCAATAATCTGGGGCCCAGGACACTAACCTACCGTCTGACCACCTCCATCTCACAAGCAGCAGGACAGAACCACCCCCCACTCCCACTTCCTTGCCACTGCAAGAAGAGAAAATCTCCCTAGAGAGCAGAGCCACTTGGCACTGATGCCAGCCAGACTCTACAGACTGGAACCCTCACCCTACTGATGCCTGGATTTGCCCTGTCTGATTTACCAATCCCTGATGCTGTGCTATTACATTGAGTAGAGCCACTTGTGGGCCTAAATGACCATGGGCTCATTCCCTTTTCTCTGTTCTTGATTCTTAAAGTTTCACACTAGATTCTTGTACCAAAGTACAGATATTCAAAGGGGGAAATGTACTGAAACAATTGAGTTATAAAGATAAGGACATGATAATAACTAGCAGGCGATTTCTACACTGAAAATGATGGAACACAAAACTATGTTTAAAGAGCAAAGACAATCAGTCGTGCTTATTAATAAAGCACTAGATTGTCCCTATCTGCCATGACCTTCGTGTTGTTTTGAGAGTTCTAGGTGGCTGAGATCATATCAACTTCACACTGAGGTTCCTCCGGCAACCTGTGCAGTTCTTTTTCCTACCTATGGAATCACACTGTGAGCCAGTTATGGGGTGCCGTTACCCAAACCAACAGCCACAACCCCATGGGATTGTGGAGGGTAACGATGGTTGCGAACAAGCCTGACGCTTTTCCTGCCCCTCACTGCTTTCGTGAGTCAGCCCTGACTCTCTTCACACCTACCGGATAGGAAGTCTCCTGCCAGAGAGATCATTTAGGGCTTAAAGGGAAAAGTTGCTTACTCATGAAGAAGATTTGGTAGGATGCTCACACATACCCTATCTGAGGCCAGAGCTGAGTCTTTAAGCACCATGCCAAGCTGTCTCCATTGAGACAACCAGAAGCATGGCTTCTAAAACTGAAATAAGGGGCATGTTTTAAAGACTCGCAGTATCTCAACAATGGGCTTATGTGGCACAAGGGAAGATGAGCTTACAGGGAAAGGGTAACTGAGTTGGCTGTTTGACCATCAGTGTAGAGATGCCACCATTACCTAGAGGTGAAAAAGGACTCGGCCTGTGGGTGTGTGAAGAACATTTTCAAAATTTAAGTCTGTGTCAGTTTAAAACTGAAACAAAAAGGAACAAAATTTAAGTTAAATGAGAGAAATGCAGAAATGCCTAAATGTGGTGGGCCCCCAGCGGGGATCGGGATCAGATAACACACGCTGTCCGTCATGTGTGGCTGGGAATAAGAGGGGTAGACATCCCAAGATAAAACTACAGTAAAGGTCCTACAAAAATATGGGACTAAGTCCAGTAACAGATCTCTAAATCTACTGTCCCGCCTCATTCAAATGACATAAAAACACAGACACAAAATGAGGAAAAACACACCCAAATGATGACTCATGGATCACTTTCAGTCCAATTTGAGCTAGACCAAGCAAGAAAAAGCAAGCTGTCTAGGAAAATAAGTATGCACATGATAAGAATGCTTTCAACACCCAGCAGGCCCCTGGTAGGAAAATTTAAAGTTTTTCCTATCACCCAAGACTCTTGTTTTATGTCAAAGAAACCTATTACCAAAATATGGCTGTGTCTAAGAAGCCTAACTCAGACATAAATGATTTGGAGGTTAATACTTAAAACATGTCTCACCGTAAGGATGATGTTCTGCTATTTTAAATTAAAACTGGAAAGCTTTTTCTTCAAAACGTTGTTTTTCCTGTGTTTTAGTAAGCTGGCTGTAGTTGTGACTCGAAGAAGAAAGAACCATTTGATGAAGCTCTACTGAGAGGGCAGAAAAGAGCTGGTGACAACTTGGTCACAGAGTTGTCACGAGTCTACCCCAAGAACGTCCCTCCACAGCCTGTCTTCCTAAGCGGCGGTGGCCTTGGCCTCTACCTACTTTCTCAGAGCAATGAGCTCCACTTCCCCGTGGGCCATGGCCTCCCCAGTCATGAGGAGGGGAGTGAGCCCTACAGCAGAGTGAGCCCCTGTCAGTTCTAAGATAGGGAAAAGAAAGACAAAGAGGGAAGAAGCCTAAAAGAGCAGGAAGGGAGCAAATTTGAAGGGAAAGGGGGTAAGATGGCAGGAGGGAGGCAATGGAGGAGACGAAGACAGGGTGAAAAGAGGGCCATGTTCTTAGGACCACGAGGTCCGAGGACCCTGGCGCCCTAGCCTGCTCTTCCCCTGAGGGAGAAACAGAGCCCATGTCTCTGAGGCCGTTACCTGGATGAGGTCGTCCAGCTCCGTGGAGTTGACGCAGGCATGCTGGGCTATGAAGGTCTGCTTCTGGATCACAATGGTGGTCCTCTGGGAGATCTCCTGAGGCTGCTCCAGTGCCTTGAACACCGTGGCTCCGATGATCAGGTAGAGCACGACCACCAGGAAAATCGTGGAGACTGTCTTCCATTTCATAACATTAATGGCCGAGTCACTCTCCACCCGGGAAGCGAGCACGGTGGGTTTTGCAGAGAACGAGAGCCTCGGTTTGGAGTTCTGAGCCGCAGACTTGGGATCCAGCAAGTCAGGGGCCGCCACTGACAACAGAGAATTGGGGTTAGGCGGGAGGAGTCTGGAAGCAAGGGGCTAGCTGCTTTGTTAGGGGGTCAGCCAGGGCTGGTGGGCGCAGGGTAGCGGGAGCTGAGGAGCCTGGCCCAGCACCCTTCCCTAGTCACTTGCAGAGCCATATATATGCTCAGGGAAGGGGGTGGGGCTTCTGCCCTCTGCTGCCATTGGACAGCAGGTGAATGGGAAAAAAATGAGTCAGACCAAGAAGGCAAAAACAAAACAAATAAAGGAGTGCCTAAGGGGTTTCTTGTTAACTTCTAGATTTGTTTCTGCCCATTGTACGTGTCAATGAAAATGCCTGGAGCTCCCAAAGACTGATGGTAGTAGAGAAGGTATTTGCTCCTGAGGAAGGCTCATGGCTAACTTCTGTACATCAGACCTTCCCACTACAAGTAATCAGAATAAAGAGCGTTTGCTGTTTGCGTTTTCCAATTTCTTGCAGTGAAGGGATTGCAACCAGCGCTGTTCAAGACATAGTGCATACTTTCTGGTGGGAACAAAGCACTTGGTCCACTCATATCTGGTGTCCCTCTTCCAAAGTGGACACAGTAGGAAGCCTGGTTTTGCGATCTCTTACGTCTTTAAAGCACAAAGGGTATTGCAAACTCTTGAGCCACCACAGCCAAGACGTGAGAATGTCCCTCCACTTCGCCAGCCAAAGGCTGAAGAGGCCAGCACACTGCTTACACCTTAAGAGTCTGCGCTCTCTGCATGAGGCTAATTGCGCCATTAGAGCTCCCAGATGCTGTGAGGTGACTCCAGCTCCATCTATTATTTATCCCGACTCTTCAAAATCATCATTAATGGCTTTCATTTTAGAAAATACAAAAGCTGTCCAGTGGCCACTCACCACAGAGGGAAAACAAGCCATTCCCCACACAGTAGTTGTTTGGAGAGGCAAGAACGGGCTAAGGTGGGTTAACAGAATGGCTGAAAGATGGGAACACACACCAGCACGAGTCATCGGTTTGAGGCTCGTCACTTACAAAATACGCCGGATCACTGCCGTGTATGCAATATAGGTTTCATTAAAGCATAATCTAAAATTTACTTTTCCATAGGCAGTTAACAAACCCCCCATAGAACTGCACCCCGCAGCCCCCGAAATTACTCAAGGGGGAGGCAGTCTTAGCGTCAAGTTCCACACAGCCTGCCCTCGTGCCTAACACTGTGTGAATATGGAGGCTTCCACGGCGGGGTGTGAGCTCCTGAGGTGTGTCTCCAGCTGCCCATCAGAAGGACACTTTCCCAGCAGTTGTCTGCTGCACTAGAGGAAGGAGAGCCGGGAAATGAAGGCAGATGACAGGCTCTCCTCAAGCAGCCAAGGTCACGGGATGTCCTGACTTTGAAGAGATGAAACCAGAGTGGACGTGAGGACACAGCCCCCGCCCCCAGCCGCAGCAGCAGCAGCAGCAGCAGCAGCCCTCACCGAGGCTCCAGACTCCCGGAGTCTCCGTGGGGTCAGCTTCCTGAGTGAGGCTCAGCCCACCGCCTACAGGTGTGACCGCCTCCCTCTCCGCCCACTCGCCTGTTCTGGGCAAGGCCGCAGACTACCGGGCCCCTTTACTCTACCGGCAAGGGCGATGCCACTCACATTAAGCACGCGAGCAGGTGTTGGCTGTTTGGATCTTTAAGCGCTAATAGAAGTGCTTACAGCCGTTAGAAACCACTGTGACCTGTGGCCAGCACTCCTCCACACTTCCCTGCCTTCAGAATCTGACTGAAATATGATCTAAAACTGAGCCAGCTTTGAATTAACACACACGCACAGCAGAGGAGACCTGCACCACCTCTAACAAACCTCCCCGACTCCCCAAGGGACTGATTTTTACCCTTTGTCACCTAATTCTCTTTGTCAGAGAATTAGAAACCACTGCCACTGTTTACCCAGCCCCAGCCTGAAATCCTACCAAGATACTGTCGTGATGCACTGCGGGAGAGAGAGGGCAATGGTATTCTCTCTCTCTCTCTCTCTCTCTCTCTCTCTCTCTCTCTCTGTGTGTGTGTGTGTGTGTGTGTGTGTGTGTGTGTGTGTGTGTTAGGCTGATAAATTTCCAGAGAATGATACATTCTTTTAAGCTGTGGCCTTATATTTAATTAGCAGAAATAGATAATGCACAATTGGCAGATTTAACAGACAGACGATGGTAGAATACAAAATAAATATTTAAACAAAACAACAACCAGAAAACCAGCCTTTCCTCCCGCCTGATCTAGACTCTGATTCCCAGCCTCCACTGTTTGGAGCTCGCGGAGAGGTTGGTTTCCACACACCCTCAACACCATCACTACCTCTCCCCTCCCCCAGCGCTCTGCTCTTCATGCTCCCGGTCTCTGGTCCTCACCCATAACTGTCTATTCCCGCCAGCCACCAGTGCCCCCGAAATGGCAGCAGAAGCAAGCTTTTCATTTTCTTTCCCCCAGCAGCCCTGCGTGTCCCCCATGCAATGGGCAACAAGTGTGACAGGGCCACCGTGCAACCTGCTTGCGGGCTACTCTCCAGGGCTGACCCTCCTCTCTGGAAACTGTCTCAAGATGCACCAAACCCACACCCGAGGGAGGCAAACGCAAGAAACCCAGGCACCAGCGGAAAAGCGCGAGACGGAGCCAGGAATGGATCCCCAGCCGGGGCTGGGGTCGCCAAGCCAGGATCACATCCAAACCACAGAACGGAAAGGAAGATGAGGAGCCAGGGGACCTCCGCCACCCTCCCGGGAGGGAGAGCGCACGGCCGGGGTGGGTTCCCAGAGGTCTCACCTCCTGCGGTATAGCCGGGTCTCTCCCGCGAGGCGCTGGCAAGCATGAGGCATGCAGCATTCACAATGTTTGTTTGTTTGTTTGTTTGTTTAAACAGACTTGATGCTTTTATTTTTTTCTTTCTCTCTTTCTTTCTCCTTTCTTTCTTTCTTTCTTTCTTTCTTTCTTTCTTTCTTTCTTTCTTTCTTTCTTTCTTTCTTTCTTTCTTTCTTTCTTTTCCTTTTTTTTTTTTTTGTTACCAACACGCCATTGTACTCACTCCTTATTCCAAGACGGGCTGCGCTCTCCAAGCTGCACGGGCAGGCATTTTCCCCCGGCTTTGTTTTACAAGGTGGGGAGAGCGGGGCTGGAGGCGGGAGGGGTGTGGGGGGGGGGAGCGTGAGAAGAAACGAAATCCCGGGAAGGAGGGGACACCAGAGGCAGCAGGCTGGGCAGAGGGCGAGGCCGAGGCCAAGTTGGGCTAGGACGCCGCCGCCCCCGCGCGCGCTAGGTCACCCCGAATGCACGACCGCCTGGGGTCCGGCGCGGGCCCTGGCTGCGCTCGGCCGGTGGCTAGGTGCGCTCGGCCGGCTGCTCGGCGATGCCCGGGGCTCGGCGCGGGGGCGATGGCTGCAGCCCGCGCGGCCGGGAGCCCGGGTGTCTTTGTGCCGCGGCCCCGCGCAGCCCCTCTCCGCATGTCTTTGTGCGGCGCCCCGCCTGGCCCGAGCCCCGCCGGGCGCCCGCAAGGGGGGGTGTGGCCCGGGGTGGCCCGCCCGGCCCGGAGCTCCACTCTCCCCTCGCCTCGCCGCTCTTCCCTCCTTTCTGAACTCCCTCCTCCTGCCTCTGCTGTATCCCCGCCCGGGCTCGTCCCCCCGCCGCGCCCCCCTCCCATCCCTATGCGCGTCCGCGGCGCCCCAGCTGCCAATGCGTCCTCCCCGCGGCGCCCTCGGCCCGCCTCCCGCCCGGGGCCAGCTTGAGTCTCACCTGCACCCAACACCCAGGGTCCCACCACCTCCTGCTCTAGCTGTCAGTGTGAGTCCTCCATGGGGCTCCAAGTCCTGCCTTCTTGGAGTCCCGGTGTAGGAGAAGCCCCAGATCCCAGCATGTGAGTATCTTCTTCGCTAGCGCCCCTCCACTAGGGTGGCACAGGAGACACCACCCCGCCAGTGGCCTGTGAGCTTCAGATCGGGGGTCCCCGCAAAAGGCTACGGGGTCTTCTAAGGTCACGCTTCGGAAGGGTTAAGAAATAGTCTCTGCACACTCAGGGCTGCTTGATTTGGGCCTGGAGTTCCTGAGTCAGAAAGGCACTGGATGCCCAAATCAGGGGGAATGGAGGAAAACAATCTGCTATCCAGTCCCAAGGCTCAGGCCAAAGATGCTGAATGCTCTGGGCTTGGGCGGGTGTGAGGCCGGAAGACAGCCACCCTCAGGCTGAGCTTGTTCGCTGCCCCCTTCCCAACACCCATTGAAACCCCAGCTTGGTAGACAGCAGTTCTGCCCAGACACCTGAAGGGCAGCATCTGAGCTGCCGAACTCTTGAGGACGAGGGCTGATTTAGAACAGAACTGGCAGAGAAAAGGGAAGGAGATGGAAGGCTACCTGTACTCAGTGTGGTCCTTTAAAACCGGCCTGTCCCCAGCTGACCACCACCTTCTGCCCCATCAGCTGTGCACAGCCAGTGGTTTCCCAGGTACACGCAGGGAGCCACAGTCACAGCCTTGGCTGGAGCATGAACCTCGTAAGTCCTTTACAGGACTCCAACATCAATGATTTTTTGTTGTTGTTGTTGTTGTTGTTGTTCTATTTTTGGTTCCAGGATAATCCCAGCACCTGTTCCCTCTGCTGAAATAAAGACTCCATCTCGCCCCAATTTAAGAACGTTTTTTCCTTGACTTCTGGTCTCAAAAGTGACGTGTCATTTAAAAATATACCAGTCTGATCTCCCTACCAGACTGAGACCCTCTCAAGCTTCTAGGTCACAGCTCATGCTGTTGCCTCACCCGGTTGACTCATTTCACTTCATGCCTTTCTGGGCCCCACAGCCTTCTCTTTCTCTCTCCCTCTCAGTTTCTCCCAAAACACATGCTCCTCACACCTTGCAGGACTAAAGGATTTCATCCGTAGAGTTCTGTATGCAGAATATGCCTGTGCACAGAAGTGACTGCATCAGGGATTCATTTTAGGGGCTTGGCTCACACAGTTCCTGAATCTTGCAAATCCCTCTGGAATCCCAGAGCAGCTGGGAGGCTTGAGGCACATTGACTCCAGGTCTCTCTTGCTTCTGAGTGGCTGATGCCCACCTACAAGTCTAGAGTAATCTGGAGCTAACTCCACAGATAAAATGTCTCCACAGCAGTCTTTCAGTGCTGGACTGGCTTTCAGCAAGAGCTTCCATGCTGGGTGAGGTTTCTGGAGAGCCCCAGTTAGGCATCTTACCATGTGCTTTGCCTAGTCATCTTCACCCTTGTCACAGACTATCCTGTGGGCTCTGGGAGGGCTGACACCATGTCCCATTACACCCAGCACAAGTGAGGGGTGCTGTGTTCAAGGGGAGGAGTTGTCAATGATGAGATTTTCATTCTCCTGTTTCCCTCCAAGCATCCAGAGCAAGTACACCCAACTTACACAGAGAAACTGTGTACACGGACAAACTGAAACTTGAAATATTTTTTCACTACACAGCCAAGTTGTTGCCTGCATGAAATGACCCCAGGCTATCCTTCCAGTTTCTCCCCCTTCCCTTCCATTTCTTTGCTTTCCCTAAGTTTTTACAAACCTTGGGGATACTTTTCCTTCTCTGCATCTTCTTGCCTTGATTGGTTTTCTGTCAAATAAGTGACTTCTCAACACACTGAGACAGCCAGCATCACCCCTGTGGGTTTCTGTGCTCCATGGCTCCATGGCCCCACAGCTTCCCCGTTCCCACAGGCAGGCTTTCAGTTTCCCCACCAATCCCGACGCTGGATTGCCATTCTCCCTGCCGGCCCACCAGCATCCTGTGTGCTGGGTGCTTTGGTTGATGTGAGAGAACATGGGGACAGGAGACCTGGCTCATCTGATAAGACCATTTGCTGCTGTAGAAGAGGATCTAAGTTCAGGTCCCAGCAACTACATGGTGGCTTCCAACCATCTGTTACTCCAGTTCCAGGATTCCTGATACCCTCTTCTGACCTCCGGGGGCACTATACAAACCTGGTGCACAGAAATGCATGCCAGCAAACACTCACACACATAAAATAAAAACAAATGTCTAAAACAAGAAAGAAAAGCAAACAGAAAAGATTCTGAACCATGCCAATGAAACTTACTCCAACAAGCTGAAACCGAGAGGACCACAGAAGCACTGAGGCCTTGGCTGACTCTGGCCTCAGTCCACACCAGCCCCACCGTCCTTCCTTCAACAACCCTGCCCCTTTAAGGGACTTTGTAGGACAAAGACATGCACTGGAGTGTGTGAAACATGAGGAGGGCCAGATTGTGTGTCACTGAAACTAGAAAAACAAGGAAATGGGCGGATTGTTCTGTTAGCCACGCTCACACCTTAATCCGTGCACCCCAGCCTCATCAGGAGTGTAATGGAAGGTCAGAGAGTCGAGTTCCTCATGGTTCAGGGCTTCACAGGCCTTATTTTTTTAATGCACAGTGATGATATCGGGCTCCCACAAAGCCTCCTTCTGGTCCTTTCAGAGGATAGATATGCCATGATCCAACTTGCAGCAGCATGAACACAGAGCTCCATTTCATGTTATTTCTGCCCTTTATTGATCCTTGCCTACTCAGAATGCCCTCATGGGGGAAAAAGCACTAAGAAATGAGCATGTTTCTTTGTTCGTTGTTTTGACCACATCAAAAGAATTCTGTGAGCATCCTACGTCGGCCACTTCTGAACCCTGAGTGGGAAGAGGTTCTTTATCAGTTTCCTGATCTACCATGGGGGAGTCAGGAAGAGCCCACATGTGTCGTCACCTTCACAGTACTATAGTGGACTACGTGAGGCAACTAGCCTAGAAACAGAAAGGCTCACACCATCCCTGAAGGTTCCACCACAAAGCCACATGGTCCCACTCAGTAAGCCTCTGACCTCATGAAGGCCTCGTGAAGGCAGAGCTGCCATAGCTATACCACTTCCATCGTAAGCAAAGGAGCTGATGAGCACCACCGGGCAGCCCGCGTCCCACAAGCTGCCTTTGAGCCCAGCTTCCAGGGACCTAAAGCCCTCCCTCCAGGCCCCACTGCCCACCCGTCCACAGAGCTTCCTACTGAATACTGCCACCCTGAGGACTTCAACTTGCACACAGGAGCCTTTGGGAGAAATTCTAGACCCAAACACTGACACCACTTACGTTTTAATATGGTAATTTATCCAGTAGCCTGACAGCATGAACAGGGAGCTACTGATGAAGCCAGACCACCAACAAATTCCAGCTCCTGGACATATTTTATTTTGTTATTTATTTAGTCTTCTGGGTCACAACATTCTACGGTTCTGAGGAGGAACAAAGCATACTGGTCAGATAGTTTCTGTTGCCTACTCCACACTGAGCAGGTCTATAGCAAGGATGCTTCCTTCAGAATGGCCTGAGGAGGGTAGCATACGTGAGCACACCTGCAGCACCTCAACACACGGCATTAAGAAACCTATAGGGCCTGTGGCAGTGTGTTATGTTGAAAGCCCAGAGAAGGCACTTCTGAGGAAGTGAGCCTATGAGTGAGCTGAGCCTATGTGTGAGCTGAGCACACGTGTGAGGATGTAACAAATATAAGGAAGGATGGTCCCCAACAGAAGAGCCTGACCAAGGCCGGTGGAGGACACAGCTGGGAGAGCACGGGGAGCTCAGCCCGGGGACCAGGGCAGGTGGGGTGAATTACACTGCAGCAGAAAAGAATCGACATGGGCTCTAAGAGGCACCAGATGCCAGTCAGATCAGAGCTGTGCAGCTGCATTCAGAAGGCAATCCTTCAAGACCAGAGTGTGATTGTTTTGAAGACTGTATGTGCTCACAATTATAGTGTGTCCATCAGAATGGACGTTAGAAATCTCTGGGGAGACAAGACAGGTGTGCAGAGGGTCCAGGCAAGCACTATGTGGGACGGGGCATCACCTGGAGGGGCTGGGAGGACCCACAGTGTTCCCCCACATGCAGAGATCTGATGTCTTGTGACTTCAGGGAGATCTGAGAACTGTCACCACAAATCCCCAGGAGACACTAATGCTATAACCCAAGGACTGCACTTTGGGAACCATTTGATAAGAGATGGGATCCAGGCTGGTCTGCCATGAGAGTACATGCTCACTGGGTAGTTTCTAGGAGTGTTGGGAAATCCGGCTCAACATCAGGGTAACTATTGGCAGATCATGGCAGACACGCACATATGTCATATTAAACCTCAACTTCAAAGTGTGAGGTGCAAAGGCTTTTCCATTTTTAACACAGCATTTCTTTATCAGTTAATTTTCTGGTGCTATGATGAAACACCATGACCAGAAGCAACTTATAAAAGAAAGAGTTCATCTAGGCTCATAGTTCCAGAGGGTAAGCGTCCATCATGGCAGTTGGAATGGCAGCAGGGGCAGACATGGCAGCTGGAGCAGGAAGCTGGGAGCTCTCATCCTCAACCACAAGCCAGAAGTAGAGATAGAGTGAACTGAAGGTAGTATAGGAACCAAAACTCTCAAAACCTGCCGCAATGACACACTTCCTCCAGCAAAGCCACAGTAAAACCTCCCCAACAGCGCCACCAACTGGAGAGGAGGTGTTCAGATACTCAAGCCTGTGTGGGACTTTCCCCATTCCAAACACAATAGCCTTGTGCCCCTTCCCTGGTAGCTTTCTCAGTTCCTGATGGCTGCCCCACGCAGGCGCTGCTTCGTATAAATCCCAGGTCGCTGAGGGCCTCTACCAGCCCCACAGTCTCTGCTGTGCCTTCGCTTGAGACCACAGCCTTTGCTAGTGCCAACCCTAGTTCTGGGAGAGACAACTGAGCACTTCGTCTGAGGTTTCCCGGGCAAATAGACAATGCCAAGAGTGACTCCCTGAAGATGTGTTCGACTGAGAGCAAAGCTGCCGGTGTTCTCGCCTATGCCTTTTGCTCTCCTTTTATGCTTTTGTATCTGCAACTGAATGAACAAATGCAAAACCCAAGGCCATATGCTAGACTTACAGAAGATTTAACATTAGCCCTCCATGTATTACCCCAGGCCATATTTACTCTAGAAAAGAATCCTAAAATACAGGTAATGCCTTTATATTAGATTCAAAATTTGGTAAAGTGTTCAGGGACTTTCTACATTCCCTAAAATGGGACTCAGGCACTTTGACTCCCTGACAGGTCTATCCCTGTGTCCTCTTGTTCACGGCTCCCTAATGGCCCCATCTCCACTAAGAACCAGTCCCTTTCCACACTGCAACAGCACGGACCCCTTGCAAGTAAAATGTGCAGGTGCTGGAATCCTCAGCACCCTCTTTCTCTGGTGCCTTCCACAAGCAGGTTACAGTGTGAAAGGTGCCCCAGGGCCATGCATACTCCTGAGGAGAAGAAAGAAGGGGAAGAGGGAGGATGGGGAAGGAGGAGGGAGAACAAAGGGACGAGGGAGGGAGAGATGAGGAAAGGAAGAGAGAGCCAAGTGTGTGAAGACCCTTCATTTGTAATTTAATCCTCATACGAGCCACATGAGACAAAGGACACAGTTCTCGTGAAACAAACCACAGAGCACTCAGCCTTAGAGCAACCAACTAACCTCCCTGAATAACATGGGCCAGCGAGTGCGCTGAGCTACAGGGCTGATCACCAAGAGCTTCAGTTTCTCTCCTTCATGCAGCCACCCGCTCAATGCCAGCTTCCTGAACGCATCCTACCACTTCTCCATGAGCCTTCGCACATGCCAGCTCTGCCAGCATGGACTGTGCCTGCCCCCTTCCTTCACAGAATGCGACTTGCATTCACCCAGCAGACCTCAGCTAAAACACCTCTCAGGAAAATTCAGCCCAGGGCCCCAACACATCTTAAAGGGCACCCCACACCCTTGCTTATGGCTTTGCTGTCGTAAAATGTTTATTCAGACTGACTTTTGTTACTAATGGAGCAAAGGCGGGGGTGGCTAAAACAATAGATATGTGTGGTCTGCCTCCTGAACCAGAGGGCAGAAATCAAGGTGTCCAGGGGCCAGGCTCAGAACCCTAAGAACTCCCCAGGGTGAGTTCTGTTGAATGCCAGCTCCTGAAGTTGGCTGGAATCCATGGTGTTTTTTGGTCTAGGGACAGCACGCCCATTCCTGTATCCTTGTCTTTCTTCATATCATGTGTGCCCTCTGAGTGGTCAGTTTCCATGCCTTTTTAAAAGATATCAGTAGTCATGTTCAGGCCTAATGACCTCATCTTAATCGTATCTGCAAAGACCATATTTCCCAGTAAGGTCACATTCCAAGGTGCTGGGATTAAGATTTTATTTATTTTTCCCAAAAACTGGTTGTGGGGAAATACAATTCAGCCTATAACAGTGCCTGCAAGACTCAAATAAAGAGACCTTGGCATCTTGTTCCTCTTCACTATAGCCAACACACAGTAAGTACAAAAATCAATGCCTATTCCGTGAGTCAAAGCCCCTAAGAAGCGTAACTGAGAGAGCTCAGCCATCAATCAGGGGTCCAGATCTCAAAGCCCACGCACCATGCGCGTATAGAGTGTGTATCAGGAACAGAGCAAACATTTCAGTCAGCTCTAATTGCTTCCTGACAGCAGGAAACACTGACCCAGTGTCTGAGAGAACTTCCGATGTCTTAGAAGCCAGATTTTCAAATTATTTCAGAAACTTTCTCTAATTTTCAAATTGAGGAAAATCAGATTTCAAAGATGAGCAATTACTGACAAGACAAGAGAAAACAAAAGCTTCCGCAGGCTGACCGTGGTCCTGAGGATGCCTGGCCACAGCTGCTCTGTCAGCGCAGCCTCTGAGAGCCCAGGAGTACAGCTGCCATAAAACGACCATCGGGTTATACAGTCTGTGCTGCAGTGTCTCGTTTTGATTGCTCCCACACAGGGCTAGCACGCAGAAGGCTCTCCCCTCTCTGATATAAAACTGAAGGGCTGTCAGGAAAAACACAAAGCCTTCAAGGTAAGTAATCCTTTACTACGATGTCTGGGGAAATTCCTGCTAAGCACAGATAGGGTATGGCCCCGTGCTGTACAAACAGTACCCTCACGTCACTCACAGCTAGCCCTCGTTGGATCCTTCACCACTGCTACCTTCCTTGTGAGGTCACTGAGGTCGTGAGCCCTCTCTGGCTGTGACAAATGCCAGAGGTTACTCAGCCTGTCCAGAGATAAGGCTTACTTCTGGCTCCAGCTCAGGAGCTCTCCATCCATTCCTGGCAGGGGCTTTCACTGTGGGCTAGTGAGAGTGCACTGAGCAGCACACACAGACCTTTCACCTCACAGGGACAATCAGAGGACTGAAACAGGCTTGACCCTTGCAACCCATGCAAAGACGTGCCTCTTAAAGGATGGAAGGCCTCCATAAAGGCTCCACCATCTCCAAACAGCAGGGAGCCAGGCTTTCAATCATGACTGAGGTGGGGGAGGCCAATAGGAAGAGTTATTCATCTAATTTAAAATTTCCAGATCCAAACACTAGCTGTCCTTGTCTATGGGATCACTCCACCTCCTTCTAATCCATCAGATTCCTCTTCTTGAAGCTCCCACCAAAAGCATGCTCCTAAGCATTGCCTCAAGGGCCAGGGCCATGAACCAACTTACTGCTTCTGCAGATTCCCGAATTCATCTCCATTCTCCAAAGGGATGAGCCAGTCCTTCCCCTGAAAGCTGTCGATGCTTGCCTGATGAAATTGTTTCTGCTATACTCTTCTCCCAAGTTCCTGCTTAATTCCTGTGCACTTTTGTGACAGTGCTGTGTAGCCTGCCCTCCAGCAGGCTGCTTTGGAAGCCAATGGAAGAAGGGTGGTTACCCAGGAATGTAGTCATATTGCTTCTACACTCTGCAGGAAGCGGTGTCTGAAGAAGGCTCCGTGATGCAGAGGGCACCCTGACCTTTCCTAAGGAGCTGTTCAAAACATAAGGCTTCTCATTGGTCATTAGCACAGTCTGCCTCCGTGGGACAATGGACATGATTTGGTAATGAGCAGGTAAGAGTGTTAATCCTGGGTAGATGTGTCAACATCACACTCAAACCAACTATGCAACTACGCAAATGTGCTTATGGAGCATCAAAACACCCCTTGAAAGGCAACTCGGACCAACATAGCAGTTTCTATATTACAAAACCCTACAACCAAGACAGAAGCAAGAATTAACTGTGACATGGAAGGCTTAGTCTGACCCCTAAGTTCCTGTGACATACACTTCTTCATATATTAGATGAAAAATTCACTCCAAAACTTTGAGTTAGGTTATTGGTTATTTAGATTTCTTGAGACATCCAACTCACTGCACATTATGACTAAACTTCTCTGTGACATTATCCATGCGCTCATGTCTAGTGAACTTGTTAGATGCTGAGACACACTTATGGAACACCGTACCTTGTGTGGACTTCTCATTATGGCTGCCTTCCTCTGCTCAAACAGAGGCTAATGGGCAGTGAAGGGCCAGTACCTCACCTGAGTTCTTTTTGGCTTCTAAGCACACCGACCGAGTAGATATTTGAGTATTTTCTGAATTATTATTGTTATTATTTTATTGTATATGTATGGACGTTCTGCCTGCATATATGTCTGTGATCCTCATGCATGTGGTCCACAGAGGCCAAAAGGGTGTTGGATCCCTGAACTGGAGTTATGGGTGGTTGTGAGCTGTTTTGTTGGTGCTAGCAATCGAAGCTGGGTCCTGTGCAAGAGCAGGCAGCGCTTTTAACCACAGAGCCACCTCCCCAGCCCCTGTGTTTTCTTTGTGGAATGAACGGTGACAACATCACCATTACTCCCAGCACAGACACAAATCAGCTCCTATAATGTCCAGATGATGTGTTCCATTGTAACCGTGTTTATCACCAACAAACACTGAACTCATTACTTCTGAAACATGGGCAGTCCATGTGCTTCTCTCACATTCCTCATCATCACAAGGGGTTTAGATGACAGATTCACGGGGAGCACTCCGCCCACTAGGTGAAGATGGTGAACTGTCTAGATTTCAGTCCAGGCCCAGACAAATGTCACCTGTCTCCTCATCTGAGAAAGGGGAGTGAAAACTATAGCATTGCCAGTGTGTTAATGAGCCTGAGAGAGGAAACACTTGAAAATATGCTTTGAGTAGTGAGGGACATATCGCAAGACCTTGGTTAACACTGGCCACTGCTGTCACTGTCGTTGGCAGCCACAATCCAAGAAAGAAGAGAGACTCCTGAGATAAGAAGGAGATACAGAAAGGAAGAGGCCACTCATGTTCCAGAAGGATCCAGAAAACATTGGAAAGCTGCCTTTTAGGAATCAAAGGAACAGCTTGAGTCAGGGTGTAATCAGATAGCCCAAATGAGGGAATCAAACCCATCCCCATTCTGGAGAAAAGAGGATGTTAAGCGGTTCCCTCTGGGGTCAGCTAGTCTTTTATGCACTCCCTGTGTGAAGCCCTCAGAGGCAGTGAATCAGTGGGGGGTCTCAGTCAGCACTGTCAGAAAGGTGAGGGTGGGGCCACAGGGGCTCCCAGAAACAGACATAATGGACCTAGAAACAGCCACCCCAGCGTCTACTGTGCACTTAGTAAAGTTTCTCTTGGCCGTGGCCTCCAGGGTCTGAGCCGCGGCTCTCTGATGTCCCTGACATGGTGTTCAGCCGGTTTCCAGTCTCCTTAGAAATCCCCATTGCTCTACATGCTCGGGCTTTGGCAGATTTCGTTTTCCTTCCTGTTGAAGTTGTCCTCTGGACGCAGGTAAAAAGTCTTTTCTAGTAGCAGGATTTTGATTAAAACAATTTTTTTTTTCCGAACTATAGTTTGCTGGTTGCTAAGAGAACATTTGCTTGTAACAGCATATAAACATAGTAAGGGCCTGGAGAGAGTAAGGGCTCCAAGTCAGCAGGTAAAGTCACAGCACGATCGCTTTGACTCAGTGTGTGCCCTCTCTCCGTGCAGCTTTACCCCTCCTTCTCGCCACACTGCTGCACGAGGCTCGCTTTAATTAATACCCAGTTGTCAAATATTTGCAAAACTATTTTTAAGGATTGGTGGAAATCTGTTAGCCACTAAGGGTAGCTATGAATGCTATTTCATGATCTTTTTCATTTTCTTCCTGTTTTTGTGCATTTACTCCCAGCACTGGAATGCTACATTTTGTGGTGGTTTTTCTTTGGATGAAAATTGGGTGGAAAAAAAAAGAAATTTGCTTGGCATTTTCCATTGATATCCTCTCAGGAGGGGGGGCCGGTGCTGCATTGCTCAGATTCCAAGCTGACTCCCAGTGTTCCTGGTAATGAACTGTCCTGTTTCTGTTTTGTTTTGTTTTTTTTGACTGGAGTCACAGTTGTCATTTTTGGGTACAGCATTATATTCTTCACATGTACTAACTGTGTGCCAGACAGCATCGATCCTAACTGCAGCTACTTTCCCGGTGGCCCTGGACTTGAATATTGCATTCGGAGTTAGCCTTAGTCGGTGTTCATTGCTGTGAAAAGACACCATGATCACAGCAACTCTTACAATAGAAAGCATTTCATTGGGATGGGCTTATATCTTCAGAGGTTTGGTCCATTGCCATCATGGTGGGGAGAATGAGCGCACACAGACAGACATGGTTCTGGAGAAGATACTGAGAGTTCCGCATCTGGATCCACAGGCAGCAGGAAGAGACGGTCAGCCATGAGGCCTGGGTTAAGCTTTGGAAACCTCAGAGCTGGAGTTCAGTAACACACTTCCTCAACAAGGCCACACCTTTTAATCCTTCTCAAGTATGCCATTTGCTGATGACGAAGCATTCAAATATAAGACCCTGTGGGGACCAGTCTTATTCAAACCACCACAGAAGCCCTTGAATATATACCATAGCACAGTTTAGGCATTTAATAAAAATGTAATCATTTCTTCTATTTACACAGGATGATCTTAAATGCTTTAGGGAATGGGTAATAAAAACACAAAATTAGACAGCCATCACAGTAAAGCTGAGCACCCCAAGTTTCCATGAAAAACCCACAGTGAAACCCAAAGATAAATTTGGAAGGGATCATACAAGAAATGCCTACTAAAATGTATATGATTTATTTTAAAAAATTGCACAGTACATCAGCCAGTTGTATTTGGAGGACTGTTTTTTTTTTAATTACTTTGTTTGCAGTTTGTTGAAATAATAAATATGAAAGTAAATTTTAAAATGTGTGTGTGTTATACATGAATACACGAGAATGTCAGAGGACAACTTGTGGGAGTCCATTCTTTCCTCCTAAAATGTGGGTTCCAGGATGCACACTCAGGTCATCAGACTTAGTGACAAGCACCCATAAATTATGTTCTTTAAATCCACGACTGTGATACCTTGGCCATTATTCTGGTTTACGTTTGCTCAGAATCTTCTAGAAAAGGATCACCATGACTTCAGTTATTCTGTTTTGAGAACATACCATAAAGCATGGCATGACTGTGACTATCATGATGCATTGAGGCCCACTAATACCCTTTTCTCCTTCTTGAGGGTGAGTTGTTTGGAGCAGGGACCCTGTTGCCCCATGATTTATCCTTAGTGTCTAACATGTGGTAAATTCTCACTGAATTCTTGTTGAAATGAACTCAACTATTTTGAGAGTACCCAAGATTTGGGTATCAATCAATGGGTGAAAACAATGTGGCAACCAGACACAAGGGAATATTACTCAGACATAACAGTAATGACATTCAGTTGTTTGAAGCAGCACGGATGAAACTGGAAAACAGTACATCATTTTGAAAGTTGTTAGTTGTTACATATTTCAGAAGTACAAAGGAACTGGAATGTGACCATTAATTTGGATTTTAAAGTTGCAGACATTTCCAGATTTGCCTCAGATATATATTTTTTCCTTGCAGGAAAAAAATACAAGCAGATTTTCAGTTGAACTGAGCTCACCTGCTCCTTTCTTCTTTCTCTCCCCTCTCATGGAGCTGGCATTCTCCTGTGAGTTTAGATGTATTTTTCCAATGTGTGTATGCAGATACAAAAATATAAAGTAGTTTTACATTTCTATAAGTTACACTCTAAGAATTCTCTCCAACTTCCTATTTCATTACACATTTATGTCATCAGATTCATCCATGTTGTGGAATATAGAACTTTCTTAGAACCATACATTTTTCCCTTTCAAAACTGAAGCAAAATTATTTTCTATAAGCTACTTACATTAATTTTTTAAAATTACTGTGATAAAATATATAGACAGGAAGCAATAAGGAGAACAGGTTCACTGAAGTTTCCAGTTCCAGAAGGATAGTGTCCATCATGGCCCAAAAGACACCATAGGAGCCAGGGAAGACATGCAACAGGAGCAGAAAGCTGGCCCATCAAATTGCATCTGTTCTCAGGAAGCAGAGAGAGAACAAGGAGTCCTCTCCCCATCCCATAAGCGAGAAGTTTCCTCTTTTATCCTTCCCAAACAGTGTGACCAACTGGGAACCAAGTGTCCAAACCCATGAACCTAGGAGGGACATTTCATATTCAAACCCCACACTATAACTTGTCCTAAAGTTATGAAAATAAGGTTTATCTATAGGAACACAAGGCAAAGAGACGGACAAAGGATCTCTGCACACAGCCTCATGCCATCAGAACCTCTCTCTAGACTCACTCCTCTATAGAAGCCAGAGACCTGGGTTTAGACTGGGGATGAGAGGAAGAGGAGCTATCCACACTGGTGCATGGAACCTCACCTTACAGAGCCCCAAGACAACAGGATCCACACTTGCTCTGAGCAATGGCAAGGAGAGGAGGCCTGGATCCTTTTCAATATTTCAAGGAGATGTCCCCCTCCTTTCCCTCCCAACTTTTCTTGCAAAAGCATTGACATTGTTCACAGCAGACTAGGTCACACAAAAATGGCTGGAACAACATGTTTAGATTTTGTCCACAAATAAGAATGAAAGTTAGTGACTTAGAGAGAGAAACTTAATAGTTCATTTTATTAGCAAGTTCCAAAGAAATCACTTGTCTAGACAAATTTCCTTTTACTGCGTGGCTCCTAGGTGACTGATACGCGTTTAATGTGAAATTAAAACGTTACCCAATGTCTTGGTTAGGTGTCTAGTGCTGTGATGAAACGCTGTGGCCAAAAGTGACTTGGGAAGGGAAAGGTCTATTTCAGCTCTCAGCTCACACTCCGTCACTGAGGGTTGAGATGAGGATCCGATCAGGGCAGGAACCTCGGGGCAATAACTGAAGCAGGGACCATGGAGGATTTCTTCGTACCGACCTGCTTTCCACAGCAGGCTCTGCCTGCTTTCCTGCACAGCTTAGGACCACTTTCTCAGAGGCTGAGGACCAGGCTCGTCCACACCAATCAATAGTCAAGAAAATGACCAACAGACTTATCTACAGGGATTCTGATCAAGGGGTTTTTCTCAGTAGAGGTTCTTCTTTCCAGATGGCTCTAGCTTCTGTCAAGCTGACAGAACAACAACAACAAAGCCCAGCCGGGACACCAGGCCGTAACCGACCCTAGTAAGCACCTATATGGCCACTATGATAAAAATAATATTGGCTCTGAGATCTTCATATAGATCCTAAATAATTCAAATAATAATATGTTTTACATTACTTGGTTTAAGTGATGTCCCTTTTTTAATTTTATATTTTCTTCCTGAAAATATGGCTAAAGCTAAACATAAATCAAAGATTCTTTGGAAAAAAATAATAATTTTTTTTCTGTACCTCTGAGTTGCAAGTGTATGGACTTGAAGATTCCGATGCAACAGAATCCTAACTTAAAAAGGGGGAAAAATAAATGGAAACCACAAACATATAAGAGAATCTATCTCAGGGCTTCCACAAACCAGAACTGTCCATAAAAATCTATTACATTTTTGAAAGTTCTCTTCACAGAAAAAAAAAAAATGTAAATACTTGCTGGAAATGGTTAGATAAGTGTGTGGGATAAGAAAACAAAGCCTTGATTATGTAACTTCCAATTAGCCAATTTAAATCTACTTTAAACAAGTAGTGTGTTGGACTACCTCAGCATTTCAATCCCATATCATTCTTGCTTCCCAGAGACTCCTCAGATCAAAGAGCAACTCTGCCTAGCCTTATTAATTACTTTCATGTCTCTATGAAAAATGCCTGAACATCTTGAGGAGGAAGGCTCAGTGCGGGCTGTAGTTCCATCTGTGGCTTCTGGGATCCATGTTTCTGTGCCCATTAGAGGCAGAATATTATGGTGGCTAGAGAAGGCAGCAGGGAGTTTATCACACATGGGTCAGGAAGCAGGGAGATTGAGGGACACAGGAAGGAGCCATGGCAAGCTGCAGCCCCAAAGACATGCCCCCAAATGCCCATTTTATCCAGATAGGCCCGACCTGGCTCTTTCTCCACCTCCCAGTAAGACCACCATATGTGACTCCATGACAGGTTAATCCCCTGATTAGGTCAGAGCGCTCACATCTAAGGGGCCCTGGAAACCCCCGACACATCTGGGGTGTGCGATCCCAATCCTTGGGGTGCTTCTTAATCTAATCGAGTCATCCAGTGAAATTAGCCACCATGCTGCTTCACAGAAGAAAGCTCCTACACAAAAACCACCACAACACCTACCATCTCAAAATCACAGTAACAGGAAATGCTTTGCAAGTGAAGGTGCAGAGAAATTTAAGTACAGGTGACGTCATCACACAAGATGGGGCCAGGGCTTACCTATTGAACAGCTCTGCCTTCCCTGACGCAGCAAGCTGAGGGCCAGACAGAGTGGTCCCACCTCCAGCCCCTGAACTCTGTCCTCTTGAGTAGTCCTGACCTCTTCTTCCCTACCAGGGTCCCGCTGTGCCACAGCAGGCCAGGGACTACCGAGTTTTCTGCTCTCCAGTCTAGAGCAGGTCGGTGCTTGAGTGCTGACTCCTCTGTGGATCCTGAGCAAGTCCAAGCCTGCTGCAATCAGCCCAGGAGGCAAACAGCACTCCAGACCCGGATTCTGCAGCCTCAGCACCAAGGCGATGCACCATGCTCCCTGCCCAGGACTGCAACAGTTCCATGTTCCTGAACCACATGACATCGTGGCCAAAGCAAGTACACACGCATACACATCCAAATAGACACTTGTATAGATACACAGATGCAGTCTCACACATATACACTCCTAGACACATGCTCCTATTCAAACATGCACACACACGTACACATTCATACACACGTGCACATACCCATGCTCCTGTGCATCACGCTGGTTTATTGCAGCTGCTCTTCACAGCACATAAGCCTTTACCAATGCAAGATTAACCCATCGTCACCCCAGTCAGGGAAAAATGAGGTTTTAGTTAGCACAGTTCAGCTTACTCCGATTCTCGTTCCGTGACCACAAATTAATCTAGACAGCTTGAGTCGACCTCAAATGAAAAATGCTAAATTCTTTACATCAAGGACTGATAACTTTCTCAGTCCTGTCATGCGTGCAAGCTCCTGGCCCCGCGTGTACACACCAAGTCACTTTTCAACTTTACAACTCTACTCAAGATCATCCATTCATCAGACCTTCCCACACTAATGCCTGCCTGCTGCCCCTGTGGTCAGCTTTCCCCTCGGAAATGGACGAATCTGAGCAGCAGCGAACTTCCGTGAAGCCATCTACACACCACACGTGGTCTTCCTCACCTACTCTCCACACATTTAGCCAGTCCCTCGCATGGCTCTTTCAGAGGTGGGAGGAGACAGCTAATGAGTGGACTGTTTCCTGGCGCTGACGGGTTCCTTCACACGCCACAGGTGCATGCAAAGGAGCCATCTGCAAAGAAGGCCTTATCTAACAGGCGGCCACGGAGACGCAGCTGGGCTGAGGAGGCAGGGGGCACTTCTGAGTGTTCACCCCGGCTTCTGCAGGAGTCTCCAACTTACCCTTGTATCTACCATGTCTGCTCCTTAGCTTCTCATTATTACATGACCTGTGTTTGCAGCCTCATTGCTACTGTAGTAGCTTGCCGATGCCTCAGTCCCGTCCCCTAAGCTCTGCTCCAGTCCAAGCCCACATCTATCTGACTTCGTGCATTTCACCATCTTCAACCTCCCTCCCGCCTCCTGTGCCTGCCCCCTGCCCCAACTGCCATTTCTCTTCTCTCTTCTTTGATCAGAAATTTGCTGGATGCCATCTAGCATCAACTTTTTCTTCTCTCATTCTTACTTTGTGCTATCTGGCGCTTGTCTTCTTTCATTTTTATTGTATGTGTGTGTGAGTATGACGTGTTTACATACATGGATGCATGTTTAGACTGTGTAGGTTCACATGTAGAAGATGGAGACTATTCACACTCATATATGCATTTGGCATTGGGTGTCCTCCTCTATCAGTGAGTCTCAACCTTCCTAATGCAGTGACCCTTTAAAGCACTTCCTCATGGCACGCTGACCCCCAACCATAAAGCTATTCCCTTGCTACTTCATGACTGTAATTTTGCTGCTGTATGAATTGTAATACAAATATCTGACATGTGGAGGTCACAACCCACAGGCTGAGAACCACCATCCTCGATTATGCTCCGGTTTTCATTGAAGCAGGGTGTCTCTCAGGATCCAGAGCCTGCTGGTTCCAGTCAGCATAGCTCGCCAGGTTACTCTGTGAATCCCCTGTCTCTGACACTCCAGAACAGAAACCACGGTGGCTGCCCTGCCCAGCCGGCCTTTGCATGGGCTCTCTGGTATTCATGCTGGTATGGCCAGTGCTTTGTCTACTGAGCTATCTCTCTAGCTTGTCTTTTTAAATAAGTGCATGTATCCTCTTTTACAGTCAAAGCCTGTGTGTTTCCCTGCTTAGCCAGGACCACCAGCCAACACACAGAAGGACTGAGAGGGGTGGGAAGGCAGGCTCAGCTGCCAAGAGTACACATCGACGGCTTGCACAGGACCTGGATTTGGGCCTGAGGACAGCCTATAACTCTAGCTCAGGGGATCTGACACCCTCTTCTGGCTTCCATGAGCAACTGTGCTCACACAGAGGATGTGTACACACACACACACACACACATAATCACAAAAAAAGAAAAGAAATTTAGAAATGAGTACTGTGATGATTACTTAAGAGTGAATATGAATTAGAGGTCTCATTGTTTAGAGGAACATGAATATATTTTGAGAGTCGGCTTTTGACTTTCAGCGCTGTTTGTAGAAGTGTCTTTACACCATGATAAACTTGGTCCCCCACTGTCATCAATTCGTACCAGGATGACGTGCACTTATGAGCACCAGCTGGCAGTTTTACCAACTCAGAGACTGACCCTGCATGTCTCCACTGTGCCCTACCTACGTGTCGTGTACCCAGGGCTGTACACATCGTGGGGCCTGCTACGTCACCAGACTTGTCTTCTGAGCTCACAAAGTGCCTTATTCGAGTCTGGGGGGGGGGGGGTAAATTGATCCAGCACTGCACACTTAAAAAAAAAAACAAAACAGTAGTAGCCATTCAAACAAAGACCCACCGTCTTTGTTTCCTGCACAGAACTCATCTGCTTTCTTCAAATTAAAGCCCAGACGCTTATCTCTGCCTCTGGTCTCCAGCATGATGTTTTTATTCCTGAAGAGTAATTTGGCCTTTTGAACAGACTCAGGCAATTAACTCTGTCAGAGAGCTGTATGGGATTTAATGAAAGCCATGCATGGGCCAGGGCACGGAGGGAGCATGTTAACATTATCATCACACAGTGTGGAAGACTGTGGGCATGAACTATTAGGCTGCACAATTCTTCAGGAATTGTGTTGTAATTTATTAATAATCTACATGAAGCCATCGTTTAATTAAAAGTCTACAACCCAAAGATGTCTTCCTTTTAAAAATAAAACAAATGAAATTCACTAATAATTGTTTTATTTCTTATGTGTGCATCTTTGTGTGTGTGTGTGTGTGTGTGTGTGTGTGTGTGTGTGTGTGTTCCGGTGCATGTGTGAGGGCATGTGTGTGTGTTTGTGTGTGTGTTCCGGTGCATGTGTGAGGGCGTGTGTGTGTGTGTGTGTGTGTGTGTGTGTGTGTGTTCCGGTGCATGTGTGAGGACGTGTGTGTGTGTGTGTGTGTGTGTGTGTATGAGTGCATGCATTTCAGGTGTCCCTTAGTCATGTGTTACTTGGTCATAAGATCTGAAACTCTGCCTCAGCCTCACTGGGCAGTGAGCCCCAGAGATCCCCAGTCTCCTCATCCTCAGTACTGAGGAGAGGTGAGACCAGCTCGTTAGTTCACTGGGTGTACAGTTAGTACAAACTCGGGTGAGTGCAAGTGTTTTACCGAGCAAGCTACCGTGACGCCAGCCCTCACAGTCTTTGTCCAGCTGACCAGCTCCCACAGCTCCCAGACCTTTGTCTCTACAGCCTGAGCCAAGGTAATTCCATCTGATTTTCAGTCACTAAAACTCAGTGCAAGGACAACTGTTTTATTAGTGAAAATCATACCTCTGAAATATTTTTGAAGAAACTCACTTCCTTTTTAAATCCACTCTATTAGCTACTGAAACTTTAAAAATATTTTTATAGGAAGGCTCCGAGTCTGAGTGCTGGTGCGGCAGTTAGCTTTAGTCCCTCAGATGCTGGTACATTAAATAAGACTGTAAGAACTTTGGAGGGTTTGGGGCTGTTTGGTTTGGTTTTGTTGCTCTGTTTTGTGGTTTTATTGTTGTTTTTAAGCTGCACGAAATACTTTCAAACCAAAAATCCACACACCAACAAAGCAATTGAAATACCTGTTCCATGTTTGGAGGTTAAGAAAATTAACTTTAAATATAGAAACACCTGTCGTGCTTTATTTCTGAATGAAAACAAACACAGGAGCCGAAGGCATTTCACAGGTCTGCTGAAGCTCAGTCTGGAAAGATGGGCTGCGAACAGTCCAGAGAGTCTCCGCTTATAATGAGTTTCACATGTTAAGGGATGCCACATCCCAGTCTTTCACACGGGAGCGCAAAGCAAGCGCTTCCAAACATTTGGGGAAAGCAGGCAGAAGGAAGGACATCTGGGGTTGGTGGTGGGTGATAACGGCTCAGCGGGATGGCTCGGCAAGGTGTTCTGCAGCCAAGTCTGAGGACGTGAGTTCAATCCCCCGGACCCACATGGTGGGAGGAGAACGCTGCCTTCCACAGCTCACTCCTGAGTGTGTGCTGTGCCATGCACTTCCCCTCTCAACAAACAGATGTAATAAAGTTATGTTAATGAAGCGGTTATGAGTAATCTAACCATGGTAAACTTCCGTTGTTTTGTAAGATAGACAACAATTACCCTTTCTTGACTGATTAACATGCAAAGTTTTATGTAAAGACAAAATCATTTCCACAGAAAAAGCTCTAAAGTTTATATCAATCATTAGCTACATTCATAGTCATGCTGCATTTGCATGTTGTGTATTATATGTATATACTGCTTCTCAAAGTATTACTTTCTCTTAAAACACAGTGGTTGATTCAAATTTTCCTAATACACATTCTACTGAGGAATTTGAAGTCAGTGTGTGTGTGAGTGTGCGTGTGTGTGTGCCATGCAAGAGCACAGAGGTGGGAGGGCAGCCTTCAGTCACACATGATTTGAGACATGGTCTCTGTTGTGCCCCAAGCCCCTCCCCCCACCAGTGGCAGGGATTCTCCCGTCCACCTGCCCTATCCCACCAGAGTGCACAGCTCAAAGACACCCATTACATGCAGCCAGAATTCACAATTGTGTAGCCAGCACTTTAACCACAGAGCCCTTTCCCCAGCCCCAAGTGCTAGCACAATTAATTTCATGGTCTCCAGAGACAGCAATTATGATTCAATGAATACCCGAGGTGTTGGAATGAATGTATTTCAGCTTAACACCATAGAATAGGATACAAAGAAAACCACATCACACAAATGTCGACAAATACACAGTCATGATTTGTCTGAAACTACTCTGGTCTTTCTCTCTCGGAGCTCTCCCGCTATGTGGCATGGCAATTGCTGCTGTTGGGTTTTGTTTTTTGTTTGTTTGTTTTGCTTTGTTTTTAAGGAAATAGAGTCTGATGCATTTAAACAGTCTGTCTAAGACACTAATTCAAATCAACCGCCTCAGTGTTAGCTGTACTTCGTAAACATTTATGCTTCATTTCTCATTCTTGTCTTTCCTGGATCCCTTTCCAGAGTACCTAGGGGAAGGGGGGGGGTGTTTGCAGCATCTCTTGGCACCTGCTGGGGTCGGTCCTTCCTTTGTTGATGATGACTCTCAGGTCTGAGCATCCTGGCACAGTCTGCTGGCAAGCGCTGCTGGCCTCTCTGCTCATCCCCCCTGTGCTCCTGTCTGTGCTGAGCTCAGCCCCTGGCCCTGCCTGGTCGCTTCTGCTGGCTGTTCCAGTAGATCCTGGTGTCCCCGCCAGTTGGCAGGCCTGCTGGCTCTTTCTAAGAGCCTGTGTCACAAGCGTGAGGTGAAGACCTAGGGGTGATACCGACACTAAATGCCTGGCCGTGCTGACTTCGGGTCAATCCTGTCGGGGGCCCCAAACTCAGGCTGCCTTGACCTCCCTAATGAGGCCACTTACTCCAGGCCAGGCAGGTGTCATGCCTTGGATAACACACATATATCCCGCTGGATTCACACCAGAGAGCACAGCCCTGACACTCGGCTGTGCCTCTCTCCATCACTCTTCTCCTTGTCTCAGGCTGAAAACTATAGACTTGTCTCCTTTTTTTTTTTCTGTCACAAATTATCTTCTAGTTAAATTCCATGATGAAGCTTGAACAGCCTGACATTTCCAACCATTCAGTGAGAGGTACAGAGATTCTGAAAGTCCTTTCTCTCTCAAGTCTTCCTGACTCTTAGAGACACTAATTTGTTTCATGATCTAGTTTTGGAGCCAAGATAAGAGCAATATTTTATGCTTGCCTAACACTCTTTTTTTTAAGGTTTTATTTATTTCTATATGACATGTGAGTGTTCATGTGTGCACAAATACAGCACATGACGGTGAAGAGGCTGAGGCATCTATTAGCAGCATTCATTGAAATATTTACTGAGTCCATATTGTATGCTGGACATATTTCTGGCCAATGGGGAAAGAGTTTATGAACGACATGAGCAAATCTCTGTTCCCTCTGAAAACTAGAGTTCTAGGGACAGAGAGACATAGGCACTTACCTACAATGGAACAAATGCCTGTGTAAGGAAACCAGAGCATGCTACATGATCCAAAATGCTGGGTGGTTACACAGTGCAGTGATTGGAAGCCACTCAGAATATAGTTTTCAAGCTAAAACCACTGAGAAAAGAGACAAGAAATCAGCTGCCCTAAAAAGAAAGAAATGGCCCCAAAGCAGGAAAAGAACAAAGCTCAGATTTTCAAGAAACCTGGAGAACAGCAAACATCTCCAGTGGGGCTGGAGGGCAGATTGCAGGAGAAGCAGAAGGACTTGGGAAAGACCAGGTTGTAGAAAGGGGTATGCAGGACTCTGAGCAGAATAAACATCTGGGCTTCATCACTGTACAATAGGAGGCTGCTTGAGAGGGCTAGTGGGTGGGGCAGGAGGATGGAGACTTTGCCTTTGGAGAAAGAATGAAAGGGACTAAAATGGAAGCTAAGATTGCTATAGAAATCTAGGTAAAACTGAGATGGTGGAAAAAACGCACGGATGGAATTTGATGCCCATTTTGGAGGTGACGTGCTCAGGACACACAGATGGGCAGGGGAAGAAGACTCAGAAGGCCCCCACCTGCCCAGGGTCGGCTCACACAACACCCTGTCTCAGCTGACCTCTCTACTGAACAAACTTTCAGTTCCCACTGACAGAAGAGCCAAGTGTGAGGGGCAGCTGCCCCTCCTGCCAGGGAGGAGGAATCAGGGTAATGTCACCATGCTCCAGGGCAGAACATGGGTGGGTACATGGCAAATTTTCACCTGGTGGAAGGGCATGACCACAGGTAAGAGAATGGCATGGACCCGGGAAAGGGGTAAGGGCAAAGCCGCAGTCAGGTGGGCTTTGGTGTTCAAAAGCAAATGTCTCTTTTAAAAAAATTAACGTATTTTTAAAAATTTTTATTTTATGTGTATGAGTGTTTTGCATGTAAGCATATGTACCAGGCACGAGCATGGAACCTCTGGAGAACACTGGATCCCCTGGAGCCAGAGTTACAGATGGTTATGAACAGCCATGTGGGTGCTGGGAGCCAAACTGAGATCCTCTGCAAGAGCAGTTATTGCTCTGTTGAGCATCTCTCCAGCCCTCCCTTGTTTCCTGTTTCACATTTCACTCTTCTATTCCCTGGCCCCAGGTTTTTTCTTGATCTCTTTTTCTTGCTTCTTTAGCCATTTTTGACTTTCACCATCGCTGTCCTTCTTTGGAACCTGTTGCTGTAATGAAGATGATCACAACCAACTTGGTGTGGAAAAGCTTTATTTGGCTTACAGGTTACAGTGAATCATTGAGGGGAACCATGGCAGGATTTCGAGCAGGAGCCTGGAGGCAGGAACTGAAGCAGAGACCGTGGAGGAGTGCTGCTTAAGGTTTTGCATTGGCTTATTCGGCCCAGTCCTTACTGCCTAGGGATGGTACTGCCCACTGTGGTCTGGGACCTTCTACACCAAATATCAATTAATAAAATGCTCTACAGACATGGCTGCAGGATGATCTGATGGAAGCAATTCCTCATCAAGACTGTCTTCCTAGGGATGTCTTGGTTTGTGTCAAGTTGACAAAAACCAACAGTGAGAGTTATCTTTAACCTTATTGTTATTGTTATCATAATCACCATCACCATCATCATCACTGTCATCACCATCACCTCATCACCATCATCACCATCATCACCATCATCACCATCATCAACAACATGATCATCACCACCCTCCTTGCTAATGGCACAGATTCTTAGAAGCTTATTTTACTGAAAGTGCTGGCCTCTCTTACGAATAGCAAGAAAACTAAGAACAAGTTGAATGCCTGGCACTTCTGTCTTCATTGTTGTGTGAGGGTCAAACTCCCACTTTGACTCTGCAGGTAAGCATGTAGATCACTGAGGTGTGTCTCCCTGAGAACACAGTGATCCTTAACCTCTCTGATCCTCCCTAAAGCCTAAAGATACAAAGAAACACTGTCCTAAATCTGTGGTCACCTTGGATTCTAGGAGAGGCCTGGCAGCTAAGACAGACCACCCCAAGATGAGGCCAGGTACTCCTGAGGGAGAGGCTGCACCCTGGAGCAGTTAATATTACAGAAACTAGCCTGGACCCCTCCGCCATTATAAGGGTTTATGACTTACTGTAGCAGCAAGACAACAATGAGTGAGCCCACACATTAACAAGAACCTTGCGATTATGACTGGCCTTGAGGCTCAGCACAGTTCTTCCTCTATAAACCTGACGCTTACACCAGCATCCACTGGACCTTTTATGGGTCCCCTTCCCACCAGATTTATTAAATCCTCTCTCTCTCTCTCTCTTTCTCTCTCTCTCTCTCTCTGCTTTTCAGTATAACTCGCCTCTTTAACTGGCATAGAGAGAGGGTGTCTAAGCCCAGGCCTTTTAGCGGTGCAGATCCTTTGCTCTAAGTCTCTGATTACATTAACCATTTATTGAGTTCTAACCTGGTGTTTATAGTCTGAATAATATCTTACAACCTTCTGGGGCAAAAGCTGTGATTAACTCTCAGGAGGGAGCTGTGGGCTTGGGGAGATGAAGCAGCTTGCCCAGCCCGGGCTAGGAAGGATCAGAGCCAAGATGTGAGAACAGGCTTGTCTGTCCACCATCACCCTCCCCAACTTGCCCCCAGGCTCATCTCCATTTTCTCCTTGCCTCCCTCTAGGTTTTCTTTCTCCAGCCTTCCACCCTCTCTTCTCTGTTCTCATTCTTCCTTCTTCTACTTCATGAAGATCGTTCCTTTCTGGTCCCTTGGTCCCACTCTGCCTTGATGAATTTGAAATTTTGTATCTCTACAAATAGGGAGTAGACTATATAGGCTAGGATGGTGGGGGCCACTTCAGTGGTAGAACGAGATGTAAAACCAGGTCCACTGTGTAAAATCACAACTCCTAACACCCAGCCATAGACTGTGAGTAATGGTGTTTGCTCTTCATTGGAGTCCCATGGGTCCTGCAAAGTCAAGTCTTTGCTTCCTGCTATGAGCACCAACCCAGTTCCTCTGTAATTGGAGCCTTTGCCACATGCCCGGCCAGGGTGCTGCAAACCTACCATATCTTCTCCAATCTCCCTACCTCACCCCCAGGGGTAATTCAAGTAAAACAGTGAGCCAAGAGTAAAAGCAAAATGTTTTAAAATACAACAGATTGTCTCACAACACTTCACAGCACGGATTATCTCAGCCTTCCATCTTCTTGAGAAGGCAACATAAGAGAGGAATGGTATGTTTGGACTCACAGTTCTGGAAATTTCAGTCCATCTTCTCACGAAAGAGAGGAAGGAGAGAAGAAGAGAGGAGAAGAGAAGAGAGAAGGAGGGAGGAATAAAAAGAGGGAGCGAGGTAGAAAGGGAGGAAGGGGGAAGATGGCTTCTCCCTTTTTCACTTTTATTCCTCTCCAACCCCCTGCCTGTGGGCCTATGTTACCCACATTCAAGACAGGTTTTTATCTCTTCAATGCATCGTCTCCAGAAATGCCCACAAGTACACTTCCCTGATTTCCAGGCATTTCCCAATCAATACAGTTGACAATCAAGATTAGCTACCACAGGCATGTCTTAACTTCACTCCCCAAACAGTATTCGACCTCTAGCTTGCAGTTGCCTCAAGCACGGGCTTATCCCAATGACGTAATGAATACGGATGAGACTGGGCAGGGGCAGCGGAACAGCAGCAGTGGCTTGGCCACTAACATAGCAGTGTGTGCTCACTGCACAGTACGGAGGTGATACACGTGGTCCTTACGTCAGGCCACTCACGTGTGTCCCTCCTCTTCTGCTGCTGAACAGTGATCTGGGGTGGTAAAAACTGCCAGAAATCGAACTCGAGTCTTCTGTCTCCACAGTGTCATGAAGTTCCACCTCCTGCATCTCCTTCCTGGCTTGAAAATTCGATGTGGATGCTTTTTAAATAAAGCTTCAAAGCATAGGTTAACATGGCTAGATAACTATCATGCCATTGTTTCAATTTGTTTTTCATTTCCTAATGAACCTCGGGAAGATCACTGCACAAGAATTTCATCATCATTCCCAGTTTCTGATGACACTGATCACATGTGCAGCTGTTACATGTGTGCGTGCAGGTGTGGGTGTGTATGTGCCCATGTGTGCATGTACATTTGGAGACCAGAGGGTCACATCAGGTATCTTCTTCATCCACCTCTTTGGAGACAGGGACTCTGGCCTGGCACTCACCAACTACATCAGTCTGGCTGGTTATTGAGCCCCAAATGTCCTGCCTCAGTCTCCCCTCTGGGATCACGAGTGCTTCCTACAGTGTCTCTCTTGTGGGGACTGAACTCAGGTCCTCATGCTTACCAGCAAACGTTTCACTTTCATGAAACAGATGCAAAGTTCCTTTTCATCCTGGAGATAGGAGTGCGTTCCTGTCCTCTGCACCAACTCAAGCTCCTAAGAACTCACCCAATGACATGAGCAATGCTTTGATGATGCTTTACTGTAGCTTGCTTAAAATTAAGAAGAAACGGGGCAATGATAGTTCTTTTTATATAAGGTTTGTTTGGTGGGTATATGCACACACGTGTGCTGCCAGCGTGTGTCAGCATGCCTGTGGATCATGCCTCTGTCGTGCGCTGCCTTATTCCCTTCAGACAGGATCTCTCACTTAACCTAAAGCTTGCCCTTTCAGCTTGGCTGGCAAGCTCCTCCGGATTGGTCTGTCCCTGCTCCCTGGCCCCCAAACACTGCACTTCGTTCTGGAATACAGGCAAGTGCTGCCATGCCCAGGTTGTTTGGGTTGATACTGGTGATTAAAACCTCAAGTCCTCGTGTTTGCAGCAAGCACTCTTGCCCACTGAGCCATCTCCAGGGCTCGCTTGTTTTATATTCGTAAGCAACTAATACATGCACTTCTGTCTCTGAAACCAAAACACTCTTAGGCTATAGGGTGAACTGGTCACAGACAGTAACTGTGACACCCGAGTGATGGTACACACCTACCTAAGAACGAATCTTAGGTATACAGAAGGTATATGGATGAATCTGAGGTATTGCCAATGGTAGACACAGATGAGTGTTAGATATTGATAAAGTTCAAGAATGTAAGAGACTTGGGTATGAGAGATGGCTCAGAGGTGAAAGGCCCTCGCTACTTTTGCAGAGAACCCTGTTGTTTTTTTGTTTTTGTTTTTGTTTTTCACAGCACCTACATGGCAACTTGCGAAATCTGAAATTCTAGTTCCAGGGCATCTGATCCCTTTTTTTTGGCATCCAAAGGCACCAGGCACACACATGGGACATAGATATATATACTATGCTTTTGCATATGTATAAGTATGTGTATATGTATTTATACAATAAAAACAAATATATGTATATGCCTTTACATATGTATGTATAAGTATATATATGCTTTTACATATGTATAAGTATGTGTATATGTATTTATATAATAAAAACAAATAATTAAAAATGTTTTAAGAGAGGGACAGTATTGGAGATAGTTCTGAAATTATATGAACTTATTATTCAAAGTCAAAATGTTCAGAGTCCTCGTGTATTTTACATTAATGATAAATCAAGATAGACACATGATGAACTTAAATAAACATTTCATCTGATTCTTTTTAAATCAAAGTTTAATTTGATGTTCATTATTTTCAAAATAGTGATCTAATATTTGAATTCTGTGCTCCACACTCAAATTCATGATTTAAAAATCTGGCTTCAAGGATGCTGTACTTTTCAAGGATGCGGTGTTTGGCACAGATAATTAGGAATAAGCTACCTGAGAAGAACGTACTGGACAGAGAACAACTTAAAGTACAACATACTGAGAACAGTTCTCAGTTGGCTTTTGGGAAAGCCCCTCACTGTGGCACAGGACATTTCCCCTGCTGGTAATATTTCCCTGTCTTCCCCTGTTCTTTATGGTTTCGATACTGTTGATATTTATAAGAAGAGGCATGGGCCACTGTGACTCTGAAATTACACTTTTCCTTTTTATGATAACTCATGGTTAGTGCCCTCCAGTCCTGGGAAAAGCAAGAGACAGTAATGGATGCGCAAAGCAGCCTGTAGGATTGTCAAGCACTCCAAATCTGTGGGGGGGGGGGGAGAGGACTGAGTGGCACAGGCTAGAATACTGATACTTGGATTTATGTCACGGGAAAAAGCCAAAAACAAAACAAACAAACATCTTTTACATGAGCACGTAGACAGAGGGAACCTAGAAAGGGACCCACGAGAGGAGGAAGGGGGAGGGGCAATGGAACACAGGTGAAGCACAGAGAGGAGGCAAGGACTGTGAGTGAGCCAACAAGAGGGAGGCTTGTAAGTGGGGAGGAGGCCAATCAACCCACACAGTAAGGAAACTGGCTACTTTAAAAGCTCTTTCAATTTTTTACAGTTTACAAATGTATTTTATGTAAATACCTTGTCATTACTTTAATTTTGATTCATAAGGTGTATAACTTTCAATAGCGTAATACAAAAACAAAAACAAAAACAAAAACAAACCAGGACATCATGCTTGACCTTTATAAAATTGATCGAGACTTTAAAAGCTTCAAAAAATCTGTTCTAAGCCTATGGCTGTGCCCACAGTTTAACAAAACCTGTTTTTGTTTATCCAAAAGGCGGTGTTCTCCTCACTGTGCCACATATAACCATTTCTTCATGAAGATTCAAAGTTGAAACCATAAGCATCAGATGAGCAATTTTTATCTGAAAATAGTCTCTTGTAGTTCCATATTCTTACACATTAACACAACACTTGAAAATATTAAGCTAATATTGCATTAAAATTTAAGTGTGTGAGTGAATATACAATATATTTCACTCTTTAAAGATATTTTTACTATGACATCTGTCCTTTTAAAAAGGTTTACTTATTTTTATTTTCTGTGTATGAGTATTTGCCTTCAGGTATATAAACCTCCTACTTGTGTACCTGGTACCCGTGGGGCCAGAAGAGGGCACCTGAGCTCCTGGAAGTGGAGTTACAGAAGGTTCTGAGGTGTCTTCTGGGTGCTGGGAACTGAACCCAGTTCCTTTGCAAGAGCAGCAAGTGCTCTTACTTCGGAGCCATCTCTCCAGCCCCCGTACATGCTTTTTTATGCTTTGGCTCATCAGACTACATTCCCCATACTGTAGAATCTGTAGACAGACAGTTGTAGTTACCGCAGAGGAAAGATCCATATGGCTCCATTTCCCTTCCTGTGACCTGGATTGATAAGCATGAGTTCAGCTTAACATTTGTGAATTACTCCTCTATTGTAATCAACTCTTGCAAGGCACGATTTCTCCATAATTGCTTGATTATTAAGTGTATACTTCCATTTCACAGAAAGCTGTAGAATTCCAGGGGCTACGTTCTAGACTTGCTTTTACAGTATAATGAATGTCCGTGCTTTGTTACTAAGAAGCCCTTCAACAGAGTAATTACTGCCAGTTGGCTGTCCATCAGGAGACAGCATGCTCAGCATGCTCACACCAGTGCGCCTACAGAAGTGCACATTCCACAGCAGGGCAAAATCAGGGCAACAGAATGGAAATGCTTATTTCCAGGTAGGAGACCCACAGACTAGTGCAAACTCAAGGATCACTTTGAATAACTATCCAAGGACAATGTTTTGGTTTGTTCAGAGCAAAAAATATAAGATCGAAAATGAGGGTGGGTGTTCAGAAAGGTGCAGTTGACTAAATTGAGGAAGAAAAATGTGTAATTTGAGCTGTTTTAATACTCATGTAGCAAACACTGGAGACTCACGTCCACTGAATGTCATTATCCCCTGTTTCTCTCAAAGCCACCTTCTAACAAACAACAGCAAGACTGCTTGCAGTCTTTGAAGTTTAGGTTGCAACAGAAAGCTGTAATGTTCAGAAAAGAGACCCAATCCCACACAGGGACATGATTGAGAGGCTGAGACAGATAAGTCCTCCCGTCCAGCGCGGGCTGAGACCAGTGAGGCCGTGGCACTGTGGGAAAGAGTTACTACACAAAATTCCAAATTTGTACTCAGGGTCAGCTTTTAGACAGCAGTTCTCGACGCTGGGAGGAGCTCAGCTGGTAAAGCATGTGGGCTGTACCATCAAGACCGAAGCTCAGATCCCAGGACCCAAAACTCAATGAGCATGGCTGCCAATCTGTAATCCCAGCATTACAGAGGGAGAAAGAGGCTGGGACTGCCAGGGGCAGAGAGACACTGCTGTGACGTGCGAAGTAGACACAGAACAGGGAAGGCACCTGCTCTCAACTTCTTGCTTCCACATGTATACATACACACCTGTTTATGTTTCCACACAAATGTACATTGTGCCCCACATGTGAACACATGCACACACCACACACACACAGACATACATGCACATACATACACACACACACACACACTGGAAATTCTTGTCAATTCTCAAAAAAACATGCACGTCAATATGGGTAATCCCCCAGACACATTCATTTGCTAGCTTGTTAAACATGAGTATCTTCGGGTTAGAATCGGGTGAGTGAGAAATCTGATGTGGTTGGGAAAGATTAAAGACCAATCAAGGCGTAAAATGACATTCTTGTTGGCTTCAGCGTGTTAGCAGCTCACACAAATGAGTCCAGATTAGATGTCGTGTCCTCATAGACAACGGTAAAACAAAACACCTAATTGCTGACTTATGTCTCATTCTCCTTCAGGCACCAGCATCTTTTTATTTCATCAACATTAGCTGCCCAACCCAATTTCTACCCTAACCGAAGTCTTATTCTCTCCTTTTGAAAGTATAATTGTTCCCATGGCAACAACAAAAGATGCATGAGGCTTGTCTGCGGCTGCTGAAGTGATCATAACATATTGATAAAGCATCAACAGATATCATTTCCATAATAATCATCCTGAAGAGGGAGAGGAAGCAGATGCGCTCTGAATAAGCTGCTTCTCGGCATTTTCAGTGATGTTTTTAAAGGGGTCACAATAAGAGACGATTTCTGATGGTTCTGCTTTGGGGCTCATAACTGTTGCCAGAAGCCCGTTGCTTTGAGTCTAGGGTCCCTTATATGGGGGTCAGGTCAATTGATTTGGTTTATATGTCTTTTTTTGCAAATTACTGAAGAGAAATGAGATGTGGTAGATTAAGTGTCTCCAGAGCCTGTCTGCCGTATTATAAACATAATAAAGGGTGAGCCCTGACACGGAAGGGGTTTCGTCCTTATTACTGGTACTTCCATGTTCTGCTCTTACAGCAGCCATCCACCCTGAGGACCCCAGGGCTGCTGGTGCAGCAGGAAAGGCACTCGGAGAGGACATAAATCAGAGTGTGAACCTCCAATTCCTGGGGCTCACAAGCTCGGAGGACAGCACTGGCAACCCCACGGCAAGGAACCGAATAAGGAGTCTAGGAAAACCCGGCTTCCCTGAGTGCGGCCAGTGGGGCTGTGATGCCGCTGCAGAAATGCACAGTCTCTCAAAATGTCTGAGGTGATGAGCAGATGGAGGATGCCGTGCTGAGGGAGACATAGGGAGACTGGGAATTGGGAGATTCCTCCTTGCATCTCAGAAGAAGAAGAACCTATGTCCCTGAGCACACAGTTCTCTTCTAGCACCTTGACAAGTAGACAGACAGACAGACAGAGCAGCAGACAGACAAAATAAAAAGAAAGAACATGGCTATTATCAGTAATAGAGATCCTTCAGATTTGACAAGTAGCAAAAATATAGCAAGGGCATATTTTTATGTCAATAATTTAGTGGCATAGATGAAACTGACAAATTCCCCGAATAACACAAATTATTAAAACTAACATGGAAATAGTGTAATACTTTGAAAACACCTGTATTACTACATTCACTGTGTTAGCATATTAACATTAGCTGTTACATAACAAATTTTTAATTCATAACTTTTCCATACACAAAAAGATTTAAGCTCAGATACTAACACTGTTGACAAAATCTAATAAACATTTAAATGAGAGAAAATTATGTAAAGAGGAACGCTTTGAAATATACTTTAGGAAGTCAATCTAGGGTCAGGGTGATGTCTCAGTCAGTAAAGGGTTTGGCACAAACACGAGGACCTGAGTTCAGCTCACCAAAATACACGTGAAGCCAGGTGTGAGACAAGTGTCTATAACCCCAGCAACTAGGGAGGCAGAGACACAGAGATCCTCAGGGTTTTCTGGCCAGTCAGATTAAATGACTCAACAAAACTCACACACACACACACACACACACACACACACACACACACACACACACCAGAAAGGGAGAGAGGAGAGGAAGAGAGCTGGCAGTGACTTAGTGAAAAAAGGAAAAAAAGTAATGAAAAATAAGGGAGGGAGGTGAGGGAGAAAAGAAGGGAGAGCAGAAGAGGGAGAAGGATGGATAGAGGGAATAAAAGAGAGACGAGGAGGACAGAAACATACTACAAACATATGCTGTGTGAACTTTGACATTTAAATCCCTAAAAGCGATCATTCAAAAGCATAAATATATAAAAAGATCTCAAAATCATAAAATGTGCTTCCCATTTGAAAATCAATCAGCATGTGGGCCATGCTAAAATAATAAAGGACAAATGCAAACTGTGCTCATTACAGGAGACACCGAAGGTTCTTGTAATACAATTCTCTGTTCATTCATAATTAAGAGGAAAATCTCCTAGTGGCTTTATAGTCATGATAAAAGTTGGCTAATAAAACTAAAACAATAAAGGTCAAAACCCTGAGGCTAGGAGCATTAATAATGCTGGAGCAGAGAGCATTAACTATATTGCCTCTACCTGGGTAGAGGTCCGGGGTAATAAACCCAGGGCCTCACGCCCTCCAAGGAAATGCTTTCCTGTTAAACTGTCTCTCAAACCCTGCTTTGCCCAGCTTAGGTCAGGATATCTGCTCTCATTGATATAACATGGAACTCAAGTCCTGGTAAGGGCAACAAAGCAAGAAAAAGGAACAAAAAGACTTAAGGAGGAGAAGATGCAGGCCAGTTCCTTGTTCCAACAGCCCTTCAGAAGATTGCAGGGGGTCTATGAGGTAAATATTAAAGCAAAGGAGTGCTGCAGGGCTCACTGTCAGTGAGCAGAGCCAGGTTGGTTCCTGCACATTAGCAGCAAATGTTTAGGAAATGAATTTAAGGAAGCAGTACTATATCCAATTACATGAAACCACACTAAATGCTAAGAGATAACTTTGAATAAAAATGTTTTCAAATGTTGTCTATTGAGTACTTAGAGCAGAGTTGAAGACTTGGTACGCAGAGATCTGTTGCACATTCAAGCATTACAGAATTCGATCCTGTTAGATTAAAATTCTCCCCCAAACTGTTCTTTGATTTATGACAATAAAGTTTAGAATCTAAGCTGACTTTAATAATATTTCATTTACAAAAGCAGGTGCTCTTGTATTTGGGTCATAGATGTTCAGGATTGTAAACAGGGAATTCTTTTGTTTTAATTTTTATTAATTACAGTTTATTCACTTTATATCCCAGCTGTAGCCCCTCTCCCATCCCCTCCCAATCCTACCTTCCCTCCCTCTTCTTCTCCTATGCCCCTCCCCCAGTCCAATGATAAGGGAGGTCCTCCTCCCCTTCCATCTGACCATAGCCTATCAGGTCTCATCAGGACTGGCTTCTTTGTCTTCCTCTATGGACTGGTAAGGCTGCTCCCCCCTTCAGTGGAGGTGATCAAAGAACCAGCCACTGAGTTCATGTCAGAGATGGTTCCTGTTCCTATTATTGGGGAACCCTCTTGGACACTGAGCTGCCATGGGCTACTTCTGAACAAGGGTTCTAAGTTATCTCCATGTATGATCCTTGGTTAGAGTATCAGTCTCAGAAAAGAGTCCTGTGCCCAGATTTTCTGGTTCTGTTGCTCTCCTTGTGAAACTCCAGTCCCCTCCAGGTCTTTCTATCTCCCCCTTCTTTCATAAGATTCCCTGCACTCTGCCCAAAGTTTGGCTATGAGTCTCAGCATTTGCTTTGATATACCCTGCTGGGTAAAGTCTTTCAGAGGCCCTCTGTTGTAGGTTCCTGTCCTGTTCCCTGTTCTCTCCCTCTTCTTATGTCCATCTCATTTGCCTTTCTGAATGAAGATTGAGCATCTTACCAGGGTACTCCTTGATTCACTTCCTTAGGTGTACAGATTTTAGTATGATTATCCTATATTATATGTCTAATATCCACTAATAAGTGAGTACTCAGGATGATCATTTTTAGATCCCACCATTTGCCTGCAAATTTCATGATTTCTTTGTTTTTAATTGCTGAGTAGTATTTCGTTGTGTAAATGTACCACAATTTCTGTATCCATTCCTCAACTGAGGGACATCTGGGAGAATTCTTAATAGAGGAATATCAAATGGCAAAAAAATACCTAAAGAAATGTTCAGCATCCTTAGTGATCAGTGAGATGCAAATCAAAATGACCCTGAGATTTCACCCATCAGAATCTCTAAGATCAAAAACATGTGACAGCAGCTGCTGGAGAGGATGTGGAGAAAGGGGAATCCTCCTCCATTGCTGGTGGGAATGGAAACTTGTACAACCACTTTAGAAATCAATCTGGCGCTTTCTCAGAAAACCAGGAATAGTGCTACCTCAAGACCCAGCTATATAGCACCCCTAGGCATATATCCAAAAGATGCTCAACTATACAACAAGGACATTTGTTCAACCATGTTCATAGCAGCTCTATTTGTAATAGCCAGAATCTGGAAACAACCTTGATGTCCCTCAAGGGAGGAATGGATACAGAAATTGTGGTACATTTATACAATGGAATACTACTCAGCTATTAAAAACAAGGAAATCATGAAATTTGCAGGCAAATGATGGGATCTAGAAAAGATCATCCTGAGTGAGATATCTCAAAAGCAGAAAGACACACATGGTATATACTCACTTATAAGTGGTTATTAGACATATAATATAGGATAAACACACTAAAATCTATACTCCTAAAGAAGCTAAGCAAGAAGGATTGCCCTAGGGAAGATGTTCAATTCTCATTCAGAAGGGCAAACTACTGATTGAGGTATCAAAGCAGAGGCTGAGACTCACAGCCAAACTTTGGGCAGAATGCATGGAATTTTATGAAAGAAAGGGAAGATAGAAAGACCTGGAGGGGACTGGAGCTCCAAAAGGAGACCAACAGAGCCAAAAAGAAAAAAAAAACTGTACCCTGGGGACCCTGCAGAGACTGATAACCCAACCAAGGACCATACATGGAGAGGACCTAAAATCCCTGCTCAGATGTAGCCCATAGACTCAGTCTCCAAGTGCTCCTAGTAAAGGGAGCAGGGGCTGTCTCTGGCATGAACTCAGTGGCAGGCTCTCTGATCACCTCCCTCTGAGGGGTACAGACTTCCACAGAGGAAGACAATACAGCCAGTCCTGATAAGGCCTGATAGGCTAGGGTCAGGTAGAAGGGGAGGAGGACCTCCCGTATCAGTGGACTAGGGGAGGGAGAATAGGGGGAGAAGAGGGAGGGAGATTGGAACTGGGAGAAGACATGGGAGAAGTCTGCAGCAGGGATACAAAGTGAATAAATTGTAATAAAAAGTGGAATCTCTAAAAAAAACAATCTAAGCTGGCATTTTGAAGAAACAGGTTCTAAAATAGCTAGGACAACCCTGAAAAAGAGTGAAGTTGAAAGACTGATGCAAAGTGGAAACTACGTCAGTGGAGCAGAAGATAAGGTCCAGCTGTGGTCATACGCATACATAGATGACCAACAAGTCAACCAAAGCCTCTCAGTGAGGGAGAGCGCCTTTTAAACCAATGGTTCTGGGCCAGAATATCCATAGAAAAACCAACCTAACTACCCCAAATCAATTTAAACTTGAAAACAGACTTGAAAGTTAAAGCTAACATAATATATTTTTGTAGATGAAAACTATCACAAACTTGAAGTATTCAGACTTATTGTATAATGCACAGAATATTAACTATAAAAAGTAGAATGTGTGGAGAATAAAGCCTTATGCTTTTTAAGCAACACTGTTAAAACAATGACTAGAGTACAATTTAATTGGGAAGAGAAAGAAAGAAAGAAAGAAAGAAAGAAAGAAAGAAAGAAAGAAAGAAAGAAAGAAAGAAA
>NW_026590859.1:5101005-5138849 GCF_907164565.1 Psammomys obesus | reverse complement strand
AAAGAAAGAAAGAAAGAAAGAAAGAAAGAAAGAAAGAAAGAAAGAAAAGAGGGATCCATTTAACAATACCATCTCTGGGCTGGATTATCTATCTTGAGTCAGTTAACTTACCTCAGTTAGATAAAAAGGAAAGAAAGAAAGAAAGAAAGAAAGAAAGAAAGAAAGGGATTAAAGCGTTAACTATAAAGATACTATTGGTGTTGACTGCGATGTCTGGGGAAAACTTAGACTGATGCTAATAAATAATTGTTGCATAGCAAAGGATAGTATAAATAAAGATATTAAACAAATGGTAGATTCAGAAGACATGTTTGCAATGTGGATGACAGATCAGGATTTAAGAGCTATAATTACAGGAAGAGCACTTTACAAATCATCAAGAAACTGACAACCTAACAGAGAGATGAGCAACAAATATAAACAGACAAGAACAACCAAATGGCCAACACATATGCATAACTATTTTCCAAATCTACTAAACAGGAAATGGAAGTTGAAGTTAAAAAAAAAAAAAGGCAGTGATCATAACAGCAGAATCCCCAGGGACGTGGGAGAATAGATCTTGGGCATTGCCAGTAGAAACATAAACTAGGGCCATTCTAGAGGACAATCTGGGAACATTTATTAAGAGGGAAAAACACAAACATTCAGAACCCACAACCCCTCTCCTGGATACATGGGAGAACACCCAAGAGTAGATGTGAGCCCAGATGTGCACTGCAGCACCCAGTACAGCAGAGATGTATACACAGAGGAAACCTTCAAAACATCCCTGCTGGCTTGGATTTACAGAAGCCGTTGCTGGGTACAGCGATGAAACAACTGAGTAAGAGTCAGAAGACAGGATGAAGAACTCTTCAAGACTGTGCTCCATTACCACAATGATCAACTCATGGCAACTCTGGTTATCTGCAGAGAAACCCACAAGACCAGCTCTGACAAGAGCAGCGATGGAAGTGGGAAGGATACATGGAGCCCTTCCCTTTACCCCTGAGCTACATAGATTCTAGGAGAGGAAGAATCACTGTCTTGCAGGTTCATACCCACTGCTAAGCCCAGAGTCTACGATGGATAGCTCTCAACCTATGGTCATGCACTGCCCTCATTAAACTCAGTGAGTCACAGAGCAAAACAAAGGGGTGTGACCAGGAAAGAAATATTTGTTGTGGGGATGAGAAAACAGATACTAGGGAGATGGAGGACAGTGGGGGTTAAGAGTGATCAGCATAGGTCTCAGGGTTTCTATTGCTGTGATAAAACACTAACCAACTTGGGGAAGAAAAAGCTTATTTTGCTTAATCTTCCATATTACAGTTCATCATAGAAGGCAGTCTGAACTCAAACAGGGCAGGAACCTGGAGGCAGGAGCCGATGCAGAGGACACAGAGTGATACTGCTCACTGGCCTGCTCTCCAAGACTTGCTTTACCTACATTCCCTACTTCCGTATGCTCCCCAGGACCACCAGCCCAGAGGTGGCCCTTCCACATCAATCACTAATTTAAAGTGCCCTGCAGACCTGGATAAGCCAGATCTAATGGAGGCATCTTCCCAGTTCTGGTTCCTTCCTCTCAAATGACTTCAGCTTATGTCAAATTGACAAAAAAAAAAAAAAAAAAAAAAAAAAAGGAAAGAAAGAACCCAAAAAAACTAGTCAGCATGACATGTATGATCTAAGAAGAAACTTAAGGTTAAGTAAAAAGCCAGTATGTAAAAGAAAATTATGTGTAATATTCTTTCACTTTTCAGCAGAAACAGCTAAAATCACATACTTGTATGTATGTATATAAACACACATATACACTGCATGTAGATATGTGAGAGAAGGAGAGGACACCACCCACAAACATACGGGGTCGTGGGAATGAGACTGTTTTGAAGGGGCTTTGCATTTAGAAGGGTGGATTGTTAGGTAAAATGGTTGTGGTAGAAGGAAAAGTGTTTGGGGACATGGCTGTGTGGTTGAGAGCACTGGCTGGCCTGGCAGAAGACCCAGGTTTGGTTTCCCGCACCGAACGTGGCTCACAGGCATATGTAACTCCAGCTCTCGGGAGACCAATGCCCTCTTCTGGCCTCTGTGAGCACTGCATATGCGTGTATACATACATATAAGCAGGCAAAACACTCATGCACACACAATAAAAATAAATATGCTGAGACTTATGGCCAACCTTTGGGCAGAATGCAGGGAATCTTATGAAAGAAGTGGGAAACAGTAAGATCTGGAGAGGACAGGAACTCCACAAGGAGAGCAACAGAACCAAAAAATCTGAGCACAGGGGTCTTTCCTGAGACTGATACTCCAACCAAGGACTATGCATGGAGATAACCTAGAACTCCTGCACAGATGTAGCCCATGGCAGTTCAGTATCCAAATGGGTTCCATTGTAATAGGAACAGGGACTGTCTCTGACATGAACTGATTGGCATGCTGTTTATTTACCTCCCCCTGAGGGGGAAGCAGCATTACCAGGCCACAGAAGAAGACAATGCAGTCACTCTTGATGACATCTAATTGACTAGGATCAGAAAGAAGGAAAAGAAGACCTCCCCTATCAGTGGACTTGGGGAGGGGCATGCATGCAGAGGGTGGAGGAAGGGAGGGATTGAGGTGGTAGGAGGGAGGGAACCACAGGGGAGATACAAAGTGAATAAAGTGTAATTAATAAAGAATAAATAAATGTTTTTTTAAAGAGGAAATGAAGGTGAGAGAAGAGATGGAATTAGAAAAACAGGGGGAAGAAAAGAGAATATTGTTCACACCCAAAGCGCTATAGAAATTCTACAAGTGTAAAAGCACATGTGTACATTATAAAAATCTCACCTAGGTAAAAGCATGTGTGTGCACCTTCTGGCCTGAGAAGCAATGATGTGACCTTCTTTGCTGAGCGAGCACCAGGAGCTTCAGGTACTCATTTGCTCAACCTCTCCCACCACACCACGAGGTTCAAACTGTTATTATCTACATTTAACAAATGATAAAACTAAGAGATGAGGTGACCTTTCAAAAATCCTGCAATTATTCTGCTCCAGGGCTTGAACCTTGAACTCAGGAAGGGTAAACCTGAAATCCTGGCCCGTACCACTAGATACATTGCCTCTCAGCAAATGTATGTCCAGGACATTGTATCAATCCAAACACACAAGTTCCAATGTGATATGTGTGTGCTGATTCTGTTCCAGTTTAAAAAAAAAAAAAAGTCACATGTACAAATGTATGTATTTGAGCACAAAGAAAAATACACATAGATTTTAATCTGCATGTTCTAATCCGGAGGGTCAGGACACACGAAGCAACAATAACAGCTGATTTGAGTACCAGTCATTTGTTTGTTGAGATAGGATCTGTGCTGCCCAATCTGGGCTTGAACTCACATGTAGGCAAGGATGGCCTTGAACCTCTGGTCCTCCTGTCTGCAGCAGTTCGAAAGCACTGGGCTTGCAGCGATGCACCAGGACACCTGCTTCTGAGGTGAACCCAGGGCTCTGTGCTAGGTGAGCGCTCTACCACCTGAGCTGCATCCTGACCCCTGACTTGTTTTTGTTGGTTAGTTGGTTGGTTTTCGTGTTTTTTTGTTTTTTTGAGACAGGGTATCCTTGGCTGTCCTAGACTCACTTTGCAGACTGAGTTTGAGGCTGGCCTCGAACTCAGAGATCCACCTGTCTCTGACTCCCCAAGTGCTGGGATGCCTGGCTTGTTCTGTTTTTAATGTGTCCCTGAAACATAGTTGAAAAAAAAAAAAACCCTAGTCTCAAAAATCATGAAAAAAAATAATATTAACAAGCCAACAAGGCTTTTCTTTCTTTTTTTTTTATTTTTTTTCAACAGGCTCTGTGATGCCTACTGGTTCTGGTGAGCTCCCAAGAGCCATAGTAGGTCTGCTTCCGGTGACCCCCTGAATGTCGGAATACTTGTCCCACCTCGGCCCCTATGCCTGCCGAGTGGTGTTCATGCCACTTCTCTTCCAGAAACAAAATGTATGCCACATCCAAGAAGGGGACCAAGAAGGAAAATCCCTGACCCCGTGAGTCCTGGTGACAGGAATATCCCATACAGTCAGGTGCCATAGTGGGAAGACGCAAGATCCAAGCCGCGCACAGTGTAGATCAGGGAGGTACTTTCTAAGATGGCAGCCCCTACCACATCTGAGTGAGCATGGCACCGAGCCATCTCACTTCCGTGCTTTATTCTGTTTTGTTTTACTTCTAATTCTAAATGTTTTGCTATCAAATAAATCATTTTTTAAAAAAAGATTTACAATAGTCAGTTATCATATCTGGTTTCCGTGAAAACAGACATCAAATCAAATTTAAGAATTTGTTGCTTATTAAAAGCTATTCTCTGGTCTATGGATGCAGGTTGCCAGAGTCTTAAGATGCCAAATCTGTGGATGGCGTGGCCAGGCTTGCTAACTAGGGCATGCAGCCATTGACTATGATTGTCTTATACTTAACTGAAATGCTGTCATGTCTTCCCATTGTCTGACTGCTTCAACAGAGCTCCGCTCAAACTACAAAAATACTGAGGTTGACATAATTATAGCCAGGGGACAGATTTTAAAGGTGATTCACTGAAGGTTCACTGGACTGGCATGCCTAGCTTCCTGGATCTGGGTAATATAGTAGGGTCTGCTTTGTCAAAAGGTGGGCAGGGAGGCGCCTGCAGCAGCAAGCTGGCTAGTGCCCAAGAGAGCTTGTGGAGTTCCAAGAAAAAATTCTTTCCTATCGGAGCATAAAGTAGGAGATTAAAAAAAAAAATACTGAGCTTCTGAAAAGGTTGCTAAAATTAAGGATAGATTTTGAGGAAGGGATTTACAGTGAGGCTTCACACCAGCAATAGCTCCTTTGAAACCCATTTAGGGCCTCCGCCTTCAGTCTCCAAATCTGTAGGTTGCAGAAAGCTGTGTATTAATAGCCATATTGTTTGCACTCAGGCATTGCATAACACGGCTGTGTCTCATTTCATTTCTAGTAATTCTCTCTTCACGTGACCCTGCCCCACTAATAAAGTCATCCACAAACTCACAGGCCCCAGAGAGGGAAAGAAGAATACAGAAGCCAGTCATTGCCTGTTACAAGTCTCAGAATCCAAAGTTCTTCCACTAACGTTCAGCCTGAAGGGATGGTGTGTGAACTCTGGAGTCTGGTCTTGTCTTTTCCATTTCAGAAAAGATAAAGGTGGCATAGGTAAGAAGAGAGAAAAATTAAGGAGAAGAGAGATATCAAGCATCCCTATGCCCTTGGGAAGGGACACTGCACCATTCAGTCCTGGGTCCTGTCAAGCATGCAGAGGCTCACAGCCTCTAGGAAAGTTGGCCAGCGAGAGTGCCTCTGACTGCAACTTCCTCCAGTGGATCTCAGCAAAGCAGCGGGATTCTTACAAATGTCCTGCGCCCTGTTACACAAGGTAGTAGTTGAATATCAATGGCCACCAGTGACATTCAACCAAAAGGACCATATCAGAAAACACCCTATGTACCCTGAATGGCAAGAAGACAGCCACATGTTTCTCTTGTCTCACAAGAGATGCTCAGAAATTGCCAGACAGACTTGAAGGGAGGTGACTTGTAAGATAAGGGAGACATAACAACATGGGAGGAAGGGGGGAGGCTCAGTGTTAGAGATGTTATAGCAGATAACAAGTTAAATATAAATATTGTTGGTATAATGTTATTTTTTAATGTATACACCTTACCCTTGTTCATTTAAATACTGATTTCTCCCCCACCCCACCCCCAACTCCCTGGTTTCAATCTGGATATTGCATTGTGATACTCATTCTAAGCATCCTGTCTCAACTCTTGTGTAAACAGGAACAAAATAAAGCAACTAGACACAAAGTTGAGCAGGGAGGAGCCAGAGGACAGGAAAGAGGGGAGGAGCCAGAAGGCGGGAGAGGAGTGGGAGGAGAAGGAGGAGAAGGGGCAAGAGGAGAGCTAGGAGAGCAGAGCAGGAGGAGAGATCTTGGAGGACGTGGAGCATGAACCAGACCTAAGATTTCACAAAAAGCAAGTATAATGTGGGAAATCTAAATGTTAGGAAACTGAGGGCTTGGAGGTTTAGGAGGGAGTAAATATTGCCCAGCATTGTGTTCTAGGTTAACTAAAAACCCAGCCTCTGTGTGGTGATTTGGATATACAGCTGTTTAAGATTAACAGCAGCATTACCAGAAGATAAACCAATAGTAAATATTAATCGCTGTCTACAACAATATATGTATAAATTTAATGTCTAGCAACCAACTATCATCTTCCAATGTAAGCTCAGGTTATGCTTTTTTCCAAAATGTTGGATCACTGAAAATGAAAAAAAAAAAAAGTTTCCCAGGCAATACCGAAAAAGTGCTGATCACAGCAGATGAGAATTAGACAGAAGTGTGTGTTTACTAAATGAGGTCAGGTCCTTAGGTGGTCTCTTGCACATCCCATTTGGACTGGAGATTCTCCACTCTCAGTGAGGCTGAGAGTGTGTGGGAGCTGAGCATACAGAAGAAAGTAAACTTTCTAGACTTTACACATCCCAAAGAGGACTGTTCTCCAAATACCACACCAAGGAGCCTCTGGGTTTGAAAAGCATTGGTGCTGACAAAATTCTGGGTACCCTTCTTTTGAAGCTGGCTTCTGAGGTAGTTCACGGCCCCACAAGGAAACAAACATTCTCACTAGGACTCAGCCCCTTTACAAACCAATCGAGAAAAGAGTCTGAATGTTTTTGTAGCCAGGGTTTACCCTTCATTCCTAATAATGTTTCTAAGCTTAATGAATTATGTACCAGATTTAGTCCCAGATATTATTAGCAGAGTTTATAACACAAAGTGTCTTTACAGAGCTACCCCATAGCAGGGTAGGGTAGAGGAGGAGTATAGGGAGGGCTATTCTAACACTAACGACATTTCAAAAGTTTATATAACACGTATTACTCTAGAAGCTTCCTAAAACATAAAAAGGGTTTAAATGGAATTATCATATAAGGGGACAGCAATGCCCCTACTGGGCGTTACAAGCTCAGTGCCAGGAGTGGACTACCCCTTTGCAGCTGTTGGCCAGGGAGGTCCCAAAGAGACCCCAAACATTACAAAATATGGCCAGCGCTCTTGGTTACCCTCCAAAATTTGACAATAAAACCCTATTGCTAAAGACGCCTTATATTTAAGTAATAGAACAGGGAGAAATCAAGCCTCATCCCTACTAACTAGTATAATGGAAGTTTTGGTTTCTTTTTTTTCTGCATCTTTTTAAATTTAATTTATTTTTTATTATTAGTTACATTTTATTAACTCTGTATTCCAGCTGTATCCCGCTCCCTTATTCCCTTCCAATCCCACCCTCCCTCCCTCATCTCCTCCCTGCCCCTTTCCAAGATTGGGGAGGACCTCCTCCCCTTTCATCTGACCCTGTTTTATCAGGTATCTTCAGAAAACCCAGCTATGTTATGCAAACATGTTTTTGCTATAGAAGTGTGGGATTTTAGTTTGTCCTTTAAGATTTTAGTTTGTCCTTTGTTTTGTCCACAGCTGATAACTGCCTCAGGCAGGGGTGTGGTCTTTGCCAGCTAGAGTTAGTTGAATTCCATGGATTCTGAGGGATATAAATATGAGGACCCAGAGAGAGAAAAGGCGGCAGCTTGGAGGAAATGGATGGAGGACTGCTTGCTGCATTTGCTGGTTTGCATTGCCTGGACAGCTGGATTTCCTGACAACTGAGATTAGTATTGTCCCAAAAAGATCCTGACAACCCTACCCAGCCGGAAGAAGTAAAGAGAACTATGTCTCTTTTCTCTCCTACCTAGGGTTGTGGGGGTGTCTTGGGGGTTGGCCTGGTGCTATGTATTTTAATGTTAATCATTGCTCTGCCTTCTCAGAAGAACACATTCTCAAGTATACCTCTCTTTGTTATGTAAACCTTGCACCACCTAATTTAAAGCTGATTGGTTAATAAAAAAAATGCTGAACCGTGGGATTTAGCAGAAGAAAAGGAGGTAGAGTTTGGGGTTCATGGGCTAGGGTCAAGGAAACGTGAGGAAAAGAGAAAGACAGGATTGGAGGAGAAGGAAAAGGAAAGAGGAGAAGGACCGCTGCCATGGGTTAGTGTGGCAAAGGAGCACATGGATGGATCAGCATGGATGGAGGAGATGGAGAACATTAATAAATATTTTGGGACCATGGATGGCAGGTACCTTGAGATCGGGCTGGGAGGCAAGATTAGTTTAACGGGTTAATATCTGCAATGCTCCAGGTAAAGGCTATTTTATAAAATACAACAGGTGTCTGTGTCTTTATTTGATTGAGAGAGGGTTAAATAATACCACCATGATAATTATAGCCTAGTAATAAATATTGATTAGGCCATGCCTTTTAAATTTACTACAACAGGGCTGGAAGGAAGGGGATTTAAGGAACCCCAAACAAAGTAGAATTTATAAAACTAGCACCGACAAGTTAGCTTTCGTAGTGTGGAAAGGTATTGTGAATGCTACAGGAGAAGAAAAGTAATCATTAATTTTATGATTACCCTGTCAAGACGGGTTCCCTGGTCAACAGTGGCACAAATATCATTAGGGTAACCAACCGCTTTCCAAATCGATATAAGGCCTGCTCCACAGGTTGAAAATCATATCTAGAACTGTTATTGGGTCCGTGAATCTGTGGCTAGAAAGTCCACAGACTTTGAGGGAGAACTTACAAGTATCCTACATTTACTAAATGGACATATAATTACACTACCCCCAGTGACTCTAATTGGACCCAGAGATTGCTAAAGCTATGAACCATCATCAGAGAAGCTTTTCTTTGCAGGAGACAGTGATTAACACAGAGACAAACTGGTCAATGAACAGAGAAGGAGAGACTGTGCTCAGTCCTGAATGGTTTATTTATATGGTACCTCTTCCTCCAAAGGCTCAGGGACCATTATGGAAGAGAAGACAGAAAGACTGTAAGAGTCAGAGCAAATGGATGACTAGGAAAAAACATTCTACTCTGCCTTCCTTTACCTGACACTCTGACATGATGCCAGCAGGGTAACAGTATCATCAACTGATGGAGAGTGGGTTTCTGTCAGAGTCCTCTCTCTGCTCTGTCTCTTCCCTATGGCCCTGTGTAGGGTGGAGAAGGATATACCAAATGGATGTGGCCTTCTCATTTATAAAAATACTCCTAAGCAGGTTTCTTTTTCTATGAACAAGGAGGTGAGAATGGAAAATGTTTCTTGCTAGATGTAGTTTCTCAACTCACTTCATATTTGAATGAGCATGATGACCAATCCACTTATTTTAGGTAAGTACATTGAATTTTATCCATACTATGTTCCATTCGTATTAATTACACGTACATTCTCAAGATTGCTACTCATTTGATGGAACAGTATTTTCCATTGCTAATGATCGGCTTCTCGACAGTAATTTAATTAAACATGCAATTGCCATTAATACAGTCTGAGAATCTTTTTTAATTAATTAATTTATTTATTCACTTTACATTCTGATTATAGCTCCTCCCTCCTCTCTTCCCAATCCCATCCTCCCTACCTCATCCCCATTCCCCTCCTCCATTCCTCAGATAAGGGGAGCACCCCCTACTCACCCATCCCAGCTCATCAAGTCCCACCAGGATTAAGCCCATCCTCTTCTTCTGTGGCCTGATGAGGCCACCCCACCAGGGGAGCAATAAAAAAAATCAGGCAACAGAATCCATGTCAGAGACAGTCCACTGCTCCCCTTACTAGGAAACCCACATGAAGCGTGAGCTGCCCATCAGTCACATCTGTGTAGGGAGCTAGGTCCAGTCTACACATGGTCCTTGGTTGGTGCTTCAGTCTCCACAGACCTGCCTGGGCCCTGGTTAGTTGGTTCTGTTGGTCTTCTAGTGGATCCTTGTCACCTCCAGGTCCTAAGATGTTTCACCCAGCAGCAGATTGAAACAGATGTTGAGACTCACTGCCAAACATAGGGCAAAGCACAGGGAGTCTTGTGGAAAAGTGTGGGGGGGGGGGAGGATAGAAGGACAGTCTGAGAATCTTCTAAGCAGATTTGTGAGGTATTTTGGAAGCCATCAATAGCCTGATACCATTCAACAAAAAGGCAGCATAAGCGAAGAAAACCTCATGCCAATATCTCCTTTGCCTGCATGTGTAAAAATCTTCAGCTAACTTTTTTCTATTAACATAAAAAAAAACATAAAAATTCTTCACAGCCATCTGGAGTTAATGCTGAACACATAGGGCCTGTCAAAGATTCAAAAGCCAATCAATGTACTTGACTGTACTTGTAGACTTGGTTTTTCCAAAAACCTGCTTTATTTAAGGTTCTTAAAAGCTTCTCCCTCCATTCCAACCCACTGACCAGACACAGGGAGAAGGAAGGGTATCAGGAAAAGGGGGTTGTGACCTTTTAGACACAGTTCCTCGGGGTGATTCCACTGTTTGCTGTCTAGATAGCAGCAGCCCAGTCAAATAGCTAACACCAAACAGCAGCAAGAATCAACAGCAGCGGCACAGTTCAGCAGAAACACCAAGACTCCATACCAGGAACAAGTCAGCAAAAGTGTCAAGACTCAGCTAAAGAGCAATGAGTTCTCTGAAGCATTTCTCTTTGCAAAATGAAGTGTAGAAAAATGAAGACCAGCGAAGCCCCGACCAGTGCAAAATGTAGCAATCCAAAAAGTGTTTTCTCCCTGTCTGTAGGCTTGAGTCCACACAGTGCTGTTTAAAGACCATGCTGTGGCCCTCCCACGTGTTTGTTTTCAACTGAGAATGAACCAGAAACATTTCCACATCCCACATTTGGGACCAAAACAAACAAAAAAAAAAAACACATAAAAGAAACCAAAACTTTCACTACACATACTAACAAACTATAGGAAACAAAACATATCACATAGTCATAATATTGGTGTGTTGGGGGTGGGGGGGGGGAGACTAGATCAATCCATAACAAATCTCTTAGCAAATTCCAGGGTAGACCAGTACATTTTAAAATCTGATAAAGGACATCTATATAACTTCTAACTAACTTATTAAGGATAAAGGCTAGAGATCTATTCCTATTAAGATGAGGAGCAAGGCGAAGCTGCTTATTCACCATGCTACTGCTCAGCAGGGTGCTGAGGCCCCTCACAAACGCAGTAAGGCAAGGGAGAACATGACAGCTGAACTCTGGGAAGGAGGACATGAAAGGTCACAGTGAAGTGTCATGTCTATATTAAAAATAACTTAAATTGCTTCTCAAAAGAAGCCCTTAGGAGTGAAGAAATAGAGATGGGGTCATGTCAGCCAGAGTATCAGAACCAACCCAACATATTTACATGTTAGCACTGAACACGGGAGACATGCTTTAGATAACCATTTACAATAGCCCTGAAAAGCTGCAGATTCAGGTGTGACTCTGAAATTAAACGTGCAGAATCTGCTGGAGGAAACTATAGGATACCTGTGACAGAAAAGCTAACTGTGAAGAGAAGGCTTGACATTGCTATGACGTCACTTCTCCCCAAACTGATGTGAGCCTGACATTTACCCCAACCAATAGCCCTACAGGGTGTGTATAAATGACTTCAGTCAATTCAAAAACCTCTGTGGAAAATGGCTGTGGGGATGGGTCAGTGAGAAAAGCATTTTTAGCATAAGCATGAGGGAGGACAGAGGTAGGGTCCCAGAGTCCATTCAGTGCCGGGTGGAGCTGCAGCCTGTCTGCAGTCCCAGCTCCTATCATGGAGTCGGTATCCCCAGAGGGAGTTGTTTAGCAAGGCCGGTGCCATATTGGCCAGCTCTGAGCTTGACTGAGAGACCTTGCCTCAGTGCACAAGGTAGAAGGGCAATAGAGGACGATTCCCAGGGTCAACCTTGGTGTGCACACTCACACTCATACAAATGCAAACATGCATGTACACACATGCCCCCACCCACACTCACCCCTACACACACACACACACACACACACACACACACACACACACACACAACATATGCACCTACAAAGAAGAAAGATACAAGTTACATGGAATAGCAAATAACTTAGTTTTGAATAATAATTTAGAGAACTCACATTGTAGGATCTTATAACTAATTCTAAGGCTGCATTAAAGAATACAAAATGGTATTACAGAAGTTAAACACAGACTTAAGAGGACACAAAAGCCTAGAAATAGCTCTCTGAAGAATGGCAAATTGATTTGCAGTGCAGAGGAAATTCTGTGGATGAATGTGTGTGAGAGGGTGTTTGCATGTGTGTGTGAGTGTGTGTTTATGTGTATACATGTTTGTGTATGTGTGTAAATTTAAAAATAAACTGTTTAGCTGTTTCCTTTTTTAAGATTTATTTATTTATTATGTATATAATGTGTATTTACATGTACACCTGCATGGCAGAAGAGGGCACCAGATCTCATTTTAGATGGTTGTGAGCCACCATGTGGTTGCTGGGAATTGAACTCAGGACCTCTGGAAGAACAGGCAGTGCTCTTAACCTCTGAGCCATCTCTCCAGCCTGTGTGTAAATTTTTATTCGTACTTCATCTCTACCAAAAAAACTAGCTCAAAGTAGTGCATGAACCTAAATGTAAAATAGAAAATTACAATTTCAAATATTCTAAGAACACCACACAACAATTTTTAACTAAGGATTACAAAAACAATTTGCATAATACACTAAGGATATGACCCAAAAAGAGAAAACAATACGTAAACTCTGCTTCACCAGACCTATAATTTTTTTTCATGATAGTTGGCTAAGAGCATAAGGGAACCAATGAAAACTATCTGTGTATCATAAATCGCAGGGTTTACTTATTTTTTTTTAACTCCATAAGGACTCTCAAAGCCACCAGTAAAATCCCTACATATACCCAGGTTATTTTTAATGGGCAAAGATTTGAATAGCAGCTGAGTCTCCCTCCCTCCCTACTGCTCTCTCTCTCTCTGTCTCTGTCTCTCTCTCTCTCTCTCTCACACACACACACACACACACACACATACACACAACCACACACAGAGTTAAAACTAATACAAGCATTTGAAATTTCCAGCGGTGGGTGTGAATGTTTGTAATCCAAGCACTAGAGAGGCAGAGACAGGCAGCTGCCTGGAGCCTGCTGACTAGCCAGCCTCACCTATTTGGTGAGTTCCAGGCCAGTGTCTGAGTAAAGAGCTGGGATGGATGCACGGCATCCGAGGAGACACACCCTAGCTTGCCATCGGGCCTCTGCAAACACGCAAGTCTCTCTCACACACATGCATACAGAGACTATAGCATAGACAGCATGGCTGATAAAAAGTCAAGACCTTACATTTCAAAATCATCAGCTGTTGATCTGCGATACCTGTGATAATCTGAGATATTCTTCCCCTGCTGCCTTAACATTTCCTGTTTTTCTCTTGCACCTATAAACTGCAGTTCCCTCAGCCTAGCCAAGGAAGACATCCAGTTGCTAGACTGAAATTATCAGGAAGTCTGTGGCATGAGCCTCAAAATCCATCCCTGTAAGAGGCAGCTAACCAACCTTCGAGGAGCTGGGAGGCAGAGTGCCAGCTGCTGTTGTCACTGCCCACCCAAGATACAATCATGAAAATGGGCTAACTATATAGTTTGTCCAATTCTGCATCATTCACATTCAAGAAAGCACAACCGGAGCACACTGAGGGCCTCACTGGAAGAATCCCTTCCCTGGTGAGTAGTGTATTGTGTCTCTTCTCGCCTCAGACAGTACCAGCCACAAACAAGATACAAGGCTACACAAGGACCTCAGGAACAAGTGAGCTCTTTGGGCTTATTTATAGAGCACGGGGAGGAAATGCCTAGAGGAGCAAGCGCGATCCCAAAGCAGGTCCACTGGAAAGGCTGCACCCAGAATGGATGGTGGCTTCTCCATAACTGCAGAGATAGCCTCAGCCTCTCCCAGCCTGTGTGCTCTAGCTTCCTGAGATCTCACGTGCAATGGGCAAACTGCATCCAGATGGCTGGGAGGAGACCTGGAATCTCAAATGGGGGTCCAGTGACCCTCCCTACCCTCATACCAAGCAATGTCAACAGTCCACAAGCCTGATAGAGATGATCTCTTGTGAGCAAGCATTAATGAAAACGGTGGCTGTTTGCTTGGAGGACAGCAACCACAACAGAAATTGTAAAGCAAGAAACAAATGCATAGACATGGACACTCTCAGCCCGTAAAGAGAACAAAGAATTTAGACACCCGACTATTTCTGCACAGTTGCTTTGGGCTGAACTCAGTTACACTCTATTGTCTTCTTGACTGATGGGGTGGACCTCTGTGAATGGAGTAACACAAAGTTAGTTAATTAGTGCTCGAGTGTAAGCCTCCTATTAACATGGGAGAGCTGGGGATGAGTCAGATACTCTTGGATACAAACCAGAGACGGCCATAAAGCCATTAAGCAGACTCTACACTAGACAGGTATTTCCTGATTTCTACTGAACCTTCTGCTTCAACAATTCTGCTTCATTTCTGCATTGACATAACCCCATGCAGGAGATGAAGTATAGCCTCCATTTCCACAAAGGGGATGATAAAAAATGAGTTCATAAATGTGGAGGTTTGTGGGAAATGAAATGATACTACACAAATGTAAGATCATATTTTTAATGGCCATGCCCAAATGCCATTGATTTTCCTGGTTGAAAATTCTGACCGCTGGGTTATATCCTATCAGAAATGTGGGATCTAAGCATCAGTGCCAGAATTCTGGTCCTTCCCAAGTGCTTCGCACGTGTGCTTGGAACAAGTAGACATGATAAATTAAATCATCAAAATAGGTTATCCACAGAAATCTTTGCTTTTGGCAGGCACGGCGGAAAGATGCATAGTAGACATTTTTAGCCCTTGAGTTTGCAGAAGGTCATTTCTGCCACGAATATTGGCAGCAGCAGCACAGAAGGTATTCCAAGATGCATAGACAGACTACACGCAAGCATCAACAGGGGAAATTAAGTAATAGCAGGTAGCGATCTACAAGTTTCTATACACACAAAGGGCCACAAGCAAATGGACTTTGACCTTGAAAATGACAAGAAGAGCTCTTCATTGCTTTTAACCTGTGCAGCCTGGTCACCACTTATTCATCCTGCTGGGTTTTGCTTGGCTTTTGAGGCGATGTGTTACTCTGTGGTCCGAGCTGTTTTGGAAATGACGATGATTGTTTTGTCTCAGCCTCTCAAGAGCTAGAATGACTGGCTTGGACCACCACACCTGGCTGGCCCTCACCCTTTTATTGTACTTTAAGCTTTGACATTTTTTGTGTGTCAGCTGACCAGTACCCAGAGAACAGATGTGTCTATCGGCTTGCATCATTGGCTGATGATTAGCACAATCAAAGCATCAGGGCTAAATATCTGGGATTATCAGACCTCAAATGGTGAAGGTTCCTGAAGCCTGTATAATTTAAACATCCTAACACACACTTACTCTATGTCAGATGACTAACATAATGATCTACTTTAACCTGTACAAACATAAGAAAAAAGTTATTAACTTGCCTTATATATAAGAAGCTAGAATTGGAATTTAGGCAAATTTTCCAAAACTTTAGCATTTACAAGTAGTGGGTCTGGAATTCTAACACCTAGCTGTCTAACACGCAGTAGTCTTGAATCAAGATCCCTGATGCTCTTTACACCCACAGCCCCCGGTGGCAGACATTCAGCCCTTCCAGCACAATAGGACATTGCTCAGCTCTGCCTATGGATCTTCTAATGTCATGTCACTGCCTGGAAAAATCAAAACATGCTGCAGACTCAGCAAGGTGCCACCTGCTCTACAGAAGTAGCTCTTGCTTCAGGGTAACACCTACTTCCTCCAGTAGGAGACAACTCCCAGTTCTGTTGTTGATGATATCGGCTCTCACTGAACACCTGAGCCTGGCTTTGAACTCCTGTCCCTGAACCCCAGGTGGAAATCAGCAGAGCCGAGGCCATCAGGCCACCCTCTCCCTTACTCTCCTCTCCTGGAGCAGCCTAGCACTCTCCTTTTCCTCATAGAGCGGAACCAGTGTCAGAACTCCTAGAATGTTGCATCATTCTTGATTAAGGTCCCAGAAGTCTGTATAACAATTCCAGATGACACTTCAGCCTGAAAAAACTACCAATTCCTCAAAGAGCTGCCAGGCCATTGCTCTGGACTGTCTTACTCTAGTTAGAATTTCTACCTGGTAACAGCTCCTATGAAATCCACACCTAAGCTGACCGAACTGTTGGAGGGATAATTTAAGCTTAGCCGTTTTTACATGTGATGTTATACATGCCATAATTTCAGCCTACCCCGAAGCTACATGTAATTATCCCAGAGCACTTTACCTTACTGATGGTTGTTGCTTAGTTACAGTTTTTGTCAGTTCCTACCCCAAGGATCCCACTGTCACTTCTAACACATGTACCACATTCTTCTCTCCTACTTGTGGCGGAGAAGGGAAAGTTCAATTTAACAAACCTCCACACCAGGTATGCCGGGGGAAAGCCAGGGTGCTAGAACGATGCTGCCTGGCATGGGGAAGGTGGCACCAGCATTGCTGACGGCTTTACGGTTCTCCTCTGCTGGGTGACTTTCTCTGTCACTCCAAGGGCCTTGTTAGCCATCTGTCTCTCAGGTTATTTTCATGCCCCTGACACCTGAGAGGCGATCAGTCTGATGCAGGACACGGCCAGCATCTCAGCTGTCTGTTTGCACTCGGCAAAGGGAGGTCCTGACATGCTAACTTATCCAGTGTTACAGCGCACAGGCTACCAGAGGACCTTGCGCGCTGACTGGAAACAAGCTCTGCTCAGCTAGGCTACAGACTCAGATGCTCTAGGGGATGCCCTTACAGAGAAATAACAAATCAAAGAAGAAAAACTAAAGAGGCAAGGGATTCAGAATTTGACTTTTAAACAAACCCCTTACTTAAAAGTGAAATATAATATAATCCTGTTATTATATAATGCTTTGGTGAATAAATTTACAGAGCGACTCGAGATGTCTCTTCCTACAAACTCAGCAGCAGGCTTTATTCAACATCCAAAACTTTCTACTGAATCTGCATCCGCTCTGATAGACGCTAAGCATGGAGCTTGCTAGATGCACATCTGCACAGATGTTAAATTTTGATCGGTTTGCTTCACATTTGTAAGAGCCTGTGGGAAGGCTTAGTCTCGGGGTGGCTTGTGGAGCATCATGGACATAAACGTGGGAAATATGCGTGGAATCCAGGTGTCAGCCCCACAGAGCTCCACTCTATGTGGTGGCATCTTCCCTTTGCCTGTCCTCAGATTCTAAACATCTCTTCCGCATCGGAGGATATGATAGGTAAATAAGATTCACTCAGGCAATAGTTAAGATTCTCTCTAAATCCTGATAGTATTGCGTGAATCGCTATACGTGCATGTTTTGACTGCAGGATTAGCCACATGAAACCAAAGTAATGAATGATCAGCGCACAGAGTCCGTGTGATTTATGGATATACATTGACGGATTATGCATTGCCAGAATCACACATCACACAATAAAGCCTGTGTGATGCGCCTGCCGTACAAGGCTCTCCTAACTCAGCCTGCAGTTTCTTCCAGCATTGCAGAATCATGGAAGGCACTCCAGCAACCAACTTTCTGCTGCAGCCACCCAGAGAGTTTAATTATAGACTGTTCTGTAAACGAAGACCCTGCATCAAACACTCGCTCACGGATCTACTTAGCATGCCCGAAATTTTTTAGAAAACAAAACAAGATGCTTGATTACAGTAAGGCTACTTACGGTAGACGTTCCTTTTCACTCGTGGGTTCATCATTTGGGGGTGTTTTCATCAGGAGTTGTCATGCTTCTGAGCTTTAACACCGTTCTTCCTCCAAGGCTTCTGGTCCGTAATGTCCAAAGCAGAGTCAGTTGAACTAACAAGCCATCGTCCCATACTGTTTCTTTCTTGTGTGTGAACGTTACCCTGTAGATCAATTTCCTGTCCAGAAACCCTCAAAATGAACAAATGTTGCTCTGTGCAAGTGAAATGTGCTACTCCAGTTCTCTGTTTTTGCAGTTTAGTTCAGGAAGAAAACCCTGATTAAAGTGAGGAATCATATCCCAGTTGTTTCAAGGAACTCAAAAGACAGACACTCCTTCCTTATGAATGGGCTATCAACGTTGCCAGAGCAGTTCGTTCTTACTAGCTTGTGGCGGCTGTACTATTTCCACAAGTTTCACCCATGTGTGACTTAAAGACACACCCCATAGCCACAGTAACACAAACTATACTTTCCAGTCAGGCTTCGTGTGCTATGAAGAGCATAATGCTTTCCATTCCTGAAAGGACAAAGAGATCTGCATTGTCGAAGTTTATTTTTAAGCTCACGCGCTTGCTAAGCGCAGTGGCAAACAGAGGCGGTGTGCCTGGCGACCATGGCTGGAACCTATTAATACAAACAGATGAGTTGCTGGCCATACGCCGTATAGGCTTTTACTTCTTTATTTTTTTCCCACCTTATCTAAATTGCATTGATTATCTTTTTTTTTTCTTTCTCTCTCTCTCTCTTTTTACATTAGGAATGTTATCTGTTTTATGACCTGGTTTGTTTTCAGTAGGTTGGGATAGAGAAAAAAAGGAAGGGGGGGAACAAGAGCAAAGTTTCAAGGGGCAGTGGATGAGATAAGAAAGCAATTAAAATTAAAGTCTCCTTGATGAGCGTAGAGAGACATTCAGAGGCCATAAAAGTGACAAAGAACTTTAAAAAGTGCTGGAGGCTAAAACAAGAATGAGGAGCAAAGGAGAAAGTGAAAGAGAGTGAAGGAATTGGGAGAGAGTTGTCTTGACTATCGGCAGTAATTCTTACCATGTTTTCTTACTGTTGGGGAGGCAAAGTGCTCTGGTTTGTATAACCCCCTACCAGGCTGCTCAAAGCACCAAGGTCAGCCCGAGTGTCATCCAATACCAGACTCAGACTGTGGGAGCACATCACTGCTCTGCTAAGGCCGTAACAAAACACAGCTGAGCAGGGAGTGTGAGGTGGTGGGGTGACCGTGAGGTAACGCACAGTGTTGTGGGGTTTCCAGCCCAGCTCTTAAACGCGGGCTCGGATCAGCACTCTGTGATTGTACACACTACGCGCTGGTGGGCAGTAACCTGATCTTTCCACCAGAGACAATGCATGCTCTTAACATCCTGCGAGAGACACATTCCTGCTCACGTGTACAAAAGTCCCATCTGTGCGGCCATGTGTGCGCGCTCCACAGCATACTCCTCTCAGCTAAGAGAGGATTTGCAGCAAGCCTTGCCTGGACCTTGTTCCCTGGACACCATCTTCTAGATGATACGGACTCTTGGGAGACAGGCTTGCCTGTACAGAGGGGATGGAAGGAGGAAGATAACAAGCGGAACTGGAGAGCAGCCCATGTCTTTGTTTCACTAATGTGCTCTTGGGCTATCCTCTGATGAACCTGCCAGCCACCAGAACCCTGAAAAATAAACAGAATCAGATGGGGCTTATCTCATAAGCTTTAAGGCTTCTGCATTTCCATGTCAAGGAGCACCACGGTTGAACATCAGATGGTTCGGGGCTGATGTGCAGAGGTGCTGCTGCTTTAAATTAGCACCAAGCATAGGCCAGTGGGTAGAAAAGCAGCACCCCAGTAGCCATGTGCTCGTGTTTCATATTCATGCATGAGAAGGCTGGCAGAGTGAGGAGGGTATTCATGAGGATGGGCAGAAGCTTCTGAAACAAAAGTCGCTCTGGGAATAACAAATGGTTTGTAAACCATGGGGCATCGAGATAAGGATTATATTAGTCAGGGTTCTTTAGAGGAACAGAACTGATAGAAGGAAGATAGATCAAAAGACAGATAGATCAAGAGATAGATAGATAGATAGATAGATAGATAGATAGATAGATAGATACATGAAAGATAGATTGATACATACATAGATGGATAGACGGACAGACAGACAGACAGACAGATAAGGGAACTATTAGAGTTGCTTACAGTCTTGGTCCAGTTAGTCCAACAGTAGCTGTCTACCAAAGGAAAGTTCAAGAATCCAGTATTAGTGGTCATCAGCATATATGGGTACCCTAGAGAATCTGGCTGGTATACCAGTGAGGGAATGAACTTGCCAGTAAGGGTGGAAGCAAGCAGGCAAAGAGCAAGGGCTTGCTTCTTCCGTGTCCTTTATCAGGCTCCCACCAGAAGGTGTGGTCCAGATTTAAGGTAAATATTCTCATCTCGAAAGCTCTGGATTAAAGGTGAGTCTTCCTATTTCAAATGACTTATAAGAAAAATCCCTCACAGGTGTACCTAGCAGCTTGGGTTTTAGTTAATTCCAAATGTAATCCACTTGACAATCAAGAATAGTCATCACGGGAATGCATCTAATATTGGTGGAAAGTTTCTGTGGTACAGAAAGGGAAATATAGTTACAGAAGGGTAATGTGAGGCCATTCCCACTGACCAGGCATCTACCCTGCATAGGCAATGTGCTAAGAACACAATGCTGTATTTAAAAGACAATTGCAAATACGCACAAAAACCAAGAGAGGACTTTGTGATGGTTGGCCCACTTATGACTGGTGTCTGAGCTGGGTTTATGTGAGAAGGTGGAATTGGCCATATAAGAGGCAGAAGTACTTCAGGACATAGCATACCCAACCATGAGAAGGATCAAATGGAAGGTTATTCTGGGGACAAAAATACACTGATTGCAGTCGGTGATTTGTTCCTTGCTTGCTACACTTCTTCGGCCATCTAAAGAGACCAAGTCCTGGCCACTCCAGCATCTCATGCACCTCTAACGAATGTCTGCCTAATGCAGCTCTGACCACCAAATGGCACTGCCCCTCTGCTCCCCAGCAAGGGGCATGTGAGAACAGCCTGCTTGCAGTACCCCGCTCTTTCTCCCAGCAAGGAGTCTTGTTCAAAGTGTGTCTGAACATCAAGAATATTCAAAGTTTATCCGCTCCCTCGGGTTTCTGCCGATGTGCAGTCTGAGTCAGGTGAATGGCATTTGAAAAGGCTGGCACAGAACACAAACCTCAAGTGCTCTTTCCTTGTTGGAGCCAAACCCAGACCTTTTCAGAGGCGTGAAAACACACAGCCACGTTGGTTTGGCGTTCATTCCTCAGGCCGTTCTCCTGGCTGGTGCTGGCCAGCACCACACAGAAGTCTTGCGACATGAGCCATCCCCACGGAATTTTAAGTTCTGCCAAAAACAAGAGGGATTGGAAATTTCGTGAGACTGGCTATTCTTAGGAGGTTTCCATCCCAGATTCCCGGTGCGTGTGGCTCAGATAAGTATCTGCCAGGCATGGCCAACTTTCTGAGGTCCACAAATGCTCCTTCATTCCACTTGCAGCTCGGCATGGAGACCTCAAAGCAACAGTAAATGCATGGGCTGTCGGAAATATCTGCTGCACACCAGCCCTAGATCCCCTTGCCTTTATGGAAATGGGCTTAGAATGTCGTCTGTAACACAAACATTGGGTTTGAATGTCCCCAGAACACTTTCAATTTTTAGATCAGACATATTTATTTTTTTTTCCAAAATCAAATCAACCTATCCTAGAACAACCCTTCAATTATTTTTGCTTCCTTCCTTTTCTCTTTTTCTCTGGGGCAACTTCAAAATATTTCAATTAAAAATATTTTTTAAAACATATTTGGGAAGGAGGCTGGGGAGCTGGCTCTGTAGGTTAATGCAAGCCAGAGGCCCCGAGTTCAGAGTCCCAGCACCCGTGGGAAAAGGCCAGCCATGGCCACATGTATCCGAAAGCCCAGTGCTGGTGGGTGATGGGAGGATGGGGGAAGATGGATTGCTGGGACCCCCTCTAGCCTCTAGAGGCCAGCCCCTCTAGCCTAAAACTGGAGAGCTTGGGGTGAGGGAGGCTTTGGTGAGAGAGCCTGTCTCAAAGGAAGAAGGCAGAAAATTACAGGCAAGCAAGACAGCTGACACCCCTCTAGCCTCCACATGCCCACCCATGGCTGAGCGCACCAGCAAATGCATTTGTACACACGTGCACACACCACACACACACATACACAATTATCCTGAGGCATATTAAGTGTGCCACTGCTCAAGCTCCTTCTATTTGCCTATTTTCACAAGAAGAAGATATATTTTCAAAATCATATTTATTTTACATGTGCGAGGGCTTGCCTGAATTCGCACCACGTACAGTCCCCTGGAACTGGAATTACAGGTGGCTGTGAGCCACCATGCGGGCTCTGGGAACTGCACACGGGTTCTCTACAAGAGCAGTGAGTGTTCTTAACTGCTGAGCCATGTCTCCATCTCTGAAAGCTAAACCTTAAACACAGCCCCACTAGACAGAAGACTTAATCTGTTAGCCTCTGTTGCATGCTGTGTCTGCTTCCTGTGTCAGTAGCCTGAAGAACAGACATTTCTCCCCCCCACACACCCCAAGAATACTTTTATTTAAAATTATTTGAGAATTTCATGTATGTGTGCTGTATTGACGCCATTTTAATAACTCCCTCTTCTCTATCTCCTTTCATTCTGCCCACCCCACTCTCAAATTCATAACCTCTTCTTTCATTGTTATTGTTTTAAACACACACACACTCATACACAGGCAAACACATACAATTTACTAAGTCTGTCTAGTGTTACTTATAAGTACACATGCTTAAGGCTGACCACGTGGGCCTGAATGATCTGTTTGGGAGTTTGTCCCTGGGAAACAAGTTCTTCGTCTCTTGGCAACCACTGACTGACTATAATTCCTCACTAGGTATGGGGCCCTGTGACCTTTCACCCAGCCACACTGGCATGTCAACCTGTGTGATCATCATGTAAGTCTTGTTTTGGTAACCATGCTGGGAGGTTTCATGGCTGCCACTTCCCTGTCAAGTCTAAAAGACACTATGTAGCCACAGGCATCGTGATCTTTTGGTTCTGATAGTCTTTATGCCCCCTGTCCCCTCATTTTTCTTGAGTTGCAGGAACAGGGCATTCCCTGTTGTTCACTATTCTGTGGGTCAGCCTGACAGCCGTACTATCATTAGGGCTTGTTCAAGCATGTTGGGTAGGCGACTGATAACCTAAGCTGGATTCTTTAAAGTGGCATTGGTTGGCTACATGCCGGTCCAAGATGAGCCCAGCTGGGACCACTAAGGCCTCCCCTTGTGTCTCTTACATTTGCATGTCTTTCATGCAGGCAAGCCCAGGCTTGTTTCCTGCTTTGCTTAAGGATGGTTTCAAGGCAATCACAGGTGACTGAGGAACTGAGCATATCAGGATATTACAAAGCCTGTTTAAGCCAAATTGAAAAGGTCACATTGGCTCACACAAGCCACAAGGCCGTGCTCAGTCAGTGCAGGAAAGCACTTACTATCGGAGGGAGCAGGGTAGAAATCGAAGCCATCCATGCTGTCAGTCAACCACAGGCCTCTGGGATGGCTCAGCTCATCGGATGAGAGCCCTTGCCATGCAAGCACAATGAGTTTGGATCAAACATTAAATATGGGTGTGGCCACATTGGCCTGTAATCCCACCCTGTAGTAGGCCAAGACAAAAGGATGCTTAGGCATGCTGGCTACCCAGCCCAGCCGCAAACTAGCAGGCTCCAGGTTTAGTCAGGTTCTGTCAGTGAGAGATCCTGCCTAACTCAAGGGGATGGGGCAAAGAGTAATACAGCAGGACAACTGACATGGTCCTCTGGCCACCATGTCTGAACACACATGTACACACACACACACACACAGAATCTCACACAATACCAGACTTATGAGAGAAGAAGCAGCTTTTAGTCCCCACACAGAAAAAGCCAAATCCCTGAAATGGACAAGAATGTCCCAGGATGGTTCAGGCAAAAACACCAAATATGGGCCCATGTCAGAGGCCGAGTTGCAGGCTGGGCCAGAGACAGAACTGAGGAACACATAACAAGAGCCAAATGAGTCCACCAAGCAGGGTGCTGAAAGTTAGCATTAAACAGGGCATTAAACAATGCAGGGTCAGGCGACAGGTCTCTGTAGCAGGCTTAGCGTGGATGGCTTTGGAGATAGGCTGGCAGCCACCATGTCAAAGATTCTGAAGCACGACCGGAAAGATGTGGTGCAGCAGTTAGACGGTGGGAACGAGAGGGTACCACAGAAGGTGCCCTGGTTACTCACGCCATGGCAAGGCTTCCCTTCAGTGACCCATGGTTTTCATCCAGGAAGAAGCACCCAGTATGCCTAGGTCCCAACACTTTTAAAAGAAACCTGATATTATATGTAATATTGTCTGGTCTCTAAAATTCTTTGAAAGGTTTGGCGGGAGGAGAGGGAAGCACTGAGGGTCGGGAGATAGCTCCATCCATAAAGTGCTTGCCTTGCAAGTATAGGGCTTGAGCTTGATCCTCAGAGCCCTTCTTTATAAAAACCAGAGCATGATGGCATGCACTTGTAATCCCCATGCCGGGAGGGCAAACACAGGCTGACTCCCGGGGCGTGACACCCAGGCAGGGCAGCCAACACAATGGGTGGGTCAGGCCCAGTGAGAGACCCTGCCTCAAAAGCAGGGCACACGCTTACACATGCATACACACAGCTGTGCCCCTACTGTGTGCATGCGCGCGCGCGCGCACACACACACACACACACACACACACACACACACTCACACTCACACTCACACTCGCACTGAAAAGCATCTGTGGGAATGCTATACCCAAAAGGAAAGGTGACCATCCTGATACTCTCAGTGTATAGCTCTCATTTCTAGAGGGTGACCTTCACCCATCTTACCCAGACTCAACCTTCATGTATTTGGGTCATATATCAATGAATTAGATGATCTGAAATTAGAATGTAATTCATTAGCATTGGATTATTCAGAAACAAACACAGTTAAAGGGCTCTTGAAAGCATTTTTATTAACCAAAGCTGTTTGTTGGTGACAGGAACTATGTTGGCCAGGCTGACCTCAAACTCCCCATCCTTTCTTGGCCTTCCAAGGGCTGTGGTTGCAGGCTTGTACCCAGTTGGATCAGGCTCCCCAGTTTCTCCTTCCAGGCAATATTCCCACCTCAATGTAGAGTTCTTTTTGACTCCTTCAAGAACTCTATCTCAGGACTAATTGTCCCCATCCCTCCACATCTGACTTCGGACATTTTATATATAGCTGTTTATCTATATGTCAACCTGATTTTTGTTTGATTAGTGAGTTAGTTAGCTAGTTAGTTAGTTAGTCAGTCAGTTAGTTAGTGAGGCAAGGTCTTGCTATGTTGCTTAGGTTAGCCTCATACTCATGACCCTTCTGCCTCAGCTTCCCAAGCTTCAGGACTACAGACACAAGCCCATTCCTGACTTAGTCTGATAATTTTAATATGATCACTTATATAGCTAACTTTTGGAAGCATCTAAAAAGGCATGTGTGTGATTCAGTACTTTGATCTTCTTCCTCCAAGAAAATAGAGTTTAAAACTCTCAAGATAAAACTTTTGGCTTTAGCACTTTTCCTCTTCAAATCTCGTGGGCTAAAAACAAAGCTCTGCTTGGTGGGAGGGTGAGCAGAGGCATATCGGTGACAATGCTTATTCAGATAAAAGATTCTGTGTTTTCATCAATGCCCACATTGACGTTACTGGGCAGAGGACAAGCTGATCGTCTGTTATCTCCCAGCAAACAGAATCAACACTTCTAATGGTTTTACTCTTCCTTCTCAGTTCTTAAAGAAGAAAGGGCCAATGTGCATACACACGCTAACAAATACGTTAAAAGGGAAGGAATACTGATTTGTAGGATAAAGCAGGATTATTTGCTTAAATTTCATCATTTTAAAACTGTTTCTTAGCTGTAGGTGAAGAACAGCAAATCTACTCCTGCTCGTGTGGGAATCAAGCACTGGGGAACGGTGAGGCATGGCAGTGACCCACCCTTGAGATAAATCACGAATGGAGCAGATTGTATAGTATGTTACTGTCCAGCATTGGAGGAACCACTAAGATAAGGGTGCTTCATTGCTGGTTTTGAGATCTGGTTGCCTTGTGTGGCCCCAGCTGGCTTCCAACCCTCAAACCTCCTGCGTCAGCCTTCTGAGTACTGAGGCTGTAAGTGGGTACTAACAGGCACAGCCAGGACCCATCTGTTGGACTGCAGTTTTTGTTTGTTGTCTGTTTGTTTTGTTTTTGAATTTTTGTCTCAAGATTCCCCAGCTAATGGTGAAAACACTATGACAGTGCCATCTGAGCAACAAGGGGCAGATGGACTGGGCTTCAGGCACTCAGGGCTGTTAGGATGCATCTTCATGTCCTCAGAGCGTGTCTTTCTGGGCTTGGGCTGTTGAAGCCAAGCAGGCCTCTGCTGGGTCAGGATGATAGAAGCCCAAGGATAGAACGAGGGCTGGAGGGCAGAAGCTGCATGTCCCTGTGGCTGTCCAGGGCTGGCACACAGCGGACACCCCACAGGGCAGGAGATGGTGAGAGCACTTCCCTTCTGGGTCAGCATAGCGTGAGTGCAGCCGGCAGTGTCATGTATGTGGCTCACTTGTAGCTTCACTCTGAGCACTGGTGGCTCTGTCTCTACAAAGGAGGCCCATCAGAACCGCATTCTCAGAGGAACCTGAGGAAATGCAAGGATAGTCCACTACATGCATTCCAGAGTAACTCAGTAAGTCGGGGTAAGAAGGCTGGGAGATACATACACACCGCATCTTGTCAAAACACATGGATTTTTGCCATTTTCCATCTTTTGGCTTACTTACAAAGAAGGTCCTGGGATACAGAGGCTTGAATATGGGTAGTAGAGAAAAGAAGGATGAAGAATGAGGGGACAGCCGATTCCAAAGTCTTTACTGTAAGCAGTGAGGGCTTGAGCGTGTTGGGGATTGTTTTAAGAGGGTGCGGGGGAGGGATTGAGGCAATGGAAAGCCTTTATTAGCCAGCCAGTGACTACATTGGGTGTTCACAATTCCAGTGTAGCCTCAAGCCTTTCTCAGTATGAACTTTTTTGCATTTTTTATTAATTATTATTATTTATTACAATTTATTCACTTTGTATCCCAGCTGTGGTCCCCTCCCTTTTCTCCTCCCAGTCCCACCCTCCCTCCCTCTTCTCTCCCTATGCCCCTTCCCTAGTCCACTAATATGGGAGGACCTCCTCCCCTTCCATCTGACCCTAGCCTATCAGGTCTCATCAGGACTAGCTTCATTGTTTTCCTCTGTGGCCTGGCACAGATCACCCCCACTAGGGGAAGGTGATCAGAGAGCCTGCCACTGAGTTCATGTCAGAGATGCCCCTGCTCCCCTTACTAGGGAACCCACTGGGAGAATAAGTTTATGGGCTACATCTGAGCAGGGGTTCTAAGTCCTCTCTATGCATGGTCCTTGATTGGGATATCAGTCTCTTCTGGGGCTCTAGGGCCCAGCTTTTTTGGGCTCTGTTGGTCTCCTTTTAGAGCTCCTGTCCCCTCCAGGTCTTTCTATCTCCCTCTTCTTTCAGAAAATTCCATGCATTCTGCCCAAAGTTTGGCTATGAGTCTTCCCCCTCCATTGCTGGTGGAATGTAAACTTGTACAACCACTTTGGAAATCAATCTGTCGCTTTCTCAGAAAATTAGGAGTAGTGCCACCTCAACCCAGCTACAGCACTCTTAGGCATATATTCAAAATATGCTCAAGTATACAACAAGGACATTTACTCAACCATGTTCATAGCAGCTTTATTCATAATAGTCAGAATCTGGAAACAACCTAGATGTCCCTAAACAGAGAAATGGATACAGAAATTGTGGTACATTTACACAATAGAATGCTACTCAGCTATTAAAAACAAGGGAATCATGAAATTTGCAGGCAATTAGTGGGAACTAGAAAAGATCATCCTGAGTGAGGTATCCAAGAAACAGAAGGATACACATAGTATATACTCAATCATATGTGGTTAGTAGCCATATAATATAGGATAAACATACTAAAATCTATACTCCTAAAGAAGCTAAACAACAAGGAGTATCCTAGCGAAGATGTTCAATCCTCATTCAGAAGGGCGAACATGATAGACATTGGAAGCAGGAGAAGACAGGGAATAGGACAGGAGACTACCACAGATGGCCTCTGAAAGACTCTACTGATTGAGGTATAGAAGCAGAGGCTGAGACTCAGTATGAGCTTTTAAGAAAAAAAAAATCAGGTTCTGCATTGACATACTTCAGTTAATAAGAACAGTTTACCAGAAGCAGAACTACCGAAGCTAAAAGGCAAGGTTAGTACATTTAGAGACTTTCCCAAAACTATGGACTTTGACGGATTCTGTCTTTGTTTCCATTTTTGGCAGGTGCTTTTGTGAAAAGCATCCTGAGGCTTCTTAGAACTGTCTGTCTGGATGCAACTGTGGTACATCATCTGACCCTACACCCCACATTCCAATAGGAGGCCCCAGAGTGTCAACCTCCTTACTTACAAGCACAAATGCAAACTTGGTAAGAGCAGACTTTTGTCAGCTGTGGGACATGAAATAAGAAGAGGCACTATTGCCTTTAGGTGCACTGAGGCTGAACACAGCGAAGAACAAGAGGACTAGTCACGTCACAGACCCAGGTAGCAGTTTGGCATCCAGGAAAGCAGGGGCAGTAGTTCCTTTGGCATTGTTCTCCTTGATAAAGCACACTGTTTAAATTACTCTGGTCCCATAGCAATTATTGACCTTGACCTTAAATCCAGCATGAAGCCATTGTAAGAGTCTGAAGACCACCCCCCATGGGCTTGAGTTAGAGGAACCTAATAGCTTAACAAGGCAAAGGCTCATGGGACAGGCACATCCCACATGCCTGGCACCTCACCCGCTCCCCACCTTATTCTCTAAAAGCTTCACCCTCCAGGGACAAATGAGCCATCTGCTCAGAAGAATCCATACGTTTCTGGGCCTTGGGAGCTCGGCTTTTCCTAACAATGCAGTGTCTACCTACGAGGTCTCACATAAGCCACTACATCATCACGAAGCTCCCTGCCCAGCAGGAAGAGCATGAAGGGTTGCGGTTTTTTTTTTTTTGGGGGGGAGGCGGTTGTTTTGGTTTTTTTGTTTTCCTTATGAAACCTTTTAAAGCTATTTTTGAGTGAAAGGAATGTGGTTATGAACCATTTCCTACACAATCCACAAAACACTAATACTACAGTGAAGTACTTGATTCCTTCTTTCAATGTCTGTGCAGCTCAAAGCATTTCTTCCCTCTGAAGTTATTTATAAATTTTCTTTTATTTTAATGATTTCGGGTTGCTGTGTGTCTTTCCCCACTAGACGGCAAGGCAGTCAGAGTTACCTATCCGAGAAGGTCCTCTCAGAACTGAAATGATTGGTTCCCAATTATGCTCAGTGAATGAATGGATGAGATATCTGATATCTAATTAACTCCTTTTTACATATATGGATGAAAAGAGTTAAAGGGGGAAGAAAAAAGAAGATATGTGAAGGCTCAGACAAGTGTCGGGCCTACCTAGTCACATAAGTGGCTCACAGCAGAGCTCTTTACTGTTTGTTTGGGTTTTTTTTTTTTGTTTTTTGGTTGTTTTTTTGTTTTGTTTTGTTTTTCTGCATAGGCCTTACCCTCTTTAAGCCTCTGTGTAAGACTGTAATCCACTGTGATGTTGTTTCACAGGGCCAGAAGTGTGCATTAACACAGGATTTCCTCCCACAGACATGTGCTTAACTGAAAAATTATCAAAGACTTTGTAGCTCCCAGGATTTCTTGACATTTATGCTCCTATTGAGAGATTCCAAATTGGTTTACACATTTGTTGAAAGCCGGCACCTTGTGCGTATGCTTCTCTTTTGAAATGACTGCTTTAAAACATCTCCTTTGTCAGAGACTGCCCCTGCTCCCCTTACCAGGGTACCCACATGGAGACTGAGATGTTCATGGGCTACATCTGAGTAGGGGGTCTCCATGCACGGTCCTTGGTTGACTCATCAGTCTCTGCAGGGACCCCTAAGCCCATATTTTTGGCTCCCTTGGTCTCCTTGTGGAGCTCCTGTCCCTTCCAGGTCTTTCTGTTTCTCCCTTCATCCATAAGATTCTCTGCACTCTGCCCAAAGTTTGACTTTGAGTCTCAACATCTGTTTCGATACCAGTGGCCAGCTCTTTGATCACATCCCCTGGTGAGGTGGCCTAACTGGGCCTCAGAGAAAGAGGATCCAGATGGTCCTCGTGAAACCTAGCCTGTCCTCGTGACAGGCTAGGAAAGATAGTAGGAGAGGAGGACGTCCCTTCTCAGTGGACTATGGGAGAGGCATGGGGGAAGAGAGTGGAACCAGGAGGAGATGGGGGGGGGGGCTACAGCCGGGATACAAAGTCAATAAATTATAATAAATAATAATAATAAAGAAAAAATATTTAAATAAATAAAATGTCTCCTTTATTTCCACTGCACATTTGGTGACTTGATGACAAGGTCTTTTCATACCTGCTTAAAAAATCAACGGGACTCAAGTTTGCAGTCCTCCAGAGCACACAGAATAAAACCATAGCAGTGGGCAGGCACTCCCAGGTCCTATGCAGGTAATGAAAGGCCTGGCTCCTTCGGAACTGCACAGGGGCTCAGAAAACCATGGACAGATAAAAGAGGAACACTGTGGTCTGAATGTGAACTGTCCCTCAGGCTCCTGTTCTGAACCCTTGCTTCCCAGCTGGTGACCTTGTTTTGAAATGTTCTGGAAACTTTAAGGGGAGAGCCCTTTCTGGAAGAAGTAGGCCACACTGGAAAGTCTTCATCCAGCATGGATGATAGCTGCCTGTGTGTCACAGGGATGGAATCCCTATCAGTAAGTCCCCCAGCCTACAGACCTCAGCATTCCTGAGACCAGAAGCGTCTGTGTTAGGGCAGAGTTGTACCCAAATGGCTACCAGGGGCAGCTGTAAATCTCAGGTGATGGCCCAACAACACAGCAAACCCATCAGTCTTCCCAGCACCTCAGTTTGTGAGAGCACTTCAACGGTAAACAAAGCTGACTTCGGAGTCCCTGCAAACAATCACGGTGTTCTTTTGCTCCAAGGATAGCATTCTACAACATGAAGCAATATAATGTCGCATATGCCTGGCCGCTGGGATTGGTGGGCCCTTGGCTAGCACTCGGTGTGTCACCCTACAGAGCCCTCACCCCTGCAGGCACCCTGGCAGCCTTATTAGGGAGTTAGTTGTTAGGGTTCCCCACACACACAGAGCTCCATCCTCCACAGCAACTGGCAAAATGGGGCTCACCATAGCCCCTAAATCTCCATCCCCATTCCAAGGTCCCCACTGAATAAACTGTTCCCCAATGCTCTAGTTAACCCCGTCCCGTTTGCCTAGTGACTAGGTCTCACACAGTGTTTCTGTCATACATACCTGGTCTCTTCAGAAGTCCCTGCTACTCAGACAGCATGTCTTCAGTTGCCTGGCTCATCACTTACATCAGGATCTGTGCCATTCCTACCCTCAAACTCATCTCTGCTCTTGTCATTTCCTGCCACCTAAGCCAAATGTTACAAGGGTTCATTCCCTTCCTCATAAAGCCCCAGGGACAAACTAGAGTCTGATTCCACCAAAGTTCAGCCTGGGGAACCAATGAGTCTATTGCACTTACAGAGCATGGACAAGGGTTGCCTCTAGGACATGGTGGACACAGAAGAACCAGCACAAGAAAGTGTCACCCAGCAGGCATTCCAGCTGCCCACATCCTCTGAGAAGGGACACTTCCCAAATAACCCCCACAGTCTGCATGTGCTAGCACCCCCTGAGTCTCCAACATGGCTACCTGTGATTGAGAGCAGATTGCATGGGTGGAAGAAAAACCTGGAATGCAGGTGAGGGTTCAATGACTTCCCCCCACATCCTCCTATGACAAAATGTCAACAGTCCACAAGCCCTGTCATGGTGGGCTCCTGCAAACAGGCACAGCTGGTATGATAAAGATGGTGGCAGTTTGCTCAAAGGACCTCATTCTACATGATTTCTTCGTAGAGGGTCTGGAATTTAACCCATGTCATCACCCAAGCATTTTGAAATCTGTTTGAAAATGTAGACTCCAATGTCTCCTCATGCTTAACTTTCAAAGGATGCTAACACTTGTAAAAACGCAGGAAAACTGCACTATTCCACAAACAGTTCTGGAGAGCATGCACCTATGCAGAGAACAGAGGTCGCACCAGTTACCATGGTAACACTCTGAGAACTTCCATACACATTTACACATTCTGAACGTGAGTCTTCAGCAGGAGCTCAACACAGAGCCCATCACACAGATCCCAACTGAATGTGGCTGAGGTCAGAGCCCTTGGCAGTGAACAGACTTTGAAGTGATCTCCACTCGTGTTCTCCAGCAAGCTAACCACCCCTCGGTGACTCTCCACCCGTGTGCCCGAGAGGGTGCCGCGCACATTCTCCCTGAAAAACAAAGGCTGTGGTTTATGACGGCGTTTTTAAAAATCAGAGCAAGTGATGTGCTGTAAAGAACATAGGGTGATGTTTTGCCTTAATTTTCATTTCTTCTATGCTATCTCTGAATCCTGAATCCAATGGTGCCATTAAAAAAATACTAATAAAGGAATCCCCAGCCTTGTAACTCGCTGCATGTGTTCAGCTTCATAAAGAAATTCCACGTCAATTGCTCCAGCCTAGTGTTTAGATCGTAACATCTGTGGGCTATTTTTTTTCCTATGCTTTTGTGATTTATTTTTGTGTCCATGTGAACTTGTTCTATAAAAGTAAAAGGAATTTGCTTAGATTCCTTTCTCCAGGGACAACTTCTGGTGTGTTACAGTCTGTCAGGCTTCCTACCCACAGAAGCGGCCAGGAAGCCAGCAGAGTCTACCATTGGCTGGGGTAGAAGCTCATCATACAAGATGTGTGCACCAGCAGACCTCAGTTTCTGAACTGGGCTGCTAACTGTTCCCAGGGTGGGCAGAGCCTCACCTAACAGTCGTATGTCCGAGCACTTCAACCAGCGGCAGGCCACAGCAAGTCTTGGCTCCCTTTCCAACCTCCTTTACTGGCCTCATTCACATTTCCAGCCAGGCAGCGCTTCCATGGTTCTAGGGTATCAGGAAATGCATGTGGAAGGAAGTCGAGCTACCCTACAAACTGAGCTAACGGGAAGTCAGCAGTGTGGGCCCTGTCTTCCCTTAGAAGTCTTGTGTGTTGTTCACAGATTTTTGACTCATTTTGACTTGTCAAAGAATGCCACAAAAATACATTAAGAATCCTGACTGCTAGTCCTTTGGACTCTCTCAGGCTCCTCCTCAGGTGCCAAATTACATGTGGTAGAAAGGAAGCGATTTGCCTCTTTCATCTCACTCTGACCCTGGAAAATTATGGCAAAATCAAGCCAGCTCCAACCCTTGAGTCATTAAGAGACCAATGGAAGAGGATCAGTTCCAACAAAGTAAAAACCTGTAGCTGCTTCTCTCTCAAGAGCACCCTTAGGCCTGCGGGTGAGTCTAAGCAGAGGCTTTGATGGTAAGAGCCCAAATTCTTATTAACTTGTAATAAACACGTAAGAATCATCTTGTGTGCACCATGCATGGCTGTAGATCAGGGGTACAAACCATTCATATTATCATGCTTGTGTTTGACTGTGGAAGACAGACAGTAAACAACACAAAACAGAGTACATGTAACAGAGTTCTGGGATGGAAGGAGAGAGAAGTAGAGTCACAAGGTTAGCTGCATTGCCACTGGATTGTGACCTTTGGAGGACTGGGAAGGACACAGTGCAGATACCTGGAGAAGACTGAGTCCAGGGCAAAGAAGCATGGGATGGGCCTAAGGTGGAGATGAGCCTGAGGTTTGGCAAGAGCAAGGCACTTGGGAATTAAGATGGAAATGGTAGCAGATCAGAAAGGACTGTGAAAATCAAGGCGAGGGCTTCACACCAGCCCACAGGGAGCTCCCAGGAAAGATCTGAGACAGGATCTGAGAACATCAGTCACAGCAACCGAAAAGAAACAAGAGCAGTGAAGGTGCTGCCATGTCCCTCAGGTGGCGTGTCCTGATGAGTTGGGACAAGATAGCAGAGAAGATGTTATTTGAAGAGCCAATAGGATTTTGCTGTTGGATTGGTTGTGGTTCTAAAGAGAAAAGTCAACCTGAGATACCTCAGCATCTGAGGCCTAAGCATAGACAGCGTGAGGCTGCACTGGCTCAGGCTGTGACTGAGGGGCATGGAATGTGCTGACAGGGAATGTGTGGGGGCTCAGAGTCGGACACTAGTTCCAAGAAGTCTATTAGAGACCAAGTTTTTATAGCAAGCTAGAGTCCACATTTGGGTTAGGAGATAGAAAATGGGAGATCATCAACAGGAAAAGTCACAGATATGGGCAAAGAAACCCTAGGACATATTAGGATTTTAAAACACAGGAAGACACAAGCAGAGGGTACTAAGGAGGGATCAAGAGAAATTAAGAAAAGATTCTGGCAAGAGAGCAATAAACATTCAGCGGCTGGTAGTGGATCAAGGACAGTGGGGAGCGAATGTGCCTCCTTGGAGTCCACTAACAGTGACCTTGGGAAACACTCTTAGGAGAGTAGTAATGGGGGAGCCTGATTCTGTGTGTTCAAAAGAGAAACAGAGAAAACGTTTAGAGAATTATTTTGAGTTGTGCTATAAAAAGAAGGTGAAAGTGGGACAGTAAGGGAAAGAGAACTCAGGGAAGATATTTTAAAAATCATTGTTTTCTGTTTAAAGAAGAGAGAAAATGTCCTTTTGTGCAGAAGATGGAGGACGGTAGGTAGAAGCAGACATGATATCATGAGCTGCAGATCTGAGACAACGATGACAATTGTGATTATAGCGACTGTGGTGACTTCGGTACTAATGGTGAAAATCAAGGCGAGGGCTTCACACCAGCCCACAGGGAGCTCCCAGGAAAGATCTGAGCCAGGATCTGAGAACATCAGTCACTGGACCCGAACAGAAACAAGAGCAGCGAAGGTGCTGCCATGTCCCTCATGTCCCACCATGACGATGGTGGCAAATATGGTGATGATGACAATGGTTGGTGTGTGTGTAAGGGAAATGCTCGGAAGTGTCAGGGGAAAGCACTCCACCTCCACCCAACGCCAGTTCTCCCAGAAACACAAAGGAGAACCCGCACTTTCTCCTCTACAGACGAGGACGGCACCTGAGAACCTGCATTTCTAACATGTGTCCACATGGAACTGGAAGTCTCTGTCAGAGGCCAAATATGCAGAGCAAAGCTCTGTTTAGGGTGAAGAATCTCCTCAGGAGATTCTGGTTTGTCATTTTAAATCCAATAGTCAACTAAATCTTCATGCACATAAAATTCTTCCTAGATTTTTCTCAATTTTAACGTTTAACAGTTTCTCACTAGGAACTTGGAGAAAAGGCTCAGTGGTTAAGATGACCCAGGTTTGGCCCTCAGCACCCCATAGTAGCTCACAATTGTCTGTACCTCTAATTCCAAGGATTCTGAGACCTGGTACCCTTCGCAGGTACCATGCATGTGCATGGGTACACAGACAAAAATGTTGGCAGGGCGTCCACACTTAAAAACCAATAAAACAAATCTTTGAAAACTCATCACTAGGCCAAATTCAACTTACTTTTCCCTTTTTTTTTTGGGGGGGGGGGGCGCTTTGCAGAAAGGATCTTTATTTTAAATAGTGGACATGCAAGCATGTGGTGTTTCACATTGAAAGAAGAAACACATGCTTTCTTAATTATATTTCCTTACCTACTTTTTGGGTCATTTTTAATCTATCCCATTCTTCTTTGTCTAGACCCAATTTATAGATTCGCTCATTCATTTTTAGCTCTTTTGTGAGTGTCGATCTGTGTATCTATGTCTGCATGGTGTATGATCACATGTGTGTTTGTTACATGTGACTGTGTATAAGCATGTGTGCAGGCCAGAGAAGATGTGGGGGTGTCCTGATCTGTTGCTCTCCACCTCATTCATCGGAGACAGGGTCTTGCACTGAGCTGAGGCTAGGGAGGAAGTCAGCAAACCCCAGCGACCCCCGTCACTCAGTCATGGTGCAGTGCGCATGCACACAGCCATGCTCAGCACCTAACGTGAGAGCTGGGATCCAAACTCGGCTCCCAGGCTTCTGCAGCCAGCACTCCTCCTCACTCAGCCATCTCCCCAGCCCTTATTCGCTCGTTTGGACAGATCCTGAACAAACAACTACAAGCAAGTCCACACAGTAAATCCACACAGTAAGTGGGACATGGTCAGCTTTTGAAGGTAAAAATTAAAGCAATTACGGGAGAAAGGGGATATGAAAAATAGGATGGGAAGGCTTCCTTCAGATCATGAGGAGAGTGAAGCTACACCCAGGGGAAGATGTAACGGCAGCCTTGGTTTCTTTGTATGTTATGTAAAAATGCTTTTGTTTTAGTCCCAAGTGTGGGATTTTACTTGGGCTATAGTTTGTCCATACCTGTTAAGTGTCACATGTGGGGCGTGATCTTAGCCAGCCGGTAGTGGCCTTCCAGGTGCTGCACAGAGAGGGTCATGGTCTGGGACTCTGAGTGTGTAAATATGAGGCTGAGAAAGAGACTGGAAGGTGTTGGGAGGTGTCCATGGAGTTCAGTGTTGTGGTGTGGAGCAGTGTGGACAGACCAGACAGCAGAGACCAGAGAGGGTGTGGTGGTTTGGAGCAGACAGGCAGAGAGAAACGTTTCAGGGCGCAGTGGTATGGAGGAGCCTGCTGGCTGCATCTGCGGTTGACGGAGATTGGTACAGAGCCCTTAAAGAACCCCTTGACCCTAACTAGCTGGGAGAAGTAAGGGGGTCTGGACCCTCTCTCCACTAACCTTTTCTCTCTCCTACTTAAGGTTGGGGGGGTTTGAAGGTAGGTAGAGGCCTAAACACCCCAAATAAAGCAGAGTTAAGACGAAGACCACTGCAGGTGGCTTTCCACCACAGGAAGATCATTCCAGACAAAAATACAAAGGCTTAGGGCACGAGGCAGACCTGTGCATCAAAGTAAACCAACTGTACTCTGGATGGCACTGGGCAAGGGGAGGGGCAGAGATAATAAAGACAGGGTGGGGGGAGGGGGAGGGTTGGCCACTAAGACTGTTAATTACGGGCCTCTCTTACTGATAATTTTGCACAAAAGATTAGCATGAGTGGTTTTCATTTTAATGCTATTCCTCACTGCAAATAGACTATAGGAAGAAAGGGCCAGAAATGGGGTGACATAGATTGATGGACCCTCAGGCAGGATGCAGGAGTGGCTTCCAATGTTAGTTTTGCATTGCAGGTGCAAGGTACGGAAGGCACAACTTAGGAGAAGAGGGTTTGTCCTCGCTCACAGTTTTAGAGGACTTGGTCCACCATCAAGTCAAGGGCACCAGGATGTTCACACTGATGAAGAGACTCAGCAAACAGAGAAGAGAACCGAGAACAGGGCTACCCACCCCTAGTAATCTCCTTCAACAGCAGCATTTCCCATCACAAAGGTTTCACAGATTCCAATATGGTGTACCCAGCTGGTGACCAAGTGTCGGGGACAATTCACATTCAGCAGAAACAAAGGATCCTGGGTAGTGGCAGTAGCTACTGTCTGCTAAAGGAGATGTCGAGTATGGATGTCAGGCCTAGGCTGACGAGCTATCTCAGAGCCTTGTCAAGGGACGTTTCTGCTTGCACTCTGAGGAGGGCAGAATGAGCCTGGAGCTGGGGAACAATCTGAAGGGAGGAAGACGGTCATGGGAGTACCGTGTCTTGGGGGAAGAGATGGTTACAGGCTGATCTGCAGAGAATGATACCTGTTTTCTGGGATGCACAGCACACACCTTTATAGGGCGTTTGAGGCCAGCGTGGGCCTTAAATAGACTCTTTAGAGTCTATTCCAAATGTCTGTCTGTCAGTCTCTCTTTCTCTCTTTCTCTCTGTGTATATGTGTGTGTGTGTGTGTGTGTGTGTGTGTGTGTGTGTGTGTGTGTGT
>NW_026590859.1:5019436-5100995 GCF_907164565.1 Psammomys obesus | reverse complement strand
TGTGTGTGTGTGTGTGTGTGTGTGTGTGTGTGTGTGTGTGTGTGTGTTTATGTAGTCAAATACAGGACCATCGTAATACATGGTACATGGAAATGATCCTTATTAATCACTATTTGCTATACTTTAAAAAGTTGTGATTGATACTGACATTTACTCAGTTAAATAATCTCAGACCTAAAACACCCCAAAAGATCAAATGACATTTACTTCCTTACTGCTGTCTCTCCACATTAAGAGAAGACATGTGCCCTGCTAACATGAAGGGGCCAGGAGTCCTGCGGCTGCTCCAGGCTTTGGAGCTTGGATTTAGACCCACATTCACAGAGTCGGAGTTAGTTCCGTGTTTCTTCCTGTTTCATTAGGCACATGGGGTGGATGGGGTGTACTATTTTGTTGGAATTTTTGTTGTTGTTGTTTAGGTTTGGGATTTTTTTGTTTTGTTTTGTTTTTTGGTTTGGTTTGGTTTTTTTGAGAACATTCTTTAAAAATGAGACACTTGACTGCCAGTTCGTTATAGCGGATCTTTCTTTTCAGTGTAATTCAGTTCTTAATTTCAGGTAGTCCTTCAGATCCTAGGGTCTAAAGTTCCTGGTAAGACAGATGGATGGTTTGGATTTTGTTTGACTTATGTTCTCTTTTCCACTCTGGTTTGTTGTTTGTTTGTTGTTTGTTCACCTGCCTCATCTGTGCCGACCTGTAGAGCGGTACAGCCATGTCCTTCTGTGTGACTGTCACTCATCACTCACCACTTAAAAAGCACGACTCTCTTGAGTAGTTCTGAGCAGGTGTCTCCTGTCACTGCTTTGGTACTTGTGTTTCTTTATATCTCTGTCCTTTGCAGTTTATATCTTGTCCCTTTACTGTGTCACTCACCCCCGACCCCTCCCCTCACCTCCTCTCTTTACCGTGGCACTTCCCCCTTCCCTCTAACCCCTTCCTCCTCCTCCCCTTCCCTCACTCACTCCTTCCCTCCTCTCTTTACTATGCTCCTTCCCAGCTCTTTCTCACCCCTCCCCTTCTCTCCCTAACCTCTCCCCCTCTTGCCCCTTACCTCCTCCTACCCTTCCCCTTTGACCCCCCATTTCTCTCTTCGCCTTTACTTTCTGGGTGAATCTTATGATATTTTATGCAAATAGGGCTGGTGTGGCTATTCTGGGTAGCTGCCCTTGTTAAAAGATGCACGGCTTTAAAGAATTCATGCAAATTCTGTCTAATAATTACTGTCTGACACATTTATTTCAATGTGAAGATACCATGTTTGTATTTGGCAGACTCCTTGGGAGAGAATATGAGTCTAAGCATGTTTAATGTGGTTTCCAGACATCACCATGAATCCCACATTTCATCATATCAACAGGATCATCTTCAAAAATTTTTACATAATGTAAAAGATGGCAAGCAATTGACTCTCACCTTGAAAGAGACGGGAAAACACATAAAATGTGTACTAAATAGGTAGCTGCCAAGAATACACTTTAACAAATTCTAATTATACCCTATACCTTGGCACCCATTTCTTCTTAAGATAACTTAGGAAAATTCCATCTCTAGTTCTGCAGCTCCCAGAATTGCATGCGTCTGCAAAGAGAATCTGACAAGCCCACACATCATTCAAAATCCTTCCTCTAAGCACTCACAGGGAATTCAAAGGCATAAAAGAGAGACACCAAATATATATGTCTGTGCACAGACAATATCCACACATGCACACATTCAGGCTTCTGTGTACACAGACAAATACCTACACACATACATACACATTCACACTTGTGCGTGCGCATGCAAAAGCCACTACAAGCATATGTATTCACAGCTGCATGTGCACAGGCAAATGTCCACACGTGTGTTCATGGATTCATGTTTGCACGTGCACAGGCATGCAGACAGCAGCACTGGCTTAAATCCACATCTCGACAAAGTTTCCCAGTGGCTACAAAATTTTCTCTGTGAATGTACTAGGGTGTGTGTGTGTGTGTGTGTGTGTGTGTGTGTGTGTGTGTGCTATGAGCATTCACAATGTCCATGTGTTAGGCATCATTCCATCTTTTGGTTCAGGTTATCTCATTGGCCTGGATCTTTGAGGAACAGTCTAGGGCAGCTGTCCTCTGAGCCCAGAACCTCCTGCCTCCACCTCCCACCTCAATACTTGGGTTCCAGGTGTTACTAGTCCCAGACTTGGACGGGATCTGAACTCAGTCCTCATGATTTCAAGGTAAGTACTTCATGAATTCAGCTCTCTCCCCAGCCCATTCATGAAAATGTTTGTAATTTACTTGCGACATCAACAGAATTTTTGTTTCGGTGACGTGTAACAGTCACACGGGCCACTCACCCGGGGACACTGCCTATCTTCTGCGGTTGTCTTTGGGGTCCTTACTTAGGAATGCACCTATCTGAAGAAGCCTCACCTCTGTCTTCAGGAGGGACCACAGCGCCCTCCCAGTGCCCATGCCCCGATGCCTTACTTTGCCGCAACTCATTTGTTTTCCATCATCTGTAGCCCTAATTAGCAAGAGCAGGAATTTTATCCTCCCCTCATTATAAATGTGTGGAACAGAACTGAATGCAGGGCCCCCTGGGCCTGCCCATTTTGATTATTTATAGCAAGGCCAAAGGATCAGCAGCTACAAGAGGAAAGGAACAGGAGCCATTCTCCAAGCATACCTCAGGGAGGCCTCTGTGTGCCATTCCTGCTCAGCACTAAAAGCTACAGCGTGGAAACAAACTGATTTGGTCTAGGCTTTCTGGCAATGGTAACTGTAAGGAAGAATTAGGCTCAGCCTGTCTCTTCGCAGAGCGGATGGCCTGTGTCATGTAGACAGTGCTTTACATGTTAAAGAGTTTAACATCATTATTTGGTAAAAGTAATTTTAAAAGGTCCTTCCTCTCTTTCTTTGTCCCTCCCTCTATTGACTTGGAATATGCAGTCTGATGGTAACACAAAAAGACACAACATGACAACTACCATAAAGATGTTTCAAAACAGCTTAGGGGAAAATAATCTCCAAGGAAAAGGTAGCCAGTACCCCCATTTCAACCAGAAAGAAGATGAAAAACTGACTCTGCTGTGTGGAAGAGGAGAGTGGAAAAACTGTAAAACCCAGGGTGGAGGATTACTTCAGGACACAAGAAGGTAACTGCGCATACAAACACACAGAGACCATGACAGGGTGCACAAGACCTCCACAAACTCAAGCCAAAAATCCCAGCATGCAGTGGGCTACGAAGACAGGAAGTTCCACACCTAGTTGAGGATCTACGGTTGTTTGGAAAAGGAAGTTGGTTTTCTTCAGGGGCGTAGCACCTGGTACACGGATCAGACTCCAGGCCTGGGTCTCATGGTAAATCAACTGAAGTGTTTATGGATGGAGACTACAGGAAGAGGAATGGACAGGAAGAGCCTTCCTAGAGGAATGCATACAGCAGGTCTAAGAAGAAAGACTTACACCAGCAGGGTTGCTGAGGGCGTGTAGAGTCACATTAACCAGGACTCAAACCTTATTTTGATCACACACTGGTTTTAACTCACATTTCATTTTGATCACACACTGGCCTTAATTCAAATTTCATTTCGATCTCATAATCAACACATATAAATGTATGACCTCAGCTAATTCATTACATTTTATGAGACTCAGTTTCTGTGGGGCCGGGGTGCCATGGGACCCGGGGAGCCAATCGGGGGCAAGAATGAGGTCAAGACATGTCCAAACCCTGGAAATCTCATCCCGAGATCAGTAGGAGAAGGATGGATCCCTCCCTGCCCTGGTCTGCACTTCTCAGCTGCACATAGCCTAATGGGCCTTGCCTCTGCCGCCCTTGAGGTGGTCATGTGGCCTAGATGCAAGGTTACAGGTTAAGCTTCCTCCCTCCTTATAAGGTCATGTCCAGAAAGCAACTGGATTCCTCTTCATGCAAACAAACAAGGCCTTCCCAGCACTGTGGCCCCGCTTGTGATGTACACTCATCCCAATAACCCCCCTCCCACATTAAGCACATTGTCTCACTGCCGCCTGCCTCTCCAGTCTGTTTTCTTCACTCTCACCGCTACCTGGCGTCTCCATCCGCAGCAGCCCAGCAGCAGCCCAGCTCTTCCTTGCAGGCCGCCGGCGGTGGTCTTGGGTGATCATGCCGTTATGGCCGAGGGAGCAGAGTGGGGGTGACGACGAGTTTCCACATCTGTAAACAGCGATATCAAGGTGGACTTCATAGGTCCTTGTAAGGATGATAGGGTACGGAAGCTACAAACAGAGACGGAGCATAGTCACGTGTGGCAGTATAAGTGATCAGAAACTGATAGGAATCACTGACTTGGTTAAAGAGGACAATGCATGCAGCATGAAGTACTTGTGCTGATATTCTTTTTCTGAAGTTTACCCACTGCTGTTCAGGGGTAACCATAGCCAAGGGAAAGAAAAAAGCCCAGTAGGAAAAACAAATGAGGGATGGACTGTCAGATTCTTCTTTGCCAGCCGTCTCCATCAGATGCATCCGACACTTGAATGACTCAGGTTGATCCTGTGTGTGCACACCAGTCCTGGTCACGACATGCTCTGCACCAATTGGGGATAGAGGAGGCTCTTTTCTCTATGTGCTTTCTTTGCCTAGCAAAGCTGGGTGGCCAGACGAGAGCATCTTGTGCATTTTGAGATCACTGTTAGCTCACGGTGTTAAAGTTGTTACTGAATTCCCAAAACTATTAATGAGCAGAGTTCATGTCTCTTTTTCCTCCTAAAAACCACCAGTTCCTCAACACTCAGCTCTGTGTGTTCCAATCTAGTCTTGACATTTCTTTGTGGCCAAATAAACTCCACTGACTGATTCAACCTGCTCGCTGCTACTGTTGTTGGCTTCTCTCCCATTCATTTTTAATCAATTCAGACTCAAAATCAATTGTGGGGATATACGAAGAGCAGTTTCAAGATAGAGAAAAGATCAACACTTGCAGTTCTTTCATTTAGACAGACTTTAAACAGGTCTGTGTTGAAATCTCACCTGAGCTGTTGCTGGAACTGTATTACAGCAGAATTAGCCAGCTCAGAAGTAAAATGTCTGGCTCCGTCGCATTCTCAGCAACTCTTGGCTCAAAGAATGCAGCTCATTACAGAGAAAAGCCAGAGAGGCAGAGACTTGTCCGCCAGGGAGAGACTCAGAATAATTGAACTACACACAGTGAGGTGAGCGCCTGCTGGGAGAGAAGAACCACTTGAGGCAAGTGAACTAGAACAGGCTGCAGATAGAACAAACCGCAAAACTGTTGAGAGGAGAATTCAGGAACACAGCCAGGAATTCATGCTGTCTCAGTGGAAGGACATGGAAGCCAGGCACTGCAGCAGACTGGGGATAAGAGGAAAAAAGTCCAATAGTTTCCACAGGCACATGTAAGGATGTAATGAAGGAAGGTATCACTGACGTCTTAATCCCTGGTCCTTTCTATATCTAAGGTGACCTCCTGTCCTCCCTTGTTCTGCTCTTCCTTGTAGTGTGGTTAACTGATTAATTATCTCACAAGAGAGGCTGGCTGAGCAGGTGGCTCAGTGGGGAGGGATCACCCTTTAAGCAGGAAGACCTGAGTTCCGATCTCTAAGACCCGTGTGGATTTTGGTTTTTGTTGCTTGTGTGTTTGTTTTGTTTTTTAAACCTGCATTTCAGAGTACACTACTAATACCACACTGGGAAGGCAGAGACGGGAGGACCCTGGGCCTCACTGGCCAGCCAGTCTAGCAGAATCGGCATGCATTATGTTTGGTGGGAGACTGTCTCAAAAATAAGAGGAATAAATGAGAAAGACAAGATAGCATTGTCTCTGGTCTCTGCATTCACATACATGTTTATGCGTGCCTGCATACAAACGTCAGCAGGAAGGACATCTTAGGGGCATGGAACATGCTGCTTGCAGCAATGGTTAACCTGTGGCCCAAGACAGGACACAAACTGTGTATTCTGCAAATCCTGTGACATAAAAGACTAGATGTGTGTCCTTTCTTCTTAACCAGCCATGCTTTCAGTCATTTTCCTGGGTGTTCTTCAGACAGGTTGTTTATTCGCTTGCTTCCTCTGAAGCAAAGGCATACTTCTGACACCCAAGAAATACTCAGGAAATGAAAACAAAGCCAGGCAGAACTGTGACTCCCACAAGGATTTCCCTCACCAATGCAAAGTATTGTGTGTGCATGATGAGAGAGCCAAAACCTCAGTCTGGCACCACGGCGATGATGAACGACAGGCTGACAAGCTGTGCTTTGCTTTGGCTGGTAGATGGAAGAGGCTGGGCCTGCGCCTCCAGTTTTAGGATTTTTCCTGACAGCTGTCTGTCAGGCTGTAGCAAAGAGAAATGCTGAGGGAAGGATACTTTTGGACGAGGGACTGCTGTGCAGTCCTGTCCTCTGGGCATGGAAACTGAGATGTTGGAAAAGGGTTGGGGGTTGTTCCAATACCAGCCCTCAAGATCTGGTTACACCTATTCTTGTTTTGTGAACCTGGCCAAGACATACCTGATTGGTTGATTAAACAGCCTATAGCAGTCAGGGCAGAATGGGGTAGGCTGGCTAACATTCCTGGGCTTTTGAGAAGAATCATGGGACAGGAGAGGAGAAAGGATGATACCATGATGGGTTAACCTGGAGAAGGAACCACATGAGCTGGGAGGAAGGATTCCAATAAAAGTGTGGAAAGGTCCAGATGAAGAATAAAAGCTAGTATTTATAAGATTATGAATGGAAGGTAGACCATGTGAAGAGGAGGATTAAAGCGGATGGCATTAGATGGGGCTGGGAGATGGATGGTGAGGATATTGAGATGGTGTAAGTGAAATATCTGCCCAGCCCAAGGTAAATAAGGCAGTTATAGATCTAACAGGTGTCTGTGTCTTGTTATTTGTGACAGTGGGTTACATAATACTGCCGTGATAATCTTAGCACTAATAATAAACATTATATAGCCCAACAGCCATTTTTACTTATTTGCTAAAACAGAAAAGTGATTCACAAACTTGCTGAGACTGTGAATATGGTGCCTAGAGATTATGAGATGAAGCTAAAGAGAGCTGTGGTCCTAACTGGGAGAGCCTTGTCCTGTGTTCAGTCTGGGGAAATTTGGCAACGTCTTCAAGCATTTTGGGGTTGTCACAAGTTGAGTCAAGTACTCCCATGACCTGGTGTGAGAGTCAGACAAGTGTTCACACCCTCTGGTGCACCCTGCAACGGTGACTGCGGTCAACAGTGGGCTACCTGGGAGGCAGGCCTGTGGCGTTATCAAGATCCTTTAACTGAGGTGGGAAGCCACCGTGGATGGCTCCGTTCCTTGCTTGGGCCTTGGACGGTGGGAATCGATCAAGAGAACTGAGCACTGATGTGCATTTACTGCTCAATGCTTCCTGACTGTGGGCATGATAGGCCTAACATCACCAAGCTCTAGATGCTGTAACTCTCCCATGGTGAACTGACCCTTTGGACTGTGGCTGGAACAGATGCTTTCTCCTTTAAGCTGATTTTTGCCAGAGTAGCTTATCACAAAGATAGGAAAATCAACTAAGACAACAGCACACCCCTGACCCACAAGGAATTATCTAGCTCTGGACGTCAATCATACCAGGCTGAGAAACCCTCTGGAGAGCGTGAATGTGCCTGCCGGGTGTGGCTGCTTACAAGGTGACTATCCGGAAAGTTGGCTGTCTCGAATTGTTGAGCGTAGACATCTACCAGTTGACTGGCACTCCCACATTGAAAATGTAGGCTTTAATTTATTAAAGTTAGCTTACACTGAAATTTCAGTTTACATGTTTAACAACTATATGTTAGCAAGTAAGAGAACTGTTGTTTTTAATAAAACCTCAAACATTTGATTTTACCAATGAATCTCAGGAGCCAGATGCCGGGGTGAAAGCCTGTTAGCTCAGAGAGGCAGAGAAAGTACCCACCTGACCTTCCACCTTAGTTGACATCTCAAAAGGAAAAGCCTTCTTCCCAACACCATCTCAAAAACCCCTCAAACTGAGTCTCCCTCCCTTCTACTTCCTCTGCATCTCCCTGTCTGTCCTCCCGCCTTTCTGTTACTCTATGGAGATTTTCCTATGTTCACTCCCTGTCATCTGGCTGCTTGCTCTGCCTCTTGACCGAGGGTTGACTTTATTTAATCCTGTCTAGAACACTCTTGGATTAAAGGCGTGTGCTAGGGGTGAGCCACACCACAACTAGAAACAGGTTTTTCCAGTAAACAATACAATCTCTGGGTTCACAGAGTGACCAAATATCTGGGAACAGAGAAGCAGTTTCCCTCAGATCTGTGCCTGCACTCCCTTCCACTAGCCCCCTAAGGTGTTCCCTCAGATCTGTGCCTGCACTCCTTTCCACTAGCCCCCTAAGGTCCCAGGGCACCGTTCTTCACTGTTGCTCACCCTCAGACACTCTCTGTGGCTGCTGCTCCTGTGGATTTTCCTGTGGTTCCTGACTCAGTGTGCTGGCAGAGCTCACTCAACACTCCCAGCCCTTGACCCCTCCAAATACGTGTACTGGAGTCCTAAAGGCAGGGCGTCCAGATTAGAGAGGACCTTCTCTATCTTTTTATGAGATGGGACTTTGTTATGTAGCCCAGTGTGCTAGATAGTTTTTTGTCAACTTGATCCAAACTAGTATCATCTAGGGAGAGGGAACCTCAATCAATAAAATGCACCTGTTAGACTGTCCTGCAGAAAAATCTATGAGGCACTTTCTTGATTAATGATTGGTGTGTGAGAATGCAGCCCACTGTGGGCCAGGTTGTATAAGATAGCAGGATGAGACAACCTCAGGGACCCAGAAAGTAAAGTGTCCTTCGTGGTGATCCTTGCTTCAGTGCCTGCCCTGACTGACCAGGGCTGTGAAATGTAAGCTAAATAAACCCTTCCCTCCACAGGTTGCTGGGGCCTGGTCTTCACCCGAGGGATAGAAAGCAAGGCAGGACATGGAGGTAGACCTTGCCCTCGTGATTCTCCTGCCTCAGCCTCTTGAGTCCTGGTTATAGGCATGTACCACCATGCAGGGGAGAGGTAGGGTCCTTAAAGAGGTACTCAGGTTCAAATGAAGTCATGTGGGTGGGCTCCAGCCCCAAGGTTGGTGTCCTGGGAGAGGTTAAAATGCACATACACAGCTTGGGGGAAGACACCAAGACTAAAGAGGTGGTGACCAGAAGCTGAAACACAAAGCTCAGGCACAGGCCACAGTGCTGACATCCAGGCTCAGCTGCTTGGCGCCTGCTGTTTACATTGCTCGGGGTGCCCCAGCTGCTGAGACACTAGCTTTACATACACACCTCACGCCTCACCCCTCAGTGGAGCAGGACGTGTCTTCTAGTTTAACCTAGCTATGGGGGGGTGTGTGTGTCTGTGTTTGTAGGTTTAGGTGCGGGGAGGGTGTGTGTGTAGTGTGTGAGTATATGTGTGGGTGTGCAGGGTAGAAGAATGTGTGGTGTGTGTAGTGGGGGGCAGGGGTATGTGTGGTGTGTGTGTGTAGGTGTGGGGTTAGTGGGGAGGATGTGTGCGTATAGGTACGGGTCGGCGGGGTGAGTGTGGTGTGAGTGTGTGTAGGTATGGGAGGAGGGGTGACGTGGGGGTGGGAGGAGGACTGAATGTGTGTGTAGGTGTGGGTGGGAGGAGTCAATGTGGTGTGTGTGTTCGTACGGGAGAGGAGTGCGAGTATTTGTGTGTGGTGGGAGGTGGGAGCATGTGGATAGGTGCGGGTAAGAGGGGTAAGTAGGTGTGGGAGAGTGGCTGTGTGGGAGAGGTAAATGTGTGTAGGTGTGTGTGTGTGTGTAGGTGTGGGTGAGAAGGGTGTTGGGGGAAGGTGTGTGTGAGTGTGTCTATAGGTATTAGGTGTGCACGTGAGTGATTGGGTGTGTCATGGGATAAATCCTTGGATGTCAGTTCTCTCCTCCCTCCCCTGTGGGGCCTGGGGTTGGACTCTGAGCTGTCTTTCCAGCCCCTCCCTAAGTCTGACCACTCCCTCAGCAAACATTTTAATAACAGTTCTTAAGTGTGGACCCAGAAGGCCAGCATAGGCTTCACCAATGAACTGGGTAGAAATTCGAGTTCTCAGGCCCCGTCCAGTCCCTCCTAATCAGGAACTTTGGCCCTATGACTTTGTGACAAGACCTCCTTGGAAAGGGTTGGTCGGTTGGTGTTTCTGAGATAGGCTGTCTTAGAACTTGATACCTAGACCAGGCTGGCCTCGAACCCACGGAGATCCACCTGCTTTGGCCTGCCCTAGCGTAAAGGTGAGCAGCTTGTAATCACATCTCCTGAGAACTTTGTTGCCGTTAGCCCTGGTGCTAACACATAGCTTCTCTTGCTTCCTAGACGCCATGGTGAGTCTGACACCCGACAGATACAGCCGTCTGCATCTGAGAAGGTCTTCCACTAGGGTAGAAGGCACCACAAGCTGCTCATTCGCTGAATATGTAGACCTTTGGAGCTGGCATTCTTTTCCCCTCAGCTACACAGTGACAGAAACAGACTACTTCATTATTCACCATGTTCCCAGGGCCCAGAACAGTAATGGGTATGTAGTGGTACTTGATACATTTTTACAGAGTTAATGGACACGTAGAGGGTGAGACAAAAGGAGACTTACAAGAAAAAGCAATTTATTGTAAAGAAAAACTTAGTCCCGGAAGCTGGGCTGTGGGGATGGAATACTTACTTGCCTGTCATATACAATGCCCTGGCACTGTCCCCAGCTCCATATAATCCTGACACAGTGCATGCCTGTAATTCCAGTACTCAGATGGCAAAGGCAGAAGGATCAGAAGTTCAAAGTCATCATTGGTTACACAGCAAGTTCCAGGCCAGCCTGAGCCCTGTTTCAAAAAGTACAGTAAGATAAAATATGAAAGCAAAAGAAATATTCGCGCCAGCCTAGTGGGTCAGTGAGGAGGGTTCAGTGCCATCTGAAGCATGCTGTTCCCATTGCTCCCTGGCACACTGATAACACATCTTCCCTGTAATTCTAGCAGTTAAGCTCACATTCCAGGCCCTGGATGTTTACAAAACAAATAAATAAGAGTTCTGCTTCATTAAGATCTCCCTACTACATGGAAGCTACAGTACAATGCTTCACTTTGCAGCCGACAGTAAACCGGAGCAACAAGCAGCCACAGAAAACATTTTCATCCGGGTGGCAGGGAGCAATAGACAGGAGAAGGGAGAAAAATCACGGCCGCCTGAGTATGGACCTCACCTGACCCCACAAGCAAATGAGAGAGAGAGCAGGGGTGCAGAGCAACACATTCCAGGAAGATGGAGAAGGGAGAGGGACCCTGCAGGTGGCCATGGCTCCTGCTGTGTGATCAGACTCCAGACTCCTCCTGAGAAGCAAAGAGGTTGGTTAGCACGCCAGGCCTTCCCGTGGGGCTGCTTGAACTAGCTGTCAGATATTTGAGGTGGGAGCAGAAACCCAAACTACATATATACGGCAGACCAGCAAAAGCACAAATTCTTAATTTGAGTGTTCACTTACTATTGTGATTTTTTTTTCAGTGTGGTCTGGGGACACTCTGATTATCCTAGTACATATCCTGACTTCTACATAGTCCTTACTCCTGTAAAACATGTATTCATTTTGACGATCCCAAATCTTGGCAAGATGTTCTCTTGCTAAATAAATACATGAAGATGAAAATATGACTAGTCATAAGAGATCACAAAAAGGCAGTTTTAGTTCATGGTGTTACTGATGTTTTTCACTATTTTCTTCTGCTTGAAATATTCCAGTAATAGTTTATTCATTCTGACAAAGCATGACACTTTAACTATGTCTCCAAAAAGACTTCTGCATTTTTCAAAAGTCTTCAGTACAAATTCTGTTGCCTCAGAGAATGACCCTGAGGAATTCGGGGTCAAGTAAGGCTGCCAAACCCACATAAACAGAGTCCCCTAGACACCACAAAACACACCAGAGAGAAAACAGATGAAACAGGGAAACAAGCCGACCTCTGCAGGGTTCCACTCTTCTTGCTTACACTGCGAGGTGCACCTAGAGCAACAAGAGCCTATTGGACCATGGGTTGCCAGGAAACAGAATCTTTTCTGCACTCCACAGCAGTTACCATTCTGAGGAAGCTGATGTTCAGGGCTGGAGGGAGGGGCAACTTCTGCTTTTCCATATTTGCCTTTATTAATCGACAGAATGTATTTATCATGTTCAATGAGATGTTCTGAAGCACACACACATACACTGTGAGCTGTGCTGAACTACTAAATCACCACATGTAGACAGTGAGGATGTGGGAAAGGAGCCTTCAGCTCCTGCTGCTGGGAAACTAAACTGAGGTAGGCATTATGGGAAACAGTATGGAGGGCTTCAAATAATTAAAAGCAGAATTATCATATGATCCAGATAACCCACTACTGGACACACACATACATACACATACACAAACATGCATATATATGTATATATATATATATATATGTATGCATATGTATGTGGGTGTATGTTTAATGAAATGGGTGTGGCAAAAAAATACCTACAGTCCCACATTCATTATGATTCATTCACAACCTCCAGATCACACCCAGATCACACAGTTAACCAACCTGTCCACTAAAAACATAAAGAAAAATAAATGTGATATGTATATGCAGTGAAATACTATTCAAGTCACAAAAGTAAACGAGGTGACTCTTAGCAACCCTTCACTTCTAAAGCATGCAAAAACAATGTTGTAATCCTGGCATTTTTTCAAATAGTTGGGCACCCTAGAATCAGAGTATAGATGTCAATGAAAAGTGACCATATTCATTATGTGTCTCACTAAGGAAGACACCCGACTTAAGAAAGGAAGGCTTGATTCTGGTACAGGAGGATGTTGTTCTTTATGGTGGAGGAGTCCTGGTGACAGAAGCTGGAAACAGCATGTCACATGGTATCTACAGTCAAGAAGGAGAGAGGACAGCGTATCACATGGTATCCACAAGAAGACAGCATGTAACACTGTATCCACAATCAGGAATCAGAGAAGACGGCGTGTCACAGTGTATCCACAGGAAGCAAAGAAGACAGCGTGTCACATGGTATCCACAGTCAGGAAGTAGAGAGTAACCAATGTTTGTATTCAGCTCACTTTCCTCCTTTCATTCATTCTGGGGTCCCAACCCAATGGCACTACCTGTATTTAACATGGGTCCCCAGTTAACCTACTCAAGATAATCGACATGATGAGAGATTTGTTCCCGTGGTGATTTTAAATCCCACCAAACTGATAATCAATACTGACCATCAAAACTTCTCCCCTTGCCAATGTGACATCCAGACAAGAAGAACAGGGCATAGCAAGGAAAACCGCACAAAGGCAGAAGTAAAGTGCAGCAGGGAACATACCAAACCTTGCTGCTCCTTGTCTAGTACTTGGGTCCATGATGGAATCATCTGGAGCTCAGAGGGCTTAGGTAGCCCACATGTCCAGTTCTGCTGCTTACATTACTCCATGCCCTCAGCCTTCATCAGCAAATTCCCGGTGGCTCTGGCATCTGCAATCTCCTTGTCTGAAACTTTAAACTTTCTTGCACATTGTTTGTCATAGACTTTCACTCTTGTTTTTCATTTTTTGCTCCATCTTCTCTCTTTCACTGTATCCCTGGATGAGAATAGTGAATGCTCACCATAACACAACTTGACTGCTATTCTGTCTTGATATGTCCTCCACGCCCCCACCCAAAATTATTTCATTATTTCTTTATTCAGCCTAAGTCAAAGTCTCAAGACACAGGCAGAAGGCAACCAGATTATTTGCCATGAAGTATAAGCAATGGCCTCCAGTTCAGTCCCTAAGAAAGCCCCTGTTCTTTGAATCCCCATGGGCCAAGCTCCCACTGTCACCATTTCTTCAGCAGCCTTGTCTCCGAACACCTCCTAGAATGGTCTGTAAAGCTCTGCTAATACCATGTCAAGGTTATTATATCCCAAAGTTCCAGATTCTTCTGCATTCCTCCCAAAACAGTTGTAAAGGCCTAGAATCACATGGTCAGGTCCATCCCTTCTCTCTACCAGTTTTTTGTATTTGTTACTTTTCTCATTGCTTTAACCAAAGTGACTTGTTTTTGGTTTTGGCTTTTTGTTTTTTTGTTTTGTTTTGTTTTGTTTTTCAAAATAGGGTTTCTCTGTGTAACCTTGGCTGTCTTGGACTTGCTTTGTGGCCCAGGCTGCCCTTGAATTCACAGAGATCCGCCTGCCTCTGCATCCCTGAGTGCTGAGATTACAGGTGTGCACTACCATGCCTGGCTAAAGTGATTTTAAAAGGAAGGTTGTTTTGTTTGGGTGTGATATTTTGAATGAGAAATGCCTCCCCCCGTCCCCGGAGTTTCAGGCATTTGAACACCTGGTCCCCAGTTGTCCTGCAGATTGGGGAGGTCTAGTAGATTTGGTCTTGTTGGAGGAAGGGTGTCACTGGGGATGGGTTTTGAGAGGTGATATGGCCTTACCCACATACCCATTTTGCTCTCTCTGTTTCAGTTAAAGCTGTGACCTCTCATCTCGCTCCTGCCACTTGCTGCCATGCCTGCTACAATGCTCTTTTATTTTTGGTCATGGTATTTTATCACAGCAACAAAATATAACTAATACAGAGTATAATTCCTCGGGGCTGGGAGGTCCTTGTGGAGGAACACAGAGTAGTTACCACACTGTATCCACAGTCAGAGAGAGCTGACAGCTGGGCTCAGCTCTTTCTCCTTTATGTATCAATCAGCACTGCAGTCTGTGAAACGGTTCCGCCCACAAGGAGGGAGGGTTTTCCCATCTCAATTCCTCTTACCTAGATAACTCCTCACATCTACAATCATATGTAGATAACTGCCCATCTCAAAAGCAGAGATCTGTTTCCATGGTAATTCTAAATCTCATCAAGATAACACTCAAGATAACACAAAGCCTGTCACCATTTTGTGGATCTTAAGCCATTAAATCCCCAGATGAGTCTCTGCTGCATAGGAAGAAAACACAGCCTCATATTGCACTTCCGAGGATGGCATTAATTGGCCAAGAATTGAACTGTGGGTCCTGCCAGGCCACCAGACAGAGAGAAAAATAGGACTGGGGATAGAAATTGCCATGGTTTTCTCTAATCTCTCGTGTCTGGTTTCCCCAGAGTTCGAGCTTTCTCACCCAGACTGCTCCTGTGTAGAGAACAGGAAGGGTGACCAGTTAAGGCTCCTCTTTTCACATCTGTCCTCTTGGCTCTGCACCATTACTATGGAACAGACTTGGCTCTCCCAGTGCCCAGATGGGTAGGTTATTGTGTTATAAGACTTCAGGCAGAGACACTATGTATAAACTGTTATTTCTATTCTAGAAGGTAGGGCTGCTGGGCAGGTGCTGGCAGGCCCCTGTGACACCTGCTATGGGTGGATGTTGTTTGCTTCTCAAGGTACAAATGCATAAGACTAGAACCTCAGTGTGGGGGTGGACATATGTGACAGCCAGTGGAGAGGGCTAGGCTGCCCTGGGGAGTGTTGCTGTAAACCTGAGCCTTGCCTGCCCAATGTCTGTTTCTTCCCTATCGTGTGACCACTTGTAAGTGTCTCCAGTTTCTCTAACCGTAAAGTGGGGAGACTGACAAACAACTGAGCAGATGCGGGCACCGTGGCCTGGAATCCTAAAAACTAGGAGTTAAGTTTCTTTTTGGAAACTCAATCTGTAGACCAGGCTGCCCTCCAAATCAGAGTTCCACCTGCCTCTGCCTCCTGAGTGCTGGGATAAAGGGGTGTGCCACTATGCCCAGCCTTATTTAAACTTCTTAATAAATAGCTGACCAATGTTCTATCTTCTGCCAAAACGCTACTTCAAATGAGAACTGTTTTTCATTTAATTTATTATAATGCAAAGTCTAGAGACTATCTAGTCTTCAAAAACAAACAATATCCCAAAACAACCTTTCTCTTTAATGCAGCCTTAATACAGGCAATTAAAAGATTGCTAGCCAAATGTCTTAGAAGCACAAAAGAGAAGCTTTATAAAATAAATCGAGACATGTGTTTCATAAGATGCTGTTGTCCACACTATCTAGGGTCTAACCTGTGCTGTGTCCTGTGCACAGCCCTCGCCTTTGCACACAGGTGGTTTCTCGTACAGTTTGTCTCCACATTGACATCAGTCTTGACCTGTCTCCTCCTCCACAAGCAGGCACAAAGCTCCCCTTCCCCACAGAGCTCTCAAGACGGCTCACTTCCTCACCCAGACCCCTCTGAGCTTCATCGTGGTCCCTCTGTGCTCTTCAGTTTGTTCTTACTATCAGATAGCTTGCCCTTCCTAAAGATGAAGAGTCTCACTTCTTGAAGATGCCACTATGAATCTCTCATGTGTTCCTGAATTAATAGGTAAGTTATATATCACTTTCACTTTCAAACAAATAAACAAACAAAATGATGAGTGATTCACTGGTACCTCTCTACCCCTGCGCCCAGATGACATCTTAAACTGTAAGATTGGCACCATGAATGATAATGATAATGTTTACTAAGAAAAATAACAAATGTGCCATTATTGTTGATAAGTATTATCATCACAAGGAACATCCCCAATAGCAGTTGAATTCCAAACTTCAGTTTATTTATGGGTGAAAGCATAATGTCCAATGTAACCCTTCCTGGGCCCTGTGTTTGGAAATGCTGGGTATAAAGAACCTGCCGGGCAGGAGGCTGTAAGCTGAGTGAGGGGCCACAAGCTGTCCTCTAACTGAGGAGCTGTTGACAGCTGATGGCTCCTTGGAGAACACACAGTTTGCTTTTCTTTTTCTCTTCTTTTTTTTTCTCCAAAAAGAATAAATACAGTTTAATTTCAAGCACTTTATAAGGTGTAATAATATGTGACTGTCTTATGGCTACATGTTTTTAATAGTTTTTAGTCCAAAAGTTATTATACTATTGACCAAAGCCAACAATAACACATAAAATCTTCATCATTATCACAGAATAATGAAGGCAGTTTGGAATATTAAGTTGTATTATACATTCTAGAAAACAAAGAAAGAATTAAAAGTTCATACTTTCAAATTTTTCACAAAAGTACATGGAAAGTAATAGAAATGATCCAGATACAGAAGTACATTTAGCTAAGATTTTGTACTTTAAAACAAACATAATTACAGAGATACTATAAATTATATCCTGAAATAATTGGTTGAAGAAAACTGCCTTACTTACTTTGCAATTACTTAGACCAAACACCATGACCAAGACAACATTTTTTGGGCTTTTTTTTTAAATTCATTTTACATCCCTATCTCAGCCCCTTCCTATCCTCTCCCTCTCTCCCCCTCCCCTTCTGAGAAAAGGAGAGCCTCCTCCCCACAACAACCAGCCCATACACATCAAGTCGCATCAGGACCAAAGTGCAGCTTCTATCACTAAAGCCCAACAAGGCAGCTCAGCTAGAAAAAAGTGATCCAAAAGCAGGCAACAGAGTCCAGGTGAGAGGTAGCCCCCACTCTAATTGCTAGGAACCCTCACCCATCAGCTTCATATATGCAGGGGACCTTGGTTCAGTTAATGCATGTGCTTTGGCTGGTGGTTCAGCCTCTGTGAGGCCCCTATGGGCCTCAGTTAGTTGACTCTTGGTTTTCTTGAAGTTCTTGACCCCTCTATGCCCCTCTGTCCTTCCTCCAACTCTTCCACAAGACTCCCTGAACTCTGCCTAATGTCTGGCTATGCATCTCTGCATCTGTTTCTATCCACTGATGGATGGAGCCTAACAGAGGACAACTATGCTAGGCTCCTGTCTACAAGCATAGCAGAGTATTGTTAATAGTGTCAGGGGTTGGCTCTCTCAAAATACAGAAAGAATTTAAACACCAACAAACCAAATAACCCAATTTAAAAACGAGGTACAGAGCTAAACCAAGAATTTTCAACAGCGCACTCTCTAATGGTGAAGAAGCACTTAAAGAAATGTTCAACTTCCCTAGTCATCAGGAAAATGAAAATCAAAATGACTCTGATAGTCCAGCTTACACCCATCAGAATGGCTAAGATCAAAACCTCAAGGGACAGCACATGTTGGTGAGGATGTGGAGCAAGGGGAACACTCCTCCATTGCTGGTAGGGGTACAAACTTGTACAATCACTTTGGAAATCAATCTGGCTGCATCTCAGAAAATGGGAATAGCTCTACCTCAAGACCCAGCTATACCACTCTGGTATATATATATATACACCCAAAAGACACTCCACCATGCCACAAGGACACCTGCTTGACTATGTATATAGCAGAGTTATTCAGAATAACTGGAAACTGAAGCAACCTAGATGCCCCTTAACCAAAGAATGCATAAAGAAAATGTGTTACATCCACACAATAGGATGCTACTCAGCTACTAAAAACAAGGAAATCTTGAAATTTGCAGGCAAATGGATAATACTAGAAAATATTATCCTGAGTGAGGTAATCCAGACCCAGAAAGACACAAATGGTATATACTCAGTTATAAGTGTACATTAGCCAGGGTAACCGTGCTACAATCCACGGACACAAAGAAGCTAAGGAGGGCCCAAAGGAGGATGCTTGAACCTCACTCAGAAGGGGAGATAAAAGAGACATCCTAAGTGGATGAAGAGAGAGAACTGGGTGGGAAAGGGGGTGGGAAAGCAAATGAGGGTAGAGATCAGGTGGTGAGAGAGCAGGGGTGTGAGGTGAGAGGGCTGGGAGACAGAAAGTAAACCAATGGGGGGGGGAGAAATCTCTGGAACAAGCTGGAGACTCTTGATGGGGTGGGCTCCTGGGAGAACGGGTGTGACCCTAGCTGAGACTCCTGGCAGCGGGGGATGTGGAAACTAAGGTGGCCACCTCCTGTAGCCAGGCAGGACTTCCAGAGAAGGCAGTGGGACACCAACCCGCCCACAAAACCTTCCACCCACAGGCAGTTTTGTTTTTAACAGTGTGACAACTGATGAATTGGCCATGCTCCAATCAATGGCCTCACACCTAAGAGTATCTGTCAGCACAAATTGGGCTTGGTGAATTATTTTTTTAATGAAGAAATGAAAGGACACAAATTTGGGAAGGGGAAGGAAATAGGAAACAGGGTCTTGGAAGAGCTAACAGAGAGTGGCAGGGTTAAATATGGTAAAAATGTATAATATTCTCAAAGAGTTAACTGAATGCTTACATTAAACACACACACATACACATACACACACACACACATGTTTTAACTCTGGCAGAGGTAAAGCAATAGCTGTTGACTAACTGGGTTAAGAGGAGCTTTGGAAGGCTGGGAATGGTGGCTCATGCTTTCACTCCCAGCACAGGCAGGTGGACCTCTGTGAGTATAAGGCCAGCCTGGTCCACAATGTGAGTTTTAGGCCAGCCAACATTGCATAATGAGGCTCTGTCTAAAAAGGGCACCATGCCCTGGAGATGGGCTTCCCTACTTCTCCAGAGATCTTGCCACACTTCCAACCCTGCCTTTGCAAAACCCTGCTTCGGCCTGTACATCACTGTCTTTTCTGTTTTTGTCCTTTCTTCCCTCCCCCTCACTCATGCCCCACACCTACGCAGACAAAAACTATATCCATTCACATTTATCTACATTTCTTTATAGCGTTTGATAAACATCTACTAACTGTGGAAACTAGTGTATCTGTGTGGATGCTGACACAGATTGAATGTGGAAAGCAGAGAGCCATGCCCACAGTGCTCAGGGATTTGAAAACTCACTCTTCTTTTTATTCACTCAATCTTTGGCAGGGTCTTGCTGTGTAGCTCAGGCTGGCCTCAAACCCACAATCCTCCTGCTTCAGTCTCTTAAGCGTTTGGATGATGGGTGTGCACCCCTGTGCCCAGACGGTCTCATACCATAGGTGGCAGAGTGATTCCACAGTTTGTCTGACAGAATAAAGGTCAGTTTCTCGGTCCATAAGGTGCTCCTGGGGTGAGCAGCTGATGGAATTGGGCAAGGCAACAAGAACCAGTGGTTGGGTCATTGCTCTCAGCCACGGGGGAACTAAATGCACAGTGATGGGACACTCGGCAGGGGACGAGGTTTGGAGACGGCACTCAGCTTCTGCTTCAGAGCGGAGAGGGCAGATGAGTCCACGGTGAAACCATTTAGCATGAGCTGAGAATCTGAACACTCTCCTGAGGAGTCTAACAGAGACTCACTGTTTCAGGGATGATTGACAGCTTGTTGCACGGCCCACCCCCCCAGCACCCCTTGTCATCGCCAAATCTTCCTTCTTTGAATTGTTAGCACCATCCCTGGGATCAATCTAGCCCAGGTAGTTCACAAACTGCCACAGCGCTTGTTAATTTTGTATCTTACATAATTATTCCCTTTTGTGCCTTAACTGTCAGAGTTCTTGAAGTGACTTTAGAGCAGCAAATTAAGTGACTTCTGCTAAACTTGGGGAACGTTACAAATCCTTAGACTCTCCCCCATGAGGATGGCTCTAATGGGGTGTAATTATTTCATACAGCTGGCAAACAGCCTACAAGTAGGTGGTGCGGCATCCTCATTCTCACCATCAGGACCACCATGCCATGTGCAGGGATGGGCGAGAAGCTATCCTCTAAGGCGAGAGCAAGGGGGCCCTAGAAATGGTGACACAGACCTTTAAGTCTAATGATGAGACGGAAGTAGACATCAGCCTCACTCTTTTCTCCATTCCCTCTACGTGTCTAGAGAGAAGAGTGTGAGCTAGGGAAGATGATGAGATGAAGCAAACATGCCTGGTGAGAAGTGACATTGAAGGAGTGGGGGGGCTGTGCTCAAACTCCTCAGCCTCTGCTCCCAGGAGGCATCAAAAGCACGCCTGTCGTCTGAAGAATTCAGAGCTCAGCATCCACTTCAGGTAAAGCCTTTGGAACACATTCCCGTTGCCATGGAAAGTGGCCACCTTGGAGGAGAAAAAGGGGGTACTGTGGACAACCCAGGAGGTTTCTGTAGCCAGAAGTAGTAGGAACCCACTAAGAGGACACTGGGGTCCTGCAGTCTGCAGTCTCACAGCGTCTGGCTGGCAGACAGAGGGTGGCAGGCTTTGGGGGATTTCAGCAGGGGTGCTGACACTGCCCACAAAGGGCCTCTCCAGCAGGGGTTCATCTGAACATGCTGTTCAAATGCCAGGCGCCATTAGGGTAGAGACGAGCCTGGGGATCAGATGAATGGACCTCAGCAGGCCACCAAGACAAACCCACACCGTGCCACAAGCCGGGAAAAGAAGACAACAGGATGAACTTGATCCTATGTGACTGACAAGCCAACACATAACTGAACTTCCCTGGTGATGTCTACACGCAAACGCTTGCAGTAAAAACAATGGAGCTGAGACAGAAATCATTTTTTTCCCTAGAAAAGTAAAGAAATTTGCATATTGGCTTATAAGCAACCACAAATTTATATAGAACATTAGCATGAGGACAGCAGATGGCATATGACAGGCCTTGAGCAGAGACCAGCTCTGTAATTATTTTTAATAATAAAATAAAATTAATGAAAAGATCCTTATATACAGAGTCAAGTTTTGATTTCTCTTTCCCAATCTTTTGTAAGGCAGAGCTTTTTAACTTTGGCTACACAGCCTAGCCCAGTCTGTTAGGATAATTGCTGGAATACCCTCCTGGACAGGGTAGAATTAATTTAGTTGATGGTGTTCTGATTTTGAATATAGGATCCAGTGAGGTTCTGGGAGGAGAAGATAATGAAATCAAAGCAGGGACGGATTAGCTGGAGTTTGCAAAGCATTTGGTGTTAAGAACTTGAGATGTCAAAGCTGTGAATAGAACCCTGTGTGCACAGTGAGTTCTCAGAAGATAAAATAATGAGGGCAGAAGACACTCATCCCAGCTGGGGACACTAGCAGGATCAGACAGAACGAGCTGAAGAAGCATGGAGACCCAAGCAACACATGCCACAGCCAACTGCAGAGTTCTCACTCTGCAGCCCTCCATCAGCCTGCCAGGCCCAGCTCTGCAGAAAAGTCCAAGCATCACAGGGACTGTTCCTTCATCCAAGCCGACACTTTACTGATTCCTCTGTATCCATTCAAAACGTTGCCAAAGTCACTAAAGTCCTTAGGATTCTCTTTCCCAAGTTACCCTCCCTTTCCCCCAAAAGCAATCAGTGTCCTTCATTCGATGCCTTTCCCTACTCTTTAACATAACTCATGGAGCTTATGCTGCAAAATGATACAGATCTTTGCTTTATAAGCATCATATCTATGTACATACCATTTATTTGTTTATATCCTGATGTCATGGCAAAAGGATTTGGGATAACGAGATCAGGAACTTCTTTGAGACAGATAGCATAAATAAAGCTAGCAACTTAAGACTCAGGGACAGAAAGAGGAACAAGAGTGGATGACTGGATTATATTGGATGATTCTGGTTGAGTCTGAACCTTGGGAAGTTACTGTGGCGCATCTATTGGGGACGGTCCTGCTTTCCCGTGGACTGACCCCTTCTCTCTTAGATCTTTCTCTACTGGCCCGAAGTATGTCCCTCACCTGTGGAAGAAGGTGTTTAGCCACACAGCAGAGGACACAGGCCCTGTCACATAGGAGCCTGTGGCAGGAGCCGTCCTTACTAAGCTGCTGAGACTGTGTGGGGAAGGTGGTACACTCTGGTCTCAGGCACCACCCTTGCACTGACGTCACAGAGAAAGAAACAGGAGCCAAGAAAAGCCAGACAGAACGAGAGCAACAGAGTCAGACAAAGAGAGGGAGATAGAGACAGATAAAGAGAGAGATAAACAAAGAGGGGGAGAGAGAGAGGGAGAGAGACAAAGAGAGGGGAGAGCAAGAAGAGAGAGACAGAGACAGACAAAGAGGGGGTGAGAGAGAGAGGGAGAGAGACAAAGAGACAGAGCTAGACAAAGAGAGGGGGAGAGAGAGAGAGAAAGATCTAGGGATCAAGTCTGTCATTGTTGGGAAAGGCTTCCACATCTCCTGCCCTCATTAGCATCTTTACCTCCAAATTTCCCAACTTCTTAACTAAAGCAGAGGTCTCCTGAATGTTTAGCTGTCCTAAGCCAGGGGGTGTTGTGATGTCCTGGTGGCCTCCTTTGCTCCTCAGAGACCTGAGAGGAAGAATTGCACAGGCAGCATGCAGAACACCTTCAGTGACTTGTGTGGGAACACCATCCAGGAATGGAGTCATGCGAGGGGCATTCTGAGTGCTTGTGAGAAAACAGGACACACGTCTTGCTACCTCCGTTTCTTCAGACCACAGACTTGCTCTCGGAATGTTTTTGTGCTCCCCCCTCCCAGGTGTGGGTGATAGGTGTGAGTTTACTTCAGCGGTGGCTGTGCGTGTGCTTCTAAGGAAGAATGTGCTTTTGCCATGTGTGGCTTGTCCTCATGATTGTGCCCTTTACTCTGGTGACTCGTCCTAACCCTCGGAGTATAAATTGCCTGATGCTCTGACTAAAGATGGCTATTTCATGAGACTTTAGCCTCATGTTCAGGCCCCATCTCCCAGGTTCCCTCCACCAACTAGAGTGGTAAACAGATCCGTAGTTACTTTGCACTTCAGTCATAGTGTCCTGAACAGCATGTGTCCAAAATGTGAGACTTGTCCTTGTCCTTACCCTGTGTAAGAAGACTGTGTGTCTGTACCTGTGTCTCTGTACACGTGTTTGCATATATATATCTGTGTGGGTATGTGTGCAGGTATTTGAGCATGTGAGCATGTGTCTAGGTCTGTTCAGGTATGTGTGTGCATTGTGTGTGTATGTGTGTGTGCCTATGCACAAATTGGACCCAGGCCCACTGTACAGTACACACTAATCTCCAACTAAGCTGCACCTCTAGACCCAAAATATACCCATGAAACCCTCTGAAGCTTTTGCTTCTCTCGGTTGCTTTTAACTTAGAGATTGTTAAGAATTTACCCATCTTACTGGAAAATATTTAACATTGAAAGAACCTCAAGAGGCACATCTGGAAAACCCAGAAATAGACATCTTACATTTCATACTCTGCCTATTTTCCTATACTTAATTGATTCCATTATTCATGCTTCCACACCCCAAACTGACTTTTCCTTACTGCTCATGCATAGTTATTAGTCAAGGGTCTGTGTTCTCTATTAGCCAAGCTACTCACAGTAAAAATGTTTCATCTTCCCTTATAAGTCAGTTCTTCGAGCGCCCTCATTATTTTCATTGCTCACATCTAAGCTCTTTGTGAATTACCTGACATGTATAAAACCTCCTGCTGTTAGCAAAGTGTGGTGGTACAAGCCTGTGATCCCAGCACTTGGGAGGTCGAGGCAGGAAGATGAGGAGTTCAAGGCTAGCTTCAGCTACATCACAGATCAAGGACTATTCTTGAATTCATGACTTCTTTAAAAATAGCCACAGAAAAGGCTTGTCAAACTTTCCACAGAAAGGGGACCTCATTCCCCAAACAACCCCCATTACTGTTCTCTAATTAAGTAACTCGTATTCTGTTTTATTTTTGTTGCTCAAATTAGGTTCACATTCCTGCCTTTCAAGATGGCAGGTCTTCTGTTTGGTACCTGTATAAAGAATCTCCTTCTGGCTAGTCACCATCTGAATTGAGGTGATACTGTAATAAAGATAAAATTAATTTGGTGCTTAAGAGCTCAAAAGAGAAAAGGTCAATTAAACCTGCTCATTGAGCCTCACCCCAGCACTGAGCACAGTGACTCTAGATCTTCTGCCTCCTTGGCACAAAGGCACAGCAAGTCATGGGTGTCTTGTAGGCTGTGTCAATTCAGGCCTCCTTACCCAGCCAAGTCCTTTGTTTCCCGTCACTCCTAAGGTACCAGGAGCAAACAGATTTGACAGCATCTGATGGTTGGTAGCAAACACATCTTTATGAGAAAAGCTGGAAGGACATCCTTGGCAAATTTGGCTCGCTGTGCCATAATGTCCAGGGAGATAAGCTGCTTCACAGCAGGGTTATGTTCTGAGAAATGAGTCACAAAGCAATTGTATCATTGGGCAAACACAGCATGGATTCACATAAGCCTACTTGGTGTAGATCAGTCATTTGGTGTGGTTTTTTTTTTGTTTGTTTGTTTGTTTTGTTTTTTTTTTTTGTTTTGTTTTTTTGTCTTTATGGGTCACTGTCAGGGTAAAATTGCATACTGCTTATATTAAACCTCCTTTTTTATATTTTTAAATGGAACTCAGACTGAAATGAATACTAAGAGGCTGGTGAGGTGACCCAGTCACGAAGCGCTTGTCACCCAAGCACGATGCCCTGAGTTTAGATCATAAGCACCCAAGCAAGAAGCTGGACAAGGTGACAAGAAGCTGGACAAGGTGCTAAGAAGATGGACAAGGTGCTAAGAAGATGGACAAGGTAATAAGGCCTGTGATCCAGCTCTGGAGAGATGGAGACAGGAGGGTCTCCGACGCTTGTTAGCCCAGCCAAATTCAGTGAGAGACCCTGCCTCCAAATATAAGGTGGAGGATGATACAGGAGGACACTTGACATGGCCCTCTGGCCCCTCCACACTCACACAAACATATATGAACCTCCAACCACAGGCGCACACATACACACCATCAAACCATAGCATAGAGAACATGTAGTGTACAGACACAGGCATTCATAAGCACAAGCATTACATATTACTGTTACAGCACATAGCTGCATGGGCTAGACGATCAGGACTCTTTGCTGTAGGCTGAGGGTCCCAGCACTCAAGCCCTGTGTGGGAGCTGTAATAAAACAAGGTGAGCCCTGTTTTAGATCTGTAACAGCCTCCTCCTCCTCCTCCTCCTCCTCCTCCTCCTCCTCCTCCTCCTCCTCTTCCTCCTCCTCCTCCTCTTGCTGCTGTTGCTGCTCCCACCAATACCAACTGTTGGAAGTTGAATTACAAAAGCTGTCAACCACAGAGCTACTAGTGTTTAAAGTCTAGAGTGAATCACATCCAACTCAAATGCCTAAATCTATAAGTCTGTGACCTCTGAAATCTGGAGCCATAGGTATCTGTCTCACAAGGCTTGAAGCTATGAGCCTATGGGTCCGCCAGTTTCACCCTTGGACCTTGACTCACAATTGCCAGCACTGACCATCTGTCTATAATTCCTATCCAGGTAGAGAAAAACATACCAGCTGACTGGTTATACAATTGCTACTGAATATGTTAATCTCAAGAGAACTGGTGTCATCAATAAACTTGGCAACCTAGTTGATATCATCATAAATATATCCAATCCTGACCTACCAGACAAGACTAAAGATCACAATTTATTAACAAATTGACCATCTACCAAGTCAGAAATGACACTATATTAACCCATCAAGTATCATGCAGATATAATTTTGTTGTTAGCAATTACCTCTCTCTTCCTCATCCTCTGTTTGGAATCTTGGTTGTCAGAGTCAGAATCTTCTGGACTCTTCACACATGGATAAAGTGATTGAGGTAAGTCTTAAGATTTATGATCAAGATATGTGCAGACTCAATGGACAAGCACTCACTGATGATTCTAACCAATGCAGCAACCCTCAAGAATTTAGTATCATTCTGTATCTAAACTCCGTACATGCATGGTGTGGATTGTCTTCTCATTTCTCTGACGTTGCGATCATTTCCGAATCTCTCTCCTCATCTTGCTCTGCAAAAGCACAGGCTGGGGGGGGGGGAGCCTAATTATCAGAGCTCATTAGCCTCTTAATAGACAGCCTTGCTAAATTTTTCAGTATATCGTTGAACGACATTTCCGTAGGCAGGATGCAGTCACAAAAAGTAGATGGCAAAAGCTGTTCCTGAGGATGACTGGGTACAAACTTTCTCCACGTGACTAGAAGGAGCCTCACTTCCCTGAGCCCCCAAATCACTTCAGAATAATCCTGAGTGGATGGGGAGCCCGTCTGAAGCTGCCTGGGTCCAAAGCCTGCGCGCTGTCTTTACGCTGACCCTTCTGGGGGGCACTGTCTGCATGTGAAACGCCCCACCGCCGGCTCCCGAGTATCTGGAGATACAGCTTCTGCCGCTACAGAATCTTCCAGAACTGGCGACTTAAGCTGGAATCATTGGGTCATTGGAAGGGCAGACATGAGTCTTTGTAGCCTATCTCACTTCCTGTCTTCTCTCTGCTCCCTGTTCAGCCAATTAAGGAATCTGAGCTGTGTGCTCCAGCTCTTCCCGTTAGGACAACCTGTACCCCCTTCCCAAACCTCAAGCTGAAATCAACCCTCCCCCAAGTTGCTTCTTGTTCCCTCTTTGGTCACAGCCATGAGAACCATAACTAACACAGGGTTATCAATGCAACCTGAGGAGAAGACAGGGAAGGTCTCAAGTGCAGCTCTGCAAGAACCGGTCTCATACTGCATTACAGTTTCCAACGCACAATGAAACTTCCCGTCCCGCAGGGAAGCAGGTCTGCCGATCAAGGGAGCCTGACTGCAAGGAAGAAACGGAAGCTGCCCTGGAGAGGAACGGCAGGCGGGCAGTTAGCAAAAGACCCCTGAGAAAACACCCTTCCCAGAAGGGTCCTTGCCCTAATAGCCAGATGCTAACAGTTGCCTGGACCTCAGCGGTGGCTTGAGTGAGAACTGTCTTTCTGCAACGCATGCATCTGAATATACGGTCTGCAGTTTGTAGAGGTCCTGGAACGTTTGAGAGGTGAGGGCTTGCTGGAGGAAGTGTGTCGCTGGGTGTGGCTTCTGAAGGCTTAGATTCGGCCTCATTTCCCGTCTTTCCCTCTGCTTCCTGAATGTGGAGGAAACTATGACCAGTGAGGCTCTTGCTCCTGACACCACATCGTCCTCTCCCCAATGGGCTTTCTCCCTCTGGAGCCCTAGGCTGGAGTAAATCCTTTCTTCTTCAGCTTGCTTTTTGTCATGGTATTTTACCACAGCCACAGAAAGACAAGCGGGAAACCTTCCAAGAGTGCTGGCACAGGTGTTCCAGGGAAGTCGCCTTGCTGCCAGGCATAGAGGGGGCTTGAACCAGGGCTCAGTCTACAAAGCAGACTGAGGACTCTGCAAGCGGCAAGCGCGGTTCTGTAGTCCCTCCTGCACGGTGCTCATGAGGTACCTGAAGGTTTGCACCACATTGCTAACCAAGGTGCCTCTAGCTGTTTTGTGCCTGCTTTTATCAGAATTCCAGGCAGAAGAGAGAACTTCCATCCCCAATAGAGCAGTTCTGACAAGGCGGTGAAGGCAGTCAGAGCCAAAATATGGTTGGCAAGAGTAAGACTTAAAGGTATGTTGGGGCAGGGTTGCAACAAAGGTGTCTCAGAATTCTGGGAGACAACACACACACATAGACACACATACAGACATGCACACACTACACACACACACACATATAAATACACCACACAGACACAGACACAGTGGCATACATACACATATATACAGCGCACACACACACACACACCAGTTTTTACTCCTCTTCACTCCTACCCCAACCCCATCTTGCAGGAGAAGCAGGGAGTCAGTGCTCCATAAGCAGAGGCCTCCAGCCAGCACTGAATAACAGGCACTATGAACAGTTCTGTCCACATGGCAAAGGCAGAAACAAATTCCCTCTTCAAGATACTCAGCCTCAAAAGACTGACGACTTCTCAATTGCAAGAAAGGCAGGTTCCCCAAGAAGCTAGCAGCTTTGCAGTGTGAGCTGAACCTGCCAGCCACTGCTTTCGGTCCACGAGGTCCCTAGGTCACTGCTCTGGTGACAAAGGAGTGGCTTGCTCCTGTGTGCACGTGGGAGAGTCACAAGAAAGAATGAAGTCTACTTCCACGTCGAGATGTGTCCTGTCTCCTCCCCTCTGGGTTAATCCAGATGGGCAGGTCAAAGGCTGGCTCAGGGAGGTCCCTGAGCCACGAAGGAGGGTCAACTCAAGACAATGTATATTTCCTTCCCAGAATTGTCCCTAGTACAGTCCTACAAACTGCCACAAACTGGCTTAGCCCTTCTTTCACTCCTGTTTTTCTCCATCCGATGCTAGGCAGTCTACATATGCCCTTAAACCCCCTAATGCACTTTCTCAGGCTGCCTTCCCTACAACGTGGCTGCTGCCCCATGGGGCAGGCAAACCTCCAGACCAGCTTATCTTTTATTATTTTAATTTTTTACAATTTATTCATTATATATCCCAATTGTAGCCTCCTCCCTCAACTCCTCCCAGTCCCATCCTTGCTCCCTCTTCCCACCATCTCCTTCACTGAAGGGGGGAATTCTCCACTACCACCATCTGCCCATAGCTTATCAAGACTCATCAGAACTGCCTGGATCTTCTTCCTCTGTGGCCTGGTAGGGCTGTACCACCAGGGGGGAGTGATCAAAGAGCAGGCAATCAAGCTCATGACAGAGGCAGCCCCTGTTCCCCTTACTCAGGAACCCATATGGAGACTGAGCCACCATGGGCTACATCTGTGCAGGGGTTCTAGGTTATCTCCATGAATGGTCCTTGGTTAGAGTATCAGTCTCAGAAAAGATCCTTGTGCCCTGATTTTTTCCCTCTTCGTGTGGAGCTCCAGGTCTTTCTATCACCCCCTTCTTCCATAAGACTCCCTGTCTCTGCCCAAAGTTTGGCTGTGAGTCTCAGCATATGCTTCGATCCCCTCTTGGGTGAAGCCTTTCAGAGGACCCTCTGTAGTAGGCTGTTTCCTCTCTTCCACTGCTTCTGGTGTCTATCCTGTTTGCCATTCTGAATGAGATTTAAGCATCCTCCCTAGGGTCCTCCTTAGTGTTTAGCTTCTTTAGGTCCGTAGATTTTCGTATGGCCGTCCTATATCACACAGCTAACATCTGCTTATAAGATACCATATGTGTCTTTCTGTCTCTGGGTTACCTCATTCAGGATTACGTTTTCTAGTTCCATCCTTTTGCCTGAAAATTTTATGATTTCCTTGTTTTTAATAGCTGAGTAGTATTCCATTGTGCAAATGGGCCACAATTTCTGTATCCATTCTTCCATTGAGTGACATCTAGGTTGTTTCCAGATTCTGGGTATTACAAATAAAGCCACTATGAACATAGTTGAGCAAATGTCCTTGTTGAATGGAGGAGCATCTTTTGGGTATATGCTCAGGAGTGGTATAGCTGGATCTTGAGGTAGCACTATTTCCAATTTTTTGAGAAAGCACCAGATTGATTTCCAAAGTGGTTATACAAGTTTACATTGCCACTAGCAATGGAGGAGGCTTCCCTTTCTCCACATCCTTTCCAGTATGTGTTGTCACTTGCGTTTTTGATCTTAGCCATTCTGATTGGTGTAACATAGAATCTGAGTTTTTTCTTTTTTGTACTTGCATTTCCCTGATGACTAAGGATGTTGAGCATTTCTTTAGGTGTTTCTCTACCATTCGATATTCCTCTGTTGAGAATTCACTGCTTAGCTCTGTACCCCATTTTTAATTGGATTATTTAGTTCGTTGGTGTCTAATTTCTTGAGTTCTTTACATATTCTGGATATTAGCCCTCTATTGGATGTAGGGTTGGTAAAGATCTTTTCCCAGTCTGTAGACTGCCATTTTGTTCTGTTGACAGTGTCCTTTGCTTTATAGAAGATTTTCAATTTCATGAGGTCCCATTTATTAATTGTTGATCTTAGAGCCTGTGCTGTTGGTGTTCTGTTCAGGAAGTTATCTCCTGTGCCAATGAGTTCAAGGCTCTTCCCGACTTTTTCTTCCAACAGATTTAGTATGTCTGGTTTTGTGTTGAGGTCTTTGATCCTTGGACTTTGATTTTGTGTAGGATGGTAGATATGGGTTTATTTTCAGTTTGTATATGTAGACATCCAGTTAGACCAGTACCATTTGTTGAAGATGCTGTCTTTTTTCCATTGTATAGTTTTGGCATCTTTGTCAAAAATCAGGTGCCTGTAGGTATGTGGATTTTCCCTCCTCAGGGAAGCTGAAGTTTTACAGCTTGCCTGTCCTAGGGTTCTTCTTGTGAATTCTAATAAATTGTCCCAAGCTTCCATTTGAGTTTGCTATTATTTTATTCACAAGATGAAGAACTCCAAGGGGAATGCCCATTTCCTTCATAGCGTACAGTGGCTTTGCCCAGACACCCCAAGACTTATTTATGTCCTGTCTTTTATTCTTCAATTGACAGAGAAGACAAACCTGTTTCTCTATTCTAGACAGCAAAGGAAGGAGATGGGAAGAGAGAGCCAAGCCAGCCAGTCTCCACTTGCAGCAATGTGCTCAGTAAATAAAGGGTTGAACCCTCTCCTAGGCAGTACTTCTCACCTCTACCTTCTTTCTCTTCTCTAAGAAAAAAAAATGCAGGGTTCTGTTACAGTTATTATATCCTGGGCTTCTTTCTCTTCATCTTTATCCTGCCACTCCTGCTTTTAAAAAACAATTAATTAAAATTAAAAAAAAATTTCTCTCTCTCTTTCTAATCCCTAATAAGGATTTGGAACAAAAGGTTTTAGCTCATGTCTTAATGTTATGAGACAATGCCAGTAACAAAACAGAAAATATAAACTGTGACATAAACCAATGCAGTATTTTTCCTCACATAAAATAGTTGATCTGTAGCTTATCCTGAACTATTTCAGACTAATAAAAATTATTACATTTTATATGGAAATGATGTTCACTTAGTTCAGAACTCTAAAGGGCTGTTCCCCTCATGATAGCTAGGAAGCAAGGAGAGCAAGAAAGGGGTGGGACTCAGTGCCACTTTCTTAGGTGTACCCTCAGCAACATACTTCCTCCAAGAAGGTCCCACCTCACCAGAATGGCATCCCAGGAGACTCTCTCAAGGAAGTAGTCTCCACTGAGGAAGTCAGAGCTTTCAGGATCCAACCATCTCCTCATGGCCCATCAGCTGACAACCAAGACATCAGCACATAGGCCTTTCGAAGGACCTTTCCTATCCACTCCAGGACAGGTTCCTACACTTGAACCTTGGAAGGACAATGTTGAACCAAATCCCAACTACTGAAATTACATACCTACTAAAGTAGCAGAAATCCTAAACATCAGAACCACCAAATATCACTGGAATGTGGAGAATAGGAACTCTCCTTCACTTGGTGCTAGTCAGAATAAAAATAAATAAATAAAAAGATACAGCCATATGGAAGACAGTTTGATTTCCTTGTAAAATTAGGCATATTCTTGGCACACAGCCAAGCTCCTTAGGAAGCTTCCATCCACACTAAACCATCATGTGGACATTTATACTGCTTCACTAGTAATTGCCAAAACTTGGAGGCAACCAAGACATCCTTCAATAGGTGACTGGATAGAAAAGGCCAGCAGAGCTGGACAGCAGAACAGCCATCTTTCTCCAATGCAACTGTGTGATGTCTGGAGAATGCATGGGGCTAAGGGCAACAGGGCAGCGTTAAAAAACTCCAGCTGGATAACTCTAATTATGAGACATTCTAGAAAGATAGAAACAGAGGCGTTCTACAGATCTGTGGCTCTAGAAATTAGTGGGGAGGAGGGGACAGGGCCCAGGTGGTTTAAAGGCAGTGAAATAGTCATTGTGATGCTACCCGGTACATCTTATCATTATACGTCAGCAACAATCTGGACGCGATGTCCTAGAACAGGGCGAACCGTGGCCTGGGAGAGGTGACACTGCTTGCCAGATGTACTGTGGCTAGATGCTGACCGTGTGTGTGTGTGTGTGTGTGTGTGTGTGTGTGTGTGTGTGTGTGTAGGGAACTCTACATCTTTTCTGCTCAGTCCCACTGTGAAGCTAAAATTGTTCTAAAAAAAATAAAGTCCATTTTTAAACACTTAGTTTGTCCTTTTTAAGAACGTCTTGCCTGGGTCACTCTGCAGGATTTCCCTGAAAACATGATCTTGGATAAAACAACTAACACTTGTGAAGCAGCTATTACTACTCACTCTCGCAGAGGAGGAAACTGAGGCAAGGGGAGTGTAAACACCATGCTGTCGGTCACAAAGTGTGGGCCAGCTAGGAGAGAAGAAATGAAAGCCTGATGACTCTAACGCCAGGGCTCCGAAAGACACGTGGCCTTTGGGTTTGATGTTTCCAACGCTCTGAAACTGGGTTGTGTAAAATTTATTTTATAGTTTACTGTTCTTTTGTAATGTTGGGGAATTTTGAAAGTCTTATAAAAAAAATTAAAGGCTAACTCTGCACATAACGATTTAATACCTACTATCAGAGAAGCTAAACACTTCCACTCAAAAGTCGTTTGGATGAATCGGCGGCACAGCTTGGTGCTAACATCGAGAGTTGAAGACTCTGCAAGCCTTGTGTCTCCATGACGTGACCAGCAGGCCTCCAGACTGTCTGCCCCTTCCTATGTCAGAGAAGAGCATCTCATACCTCTGAACACTCTCTACCCACACTCCCTCGGGAAATTAGTAATCTAGAATTGATTTTCAGCTTTAAGTGAACCCAAATGCCCAAAGTCACAAAATAAGAGCAAGAGCGCCCTGGTTCCCTGAAACCTCTCCTTTTCATCTTCCTGAGCTTTACAAAGTGTGGGCATTGACACCATCCGCTGATAGACTTGGGCTTTCAGGGAGCCTCCTCACCTGGACTTGACCTCAGCTTCTTCTTCTATTGACCTTTAGATTCTGTGTGAGTGCCTCTCAGTCCACTCATTTCCCTGTTATCTAGCCCCTGACCTCTGCCCTTGCAACCTCCCCACTAAAGAAAAAAATCTCACTGTGTAAGCTGCAGTGTGTCCCACAGTAAACCCTTTTATCCACACTTCTCAGCTTGCAAATGTTCACTGCAATGAGTCAATGGTCTGGTTCGAGGCCTCTGAATCAGCACTGGATCCTCCCTGGGACTCATCTCGGATCTCCTATTGTTGCCCTGAGTCATGGAGATCCTGCAGCTTTGGATCTGCAGGACCGGCCCCTTCACCTGCTCCAGCCGTTCATCAAGGGGATAGGTGTTGGGGCAGGCCAACTCAAAGCCCTGGATCTGGGCCTGGGTGGTACCTGAGGTGGTCAGCCTGTCCTGTGCCCATACCCCCAGGGTGGGCTCCCCAGCACTGCCCCAGCTAGCTCAGCCAATGCCAAAGCTGACAAAGGGCAGAGCCAGCTCTCTGGCTCTCATGCCCTCTAGGCCAGCTCACCCAAATCCACGCCAGCAGGGACTGCTCTACTGTGCTGCATCTTGAGTTCATACACACAATAGCTGGTCATGTCCAGAGCAATTTTTCAGACAAGAACGTCTCACTAAGCCTGAAGTTCATCCATTTGGCTAGGCTGGCTGGCCAGTGAGCTCCATCTCCATCTCCCTTCTTCCCATCAGGGGAGTTATGAGTGCATTTCTGTGCCAGCTTTTATGTGGGTACTGAGATACGAACTTGGGTCATCAGGTATGTGCAGCAAGCACTTTGCCAGCTGAGCCAGCATCCTTTATTTTTAAGCATTGACTGGAGGTGGATTTCTATACCTCGCCAAAGTGTTTTAAAGCTGGGGCTGACCTCTTTCCTAAGGCTCAGGCATGTGGAGAAGGTGTCCGTCCCTGCTGGTTGGCCACTACAGTTGTTGATGCTGCTACTGTGCTGCCCGGCCTCAGCTTCTTCACCTAACTCTCTCTTCCCAAGCCCCTCCTCAGCTTCTTCCCCTGACTCTCTCTTCCCAAGCCCCTCTGGGCTTACACTGTCTGGATCAGGTGTACCGAGTGCCACACCATTCAGGCGGACTCTAAGAGGAAATGAGATAAAGGTACTAGCAGCTCCCAGGCTGAACAAAGACGGTGTCCTAGAATGGTGTCCTGTGTGACCGTGTGGAACTGATGTGGTCCACAATGGTGACAACGCTTCTGCCAGGGGTGAGCCATAGGCCTCGAAGTCATGGCTGCGGCTCCTGTCAACAGAGCAGGCCGGGGTGCACACCTACCCCCCATGCTGAATCAGCATGGTGTGATTTTAGCTTCTTGCTCATTTATCCCTCTCCTACAATGACATCAGGTGGAGGAGTAACCTGCTCTGTGGATGTCTTAGTGTGAGCTTTAGGATCTGTTCAACAAAAGTACATGGTAAGTAAGCTGCTAGTTGGTCTCATTGACCTTGACTGTCAACTTGATGGGATCTAGAGCTAGGTGTCTGGGCGTGTCTGTGAGGAGCTCCTAGGCTGGGTTAACTAAGGTGAGGAGATCCGCCCACTGGGGTGGTGCCAGTCCAGTGCTGGAGTCCTGAAATAGAGGAGGAGGTGAGCTGAGCATAAGCGTCCATCTCTCTGCTTCCTGACCCGGGAGACAAGTGAGCTGCCTCACACTCCTGGAACCACAGCGAACCTCCGTGATGGATGGTACCCACAAACTGACCCGAAATAAACTCCTGCTTCAAGTGCTGCTGTCACAGCAGTGAGAAAAGTAACAGTCTTGAAAACTGTTCCATCAAAACGAAACAGCAGCCCCAGAGTGAAGTAGTTCAGGGTCTTGGGAACAAGCCAACTGGACGGTGTTATGCGGGGGCACTTCTCGGGGGAGTTGTAAAGTCCACAGAGAGCTGCCAGTTGTGTCTCCTCACCCCTCAGCTGGCATCCATACAACAGCTTACACAAGCTTTACAAAGAGTAAAGTGTTTAGAAGTTAGAAGTCCAAATACATATGGTCTCTATTGACAAGCAGCTTACAACGCAGGGTGGCAGAAACTAAGTGTGTTACATTTTGTTAAATATAATTATAATGCGTACTTGTTGGCATGATGCTTTTGGGCACTGTGTATGATTTACCCTTGTACTATTCAAATGCCGAATCAACCAAATAAAATTAAAATTTTATTAGAGTTTGTGATAAGGAAAACCCAGAAAAGGGAATAGGAATGGCAAGACCATTTTCCCTTAGTCTTTCATGTGCTTCTTTCCTTACCCTTTCACATGCTCCTGCGTGTGTGCATGCACGTGTGTGTATGTTTACTCAAGTGCTCACATGTGTGTACATGCAAGTGGGAGGAGGAGGTCAAACCTAGGTCTTTGAACGTGGAAAACGTTATGACAACACTGAGCTTTATGGCCTGTGTGCACCTCTCTTCTTGGCTTTTGCACAACACTTGCTTTGTAAGGATGGTTGTGGTGGAAGCAGCCTTGGCAGACAGAGCATGCCTCCCTCTGAGGCAGAAGGAAGAGTTCCTAATTCATACCATAAAAATATTATCTCCCTCCAGGGCAAAGGCTGGGCAGGTGTGTGCTCACTGCCATCTTTAAAGATGGAAGTTTCTTGCAATGGGAGGACAGTTCAGGCAAGAAAGTTCTTAAAGCCCCGAGCCCTGAACTCATATTTTTATAAAATCAGCCATGGTAGTCCATATTCAATTCTAAAGCCGGGGAGGTGGAGCCTAGTGGACTCACTGGCCAGCCAGCCTGGCCAAATCAAGTCGATCCGGGCCTCAGGGAACAAAATGGACGGTGCCCTGAGGAACGATCTGTACCCACACATCCACAGGGCTATGGTGTGCACACTCATGAGCACACACACAAAGAAGTCAGTAACAGACAGGTCTTCAGTTCCATCCTCTGCAGTGCCAAGCACCCTGGGAAAGATTGCCCTGCATTGTTCTATAGAATCCTCTGAGACTTCAGGCAAAGAGGCTAATGAGCTTTCTGTCCCCCAACCCCTCTTCCTGTCCCTCCCCCTTCCTTTCCCTTTCTCCCCTCTCCTCCCTGCCCTGTCATGGGCAGTCAAGTTTCTTGTCTGACCCATAGTCTCATCTTCAGCCAACAGCATCTCTTATGGAAAACTTAATTGTTAATACAAGCATTTTAAGCCATGAAAACATTTCAAAATCAATGGTTGTATGTGAGTGTTGTGTGTGCATGCGCTTGCATGCATGTCCAGGTGTGAGTACCTGCATGCACATGTGTGGACATGTGTGCAAGGGTGCACATGGGGGGAGACATGTGCACAGGTGTGAATCTCACATGTGGAAGGCAGAGGGGAGCCTTGGCTGCCATTACTCAGAAGCCAGCCACCTTGGTTTTTGGGACACTAGCTTGGAACTCATCCAGTAGCTAGGTTCCGCGGCCAGCATCCCTCGGGATTGGTCTAGTTTTACCTCCCTTGCACTAGGATTACAGTCACACATCCCCACGCCTGACTTTTTACCCGAGTTCTGGAGAGCAATCTCGGGTCTTGTGTTTGCAAGGCCGGCACTGTAGCAGCTGAGCCACCTCCCAGTCCTGACTTTCTCCTGATATAAAACATTTTGGTGCGGTCGTCACCAAAGCCACTTATCTATGACAACCTTGGTTTTTCTTTTGCCTAAAGCTCTGACAAACTCAAGGAATGTGGCAAAGCTGAATGCATTAATGTTAGAAATATGCCGTTTCTCATTGTCAGGTTAGATTTCCTCTCTATCACCAATAGTCTCCCATGGCCTGCATCCAGCAGTCAATACTCAGAAGACAACTGCAGTAAAACCACGGTTCCTGTCTCCATCTCCAGACGGCAGAGGCCCAGGTTTGCAACCACAAACATGAGGCCATATGTCAAGTTTGAAAAACATGTCGAATCCCAGGATCTTAAAATGCAGGTGGCTTGTGAGGTTTTTCCACCTTTATCTACAAAACACCCGGGCTTCCTCATCCTCAGTGGTTGGAGCCAGCCCATAGCACGGCCCAGCTCTGTTTTCAATCATGGTTATCAGTTCCCAGTAGAGAAAATTGCCTTTCTGCCACACTGTGATGTTCCCTGGCAATTGCTTGAGGATCTAATAGATTGGAAAAATCTGATTAATTAAAGCCTGGAGCTGACGATTAGTAGACACAATGGAACAACCTGCTTGTTGTTTTACTGAGAAGGCCAACCAATCTACAAGCAGGCAGAGGACTTCACGATGGAAATTAGGGCCAGCCTCGACCCAGTGCCCTACAGCTTATGGGACCTTCAAAATTCAACCAAAATCATTTCAGCTGTGGCTTTTAACCCTCCTTCCATCTGCTTCCAATTCTAATGCATGTTGTTGTTGTTGTTTGGGGGGGGAAATACTTTTTTTTAATTAGAGTTACATTGTCATCTTCAACATATAATATGATGTGGGAAAGTACAACAAAATAACCACTAATGCATGTTTTTTTACAGCCCCTGTGTCCTCTGATATTATGTATTAATTTATGTGTAAAGGCAATCTCTTACAATCGGAAATATTGGGAAAAGGGGTCATCTCAGTGGTAGAGTGTTTGTGTAGCAGGAACAAGGCCCTGGTTCAATCTGCAGCACAATAAATAAATAAATAAATAAATAAATAAATAAATAAATAAATAAATAAATACATACATACATACATACATACATACATACATACATAAATATTTAAAAAACTTCCTCTTGATAATTAACACAGTTTCTTAATGAATGTTTTTGTTTTGAGTTGAATGAATTAATGGCTCAAATATGACAACTGGATTGATACATAAGAGCCCAAGTTACGAGCAGGGAAATTCTTAAGAGGTGGCCATGGGCTGCTGCTGAGACCCAAAGCTGAAGCATTGAGGCCATGTTGGGAGAAGCAAAGTAAATTGGGTTTGCATTTTTAAACTGTAATTAACATTCTCTTCTTTCCTCCAAGAGAGAGATTTTGCTCCCAAGGCTATTTAAGGAAGCTGAGAACAAAAAGTCGAAGGCTTCACCATCCTCCTTCCATCTCTAATTACCAGAATTACAAAGGGTTGAAGACTCTCCAAAGGACAGGGTAGATTCCCACAGAGCCAATCTCCTGGCACTGACAGCAAGTGAGTGGGGGTTTCTCCTCCCAGAATTCTGAGTAGCATCAGAGCAAGGGGCAGATCCATGATGGATGAGTTTCCCCAAAAAGACTGTCTCATTCTTCTGGTAGCTATCAGATGCCTGCAGGACCATCAGGCGGGGCCTGTATCTGCATGGAGGCCTGCACGTCTCTCCTGCACACCTGCCATCTTCTCCATCCTGGACGTTCCTCACCTGCCATTGTCTATGTCTGGGTTCCTGGCTGTGGCTGGAATCTTACTGTTAAGGGTATCTCGACTTCTCCCAGTTGACGCCTGGCGTTTTCATTAGCCGCCTTCACTCCCATCAACTTACACAGTCATAGGAGTAGACTTCTAAAGTAGACGACTGTGCGAGACAATCACCCCCAGCGCAGACTCACTCTTGCTACACAGGGTGCATGGCTGTTGGAGCACAAATTAGACTCGGCCTGTAAGTGAGGATGGAGAAGGTCCTGCCGTAGAATCACAGCTCTGCAGAAAGACGTGGACAGGCACCAACCGCACCCAAGCATTGTGGCTGGAGAAACACAGGATGAACAGCTTGCCAAAGACACCTCTAACTTAGGCCAGGAGCGGAGACAGATGCTCAGAACGAGCACTGTCATGCGACCAAGAGCAACATCGCAGGCAAACCAAGAATGTGCCCATCTGTGTTTGTGCCTAGAGCTTGAACAATCCCCACAAGAGAGCGGAGGCTTGAGCCTCCAGCACCCTCTGGCAGAGTAGCTGCCCATCAGGGAACAGGACAGGACTTTGTGATCCACAGGCCTGGAGGCAGGGGCATTTCCACATATGGTGAAGACTCATTCTCTGCCACCACACTGGCTCCTGCAGCCCTCTTCTATGGGGGATAATTCTATGTCTGAGGGTGGAACCCGTAGGAATTAACCACCCTCCAGAAGGTCCACCCCCTCCCACAAAATCGATTCCAACACAGGAATCTGGGGAGACGCATCCGAAGAAGCCATGGCACGTGTGTTTGCTCTGACTCTCCTCCACAGCCCATGAGCCTCTAGGCGGAGCCTGTCCCTCACTGTCCTGTTCTTACCCTCGAACACAGCAGCCTTTTATTCTCAGACCTCTGTTCCTCTCTTCATCCCACAGCATTCAGAGCAGGCACAACACACTGTGTTTCTTGCCTGGCTGTAACAAAAATACCCAACAGGAGCAACTGAAGCTCAAGGGTACAATCACTCACTCGTGGTGCGACACCGCCTCTGCCATCAGCAGGCAGAAGCAGTGTAGAATGGTGCAGGGCTGGCTTTCTTTCTTTTCTGTGGTCTGGGACCCCTACCTATAGGTGGCACTGCCAAAGTTAGGAAGGGTCTTCCCACCCAGCTAGCCTCCTCTAGAACTTCCTCATGAGCATGGCCAGAGGCTCTGTCAAAATCAATATTAGCATTACATAGACCCATCGAGGCGCTACAGAACACGACTCCTCACAAGTGCTGTGGCCCATGGGAGCTCTTTTCAGTAATTTTCTAAACTCCAGAAGCCAAGCATACAGAGTTCCCCACAGGCCCTGAAGGGCAACAGAAGATGTTCTTCAAAACCTCAAATGCCAGTGAGTCCTGATGACGAATAAATTCCTTATAGATTTAAACAGGTGGGGGCTGGTAACTTCAAAGTGATCGTACCGCTGGAGGCTTTCTCCCATTCCTATGGATGGTACATTTCCTATAGGACTACAGGTTATGCCAAGCCATAACACGCCCTCACTCCCACCCTTCCCTGGAGCCTCACCAATGTTTATGGTCTCTCTACAGAACAAAGACTCAACAAGCAATGGTTAAACGAATCCATGCACTGTGCTGTCTCACTAACTTTTACAACTTTACATCTGGAAAAACACTTCACAACTAATTAAAATCTAGAGTGTGAAGTCATCAATAACTCATTCACGCTAGGATAGTGTGTCTTATCCCCACAAAATACTCTCTCCCACGCTGAACAAGCAAGCCTAAGCCTCAAAGCACCCTTATCTGAGTCGACTCTTGAGCGCTGGGTTCAGGATCTCCAGGCTTAGCTCTCCACATTCTCCCCTCCTTCACCCCTGTGAATTTCTTCACTTTCACTTTCAGCTCCTCCTGAGCAGTCTCCTCAGAATAATCACCACACTAATGTGTGCTTTGCAGATGCTTAGTTAAATTTTAATTATTAATAAGGTAATCAAAAGGCAGCCTGGCCCCTAAAGAAAGATGAGGCAATTTGTAGGATTGGAAATCACATAAATAACTTCTTTTGTTATAAATAAACTTATTTATTTTGTTGAACCCAAAAATAACATCTGCTAAAAAAGAAAATGGTCACTAGATGTAACTAGTTTTTGTTCAATTTCCATGTCTCTGTCAACATGTTCGTTGCCTATTAACAAATTATATGTCCAAGTCACAGGACGTGGAAATGATTGCTACCATTTTGCTGTCATTATGATTATCAACATCAAAATTATAAGATTGGAGATTTTCCTTTGCTAAGAGAAAACTTTCCATGAATGATATTTAAAATCTGTGTACAGTGAGGGTGTCCCTGTCCCTGGAGCACAGACCGATGTCTCCATATTTCCCAGCACTGGTGTGCAGAGTGCGAACAGTCGGTGAGGGGTGGCCGAAACAAAGTGAGTGCCGCTCCGCCCTCCCGACAGAGTGAGGCCTGACCCAGAGCGGCCTGTGCTCTGCTCAGCGCAACAGGAGGCAGAGCCCTTACCAAAGGCTTCGGCGCCATGGTGCGGAAGATGGAGTCCATTCTTACCAAGTGCCACCTGCGAAAACAAGGCCCTGTCTTCGGTGATGGTGACTACACGGTCTTAATAGGGCACCTCAGAGGGGTTTTGTTTTCTTACTCCTTTAAAATTATGTCTATTAATCATAAACAAGCTGAGCCATTACTATATATAATCACAGTTAAATACTATTGCCCAGGTTCCTGTATTTTGTTTACTATTGCTAGTGGAGATTGAACTTGTGTCCTCACACATGCTAAGCATGCTCTGTACCAATGAGCTAACCCCTCTTGATCCATTCAATAAGACAAGTGAAGGCAGTCAAAGGGACACAGATAGGAAAGGAAGAATTCCAAGTATCATCTTGGCAGATGATAAGATCCTAAATCCTCCATCAGAAAACTCCTAGAACTGATAAACACATTCAGCAAAGTAGCAGGACACAAAATTAACATACAGAATCAGTAGTCTTCATATATATATACATATATGTGTATATATATATATATATACACATATATATATACATATATGTGTATATATATATACATATATGTATATATATATATATACAAATCAAGAAAGAAATCAGGAAAGCAATACCATTCACGATGAATAAAAATATCCTCAAATAAATTTATCCAAGAAAGTGAAAGGCTTGTACAAGGAAAAGTTTAAGGCACTGAGAAAAGAAATTAAAGACACGCCAGAAGATGAAAAGACTTCCCATTGCTCATGCATTGTTAGCGTTAACATTGTGAAAATGGCCGTCTTAAAAAGCAACCAACAGGTTCAAAGAAATCCCCACTGACATTCTTGCACGGAAATTGGGAAAACACTCTTAAGTGTCCTATGGAAACCCAAAAGACCAGGATAGCCAAACAATCCTGAGTAATAAACACACTGTGGAAACACCACCATCACGGATTTCAGGTTATTCTACAGAGCTCTAGTGATGAAAACCTTGCAGTACTTGCATAAAAACAGACACTTTCACTCAGGGAGGCAGAGGCAGACGGATCCCTATGAGCTCGAGGCCAACCCGGTCTACAAAACAAGTCCAAGGCTACACAGAGAAACCCTGTCTCAAAAAAAAAAACAAAACAACAGCAACACCACCACCAAAAGACACATTGATTGATGGACTGGAATTAGGAGCCGACAGATAAGCCAGCAATACCCACTGGAGAGAAACCAGAGAAATAACGGTGCTGGTCAAGCTGGACAGCTACGTGAGGAGCAGCTGTCCCACCCTGTGGGTTACAGCCCCTGGAAAACACCGATTTCTGATGGTCTTAGGAACCCCCAACCACAAATTTATTTATTTTTTGCTACTGAGTCATGTCTTGGTTCCTAAGACCATGGTAGATATTTGTTTTCTGGTCATGACCCACAGGTTGAGAGCCGCTGATGTAGGGGAAGGAGACTTGCTCCTCATCTCTCTCATCCTGTACAAAACTCAGCTCAAAATGGACCGAGGACCTCAATGAAAGACCTGATATCCTGAATCTGCAAGGAGAGAAAGTGGAGAATATGCTTAAACTCACTGGCACAGGGAGTGCTGAGTCGCATCCTGATAGGACACCTGATAAGCCAACTGATGAATGGGGCTTTGTGTAACTACGAGGCTTCTGTACAGCAGAGGACACCATCACACACGTGAAGAGGTGGCCTACAGAGAGGGATGAGAACGGCCCCGCTCCTGCAGGCTCCTCGATTTGAATGTTTGGTTCCCAGTTGGTTGACTGTTTTAGAAGGGTTAGGAGGTATAACCATGTTGGAGAAAGTGTGAAACTTGGGGTAGGACCTGAGTTTTCAAAAGCCTACACCAGGCCACACACAGCTTGTTCTCTGCTTTCTGCTTGAAGAGGAAGCGAGCTCCCAGCCCTTATGATCATGAGCTGACCCTCTGAAACAGTGCATGCACCCCAACTAAACACTTTCTCCTATAAGCTGCCTCGATCGATCATGGTGTCTCTTCTTAGCAGCAGAACAGTAACCAAGACACCAATTAAATATGTGACAAGAGGGTTGATGTCTAGAATATACAAAGAATTAAAAAAAATTCAAATTGAGAACCCTTGCTATGATGATTAGGGACCTGGTTTTAGGGACCTGATCGTAGTGCTCATTCCTTCTAACGCCACCACTACTGGTACTAAGGCCAAGTACCCTCACATACCCAGCCTATGCTCTACAGTTCAGTGTCCTATATCAGCAGCAAATGGCATCTGTGCTTCATCTGGGAGTCTCCTTAGATCCAGGTAATCACAATTTATATGCCACCAAGAAAAGAGCATCTTATGTGCCGTGGGCTGAATTTTAGCCTCCCACCCCAAATTCAAAAGTTAAAGCCTCCTGTCTTCAATGTAAGAATATCTGGAGACAGGGCTTTCAGGAGGCTTTGAGATTAAAAGAGGTCATAAGGCCCAAATTCACAGGGTTGGTGGCCCTCTAAAAAGAAGAAAAAGAGGAGGGGTCTTGGGACCTGAGGGGTCTCCAGCGCGTCTCTCACACTGCATGCAGTCTCTCAGCATGTAACTCCCAGCACGCAATTCCTGCCAGGTGAATAAAGGTTGTCTAGACTGATCCATGTTCTGTCTAGAGGTCAGTGGGCTACTGTGCAAGTGGCCCCCACATATAAGGTCTGTGTGGTGTAAATGAGGCCCCGACACACGAAGGCAGTCCTCCCTGATCAGGGTCGGCCTTGGTGGAGCCTGGGTTCCTGGCACAGCATCTCTGCAGTGCCAGGTGTGCCACACTGCAGGCTGGAACCTGGCTGGATAAGAGGGGGTGGGCTCCAGAATTCTAAACCAATCTTAGGGGAAGTCCTTGATGAGCACCATTTCCTCTTCCAGAGAAAAGACTCCACCAAAGGTGACACGGGGAGCCAATCAGCTTACTCACAGAGCCTAGATAAGAGGCTGCTTAAAGGAGGGTGGCTGACTCCAAAACAGCCACACTGGAAGGTCTGGACCCCACGTAGATCATGGGGTCCCTGGGGCTGTGTGATGAAGCCTCTCTTCTCCTCATCCTCCCTAGTCTACAGACTCTGGCCCTCTGCGAACAACCAGGGCACAGTGGTCTGCAATGGAACAGGGAAGGCTAAGCAGAAAAGGATCCAATGAGCCTCTCCCCCTCCTTCTGTGAGGCAGTGCCTACCGTCGACAGGGTGAGCTCTGAGAGCCCAGGCAAGCAGGCGCAGCTGGTCGTATGAAAAGGGCGGCTGTCGGCCCGGGGGATAGCACTGTGCGGCAGGGAGGTGCGCTGCCAACATGAGATGCTTAAAGGGACTCTTACATAGGAACCAGTCTTCACAAGAACACCAAACAATGTGTACACACGTAACATTTCAGAAGACTTACCACCCATGACCACACCTCTGACGCAGCAAGTCCAGCCTGGATCTTCTCTAGGGCATCCAGAGGGGGGCTTTTTAAATTTTAAGCCAGGAGGATTTAAGTTTTCTGTTTTCGACACTGGGAAAAACAGCCAGACGCTATACCTTGGCCACATAAAAAGGGAAGATTAAAAAAACAGAATGAGGCAGAAGCAAACCCTTCTCAACTCTCTGTCAGGCCTGCAGCCAAGACCAACCTTTAAAGTATAACAAAACAGGCCAATTGCTTTTCTTTCTTGGCTCAAGCGACTCTGAGTGATTGCTATTTAAAACATGGGGTTCTAGGGCCAAGAGTGGTGGCACACGCCTTTAACTCTAGCACTGGGCAGGCCCAGGCAGGGGGATCTCTGTGAGCTCAAGGCTGGCCTGGTCTGCAAAGGGAGTCCAGGACAGCCAAGGCTCTGTTACACAGAGAAACAGAAAACAAAAACAAACAAACAAAAACCCATGGGGTCCTGAAATATGAAACAACATACTATGTAATATATCAGTATTACCCACTAAAAATCAAATACCATATAATATAGACGTCTACTCTGAAGCAGCTTTCAGGAAGATTCTGATTTTCATTCTGTTTCTGAGCCACCAGCTTTGCAGAGAAAGCAATCTATGGTCAACTGGGTAAACACTACCCCTCGATGCCAGGAAACCCTCTTACCTTCTTTACCCCACGCTAGGTTCCCCTTCTTGCTCTTAGTCAAGTATCTTCCAAACCAAACACTTCTAATTAGTTAGTAAACTGGCTTCAGCTGCTGCTCTTGCTGTGAAAAATTCAATAGGAGGAGAAAAATCAATTAACACACACCTGACTATATTTAGAACCGATGTTGAAGTGGCTTTTTACTATGACAATCAGAGCAACTAATGTTGAAAATAAAACAACAAATGTTAAAAATACAGTGAGATTGGAAAAGACAGCTTTAATCGCCACCTGGGTTGATGATTTTGGCTGGGCTAAGCAATCAGAGGGACGGGTGACTGCCAGGGAAAGTCAGTCAGCTTTTCATGACTGCAGCGAAGTAGCTGACACTGTGCTCTGAGTCTGAGCTGTTCCCATAGGCTCTTGTGTTGACAGGCATCACCCAGCTGCTGACGCTATCTGGGGAGGTTGCAGCAGCTCCAGGAAGGAGATCCTTGCTGAAGGAAGTAGGTCCCTAGAGGTAGGTCCTTGGGGATGGGGTTACTACCCTTGGCTCTTTCTAACCATGCTTGCTTTGCTTCAGGTCCGTCAAGAAGCGACTAACCGAGCCTGCCATGCTGTCACTATGTTCTGCCCAAGGGCAGGAAGCAAAAGCAACTGTAGACATTCTACAACCATGAGGGTATCACAGTAGCCAGAGAGCAAGGGGGTCTCCTAGTTAGAGGTTCTATTGCTATGATGAAACATGATTGTTAAGGTATATATATATATATGTATATATATATATACATATATGTCTGTGTTTGTTTCTCAGTTACTCTCTTAACCCAGCTATCACACAAATAATTGAGACTCTATTATATTATTTTGATAAGCTTCACAGCACAATAACTGAGCAGTTATTAATCTATTCTTAACTCTCTAAGCTAACTTGGCTTCCTCCCAGCACACATCACAGCAATACTTGCACCTTTTAGCTTTCTCTGTTCAGCTCTTTCTCCTGATATCATCTGGACCTCTCCCATGGCTGAATCCCCTACTTCCTCCTCTAGTTCCTCTTCCGCTGGCTGGCAGGAATTCCAGCCCTATTCTCTACCCTGCTCAGTGATTGGCTGTAAGCTGCTTTATAGGCATATCAGGGGACAATTGGGGAGCAGCATTTATACAACATTGAGACCGGAGATTCTCCCAACAAGGATTGCAACCAAATATGGGCAGGAGGGGGGAGTTACAGAAATCGGCCCTGAACTACACAATAACCTTATGTCTATACACCGAGACCAAAAAGCAAGTTGAGGAGAAAAGGTTTATTTGGATTATATGTCCATACCACTGTTCATCTTCAAAAAAGAAACTCAGGACAGGAACACAAACAGAGCAGGAACCTGGAGGTAGGAACTGATGCAGAGGCTGTGTGGGGGTGCTGCTTACTGCCTTGCTCTCCATGGCTTGCTCAGCTGCTTTCTTACAGCACCCAGGACCACCTGCCACAATGAGCTACTTTTTCCCCCACCACTCATTAATTAAGAAAATGCCCTACAGGCTTGCCTATAGCCTGATCTTATTGAGTCATTTTGTCAATTTAGGTTCCCTCTAGCTTGTGTCAAATTGATATAGCTAGCACAGAGGGGTAGGGAGGAAGGGGCTACAGTCTCAATGTCCATCAAGGCCATGGCTACTAGGATCTAATTTCATCCCACAAGATTCCATCATTTAAAAGTTCCACCATCTCCCAAGAGTTCCAGAGACAGATAACCAAACCCTTAACACATGGTCCTTTGAGGAGCATTTGTCTAAATCTTTGCAGGAAGACCCTGATATAAATTAGGTTGCTGAATTGTATAGGGTTGAGAACACTCAGGAAAGACCAAAAGTAAGAATGGCTTCTCGCTACACAAATTTGAAGACAGAGATGATATTTTTTAAAATCCTCTCAAAAGTGTGTTTAACTCTTCTACTAAGGGTGTGTTTTTGATGGGTCAGAAGTTCTCAGTGGGCTTGTGACTAGCCATTACCGCCTACCTCCCAGTGTTGTCTCTCCTGTTGCTGAAGGGTATAGTTATTACCACCCTAACATCATGCTCCCAAAGTGCACAAATCTGCTTTGATGGAACCACCCCTGTCAAATGATTGCTTGGTAGCTGACATGTAGTTGGTTCCAAGCATTCATGTGATTGCTGGTCCCACAAGAACTCTCTTTAATTTCCAGGGTCATCCCACAGGACACTCATGCCCACTTGTCAATCACCCTGCAGATACCCTAATCCTCATTTTGTGAGGATAAACGGAGGTATAAATGTGTGCACTTCTAGAGACTGAGCAGGACTCTGCGAGCCATTCTGTGTATTCTGGCTCTCTTGCCTCTAAGATGCTTTTCTCCAAAGCCCACCCACTTGAAGGAGAAAACTTGGCAAAACTTTGCACATTAGATTTGCAAGAACACCCACACACAACTCATTTTTCCCACAAAACTCAGTTTAAAAGCCCCCTTTTAATGACCCAGATTTCCCACTTCCGAGTCCCTAATCCTCGTTTGGACATAAGCTTGGAACGTCTACGTGCTTCCAGATAGCTTGTACGAACTTGTCTCCAGGCTCTTTGCTTACTGTTGTGTGTAGAATTTATTGACCCAACTAAACTACAACTTCTTGAGAGTTGGAACGTTTTAAAATTATTTATTAAAAACATCTGATGTTTTCTTTTTTCACTTTGGCATGGCACATGTCTTATAATCATGTGTCAGCTGAATTACTCTGTTAAACCAAAATTGATTTTTGCCTGAAGCACAGAGAACCAACAGAGCTTTTGAGAGAAAGACTAGAAGATAATAATGAGCCTGGCAAACAGAAAGAAAAGCCCAGTGCCAAACAGTGGTTCAATAGCTGTCACTCAGAGAGTCCTGATAACTCAGCCTATACTTTAGCAGCTGGCTGACATGGTGTCTCTGACATCACCTCAACAGTTCCGTTCACACGATGAAGACCAGCATGGTCTCTTCCAACATCGTGGTGAGAACACATGATAGAGCAAAGAGGTGAAACTTGGAAAGTGTCTCAAGCATGGTGGAGAAGCAAGACATCTGGGGCTAACCCACAGTACTCTTTAGAAATAGGTTTATTATTATTCTGTGTAAGGGCATGATGTAGGAGGAGCATGAGCATGGCACAGCACACGTGTGGAGGTCAAAGGACAACCTCGTGCAGTGAGATCTCTGCCTTTGCTTTTATGTAGGTTCAGGAACACATCAGCTCCTGAGCTATGTACCTGCTGGCCTAGATTCCTATTATGTGCATTGTGTCTTTAGAGTAATAACAGCAAGAAGCGTGAGGATGGTCATCCCAATAACCACGCCCACAAGCCTACCTGTCCAGCCCATGATGCTTCCGGCATCCCCTTTCTTGGAGAAGGCCCAGTAGTGGGGTGCATGGCTCATCCATCGAGTTAGACTCTGGGTGGAGTCTGGAGCTGCTAGGTTAACAGCCTCAAAGGAAACCTTTTGCATGTTATTTCCATCCTGAGAAACACGAATGACAGTCCAATGCCACAGAATCAAAAAGAAGTTCAGATGGCATGAATGCTAAGTGATGCAAACAGAACATTATCTGTAAAAACCCTCATTGAGTCTGAGATGTTATTTCCTAGGTGTCTTCCTGCCTGGAGTCTCAGCAACCTCACATTACCCGTTCTTCAGGAAAATGCATTTATATCTGAACTGAAACAGAATTCACAAGCACAAGTAAAGATGGTGTCTGTTTGGTGATGCTCCCAAAATGACCTCTTAGTTCTATGTTCCCTGTGAGCACTTCTTAAAGGAAATGGTAATGGACTTGATTTATTGATTGATGCAATTATTGTTATGAACTCTCATTTATGTATGCTGTCATTTGCTACATCAAGGCTTTCGTCAACAAAAGCATCCCATTCAACCCCCACCTATTAGTACCTGATGTGCAACATTTAAGATGGTCCTGGTCACTTATTTCCATCCATCACAGCAAGGCGATAACACAATGAATGTTGGCGGTAGGGAGAGTCATTTGGCTTTCTAAAAATCTGTAATAGAAAACAGCATTTTTTTCAATTTCTGAAAGATTATGTTTTCTATTTAATTCAGTTCTTCAGAGTCTGTGGTACGATGCACAGTTTGGTTAACCTCCAATATCCTGGTGGTTTGCCCTAAAGAGTGGGAAGGTGACACAGATGCAAACACACAAGAAAGTTTCCCCATGAACTCTTGCATGCTTCTTCGACATGAACGCAGTTTCAATGGGAGCCTTACTTACAAGCAGACTCCTGAAGCCTGGGATGTTTCGGGCTTCCCTCGGATGCTGAGGGCCAGAAGGTCTGGATCGGGCTGTTACATGACTCCACACTTGACTTCAGTTGTGATCTGGTGAAGCAGAGATATGGAATTTGGACCTCAACCCAATGCAAGGCTCCCTTCAACCCTGGGAAAGCCTGCAATGCAGATCCCTCTCTCTGGCTTTCTGAGAGTCCTGAAAACCCACATTTTCCCTTCTTTAATACACGAGTTTTCTCTCTGTGCGTCACTGTAGATTCATTATATAGATCCACCCCACCCCCAGCATCCTGAAAGCCTGCATTTCTTCATCAAACTGTAATAGGTCTGTGTCCAGTCTCCTCAATGTTATCAAGCTAATGGGTACATATTCAAATTGGGAGTCTGCCTAATTTCAATTAGTAGGTACTACTTATTTTCTTTCTTCTTAGTCAAGAAAACAAATGTAATTGCCTTTGCTTTAATTACCAGTATGTCATATTTCCAAGCTTTTTGACAAATAAGTCTATAAAGTCCAAATCAATTTTGCCATCATAATGACTAACACAGATGCTTGATCAAAATAATCACTGTGCACTTCTGGCGCCTCTGGGCTTCTTCCATATAAAATAAAGAATAAATGAAAGTAAACTAAAATCACAACATTTTCCCGGGTGACATTCATCCCCAAATCTGGAATCGCTGAATGCATAGATTTTACTCCCAAGCACCTGCAAAAATAGCTGTTCTCATGGTCTCCTTCCAGAGAATGTTCATCCCGTGCAGTTCTGTTCAGTGTTTAATGCATCAAAGTCCTGTCAAGCTTCCCGACTTCCTGATCTCCTTTGTTCCAGAGGTAGGTGGAATATGAGTGGCATTATCACAGTTCCTTCCTAAATCAGAGATACTGAGGGCTGCAGGACGCCGTTCCCAGGAGTGGGGCTTTCTTTCCTACCCTTGTCTTCAGTCCAAACATGACATCACATCTGTGCAGGAAGAGCTAAGTCCTAGAAGAGGGGAAAACCTCTCAAGGAAACCCCGGGTTGTGGTCCCTGATAGTTGAGTCACATGCCAGGAGATGGGCAGCAGGAACTGGTCTCAGTGACTTAGTTTTTTTACAAAGAGGACACAAGGGTGAGAGGGAATGGGGGACGGGAGGGTCTGAGGATCTTGGGGAGAAGCAGAGGATGAGTATGATCAAAATACATTAGCATATGAAATTCCCAAAGATTTAGTAAAAATGCTGCAGTAATTTTAAAGTGCGCACACATAGAGGCGGTGCTCGATCCAAAACCATAGCTAAAGTAGGAGGACTAGAAGTTCAAGGCCTGACTTGGCTTTGGAGGGGCTTTAGGACCGGCATGGGCTGCATGAAACCCTGTCTCAACTGATGACATTGAAAACTGTCTGTAACTCTTCACTCTGTGAAATGAGAAATGATTACCTAAATTACCTAGCTTCCAGCATCTTCTCAGACTAGATTCCTGTGAAAACTAAGACTCTAGAAGGTGGGGCCTCTCAGACTCTCCGTAAACTACAGTTGGTTTAACTAGTTTCACTTACAGACAGGAGCTGTGGTTCCTTTGAGGCCGTCTAATCTGGCCAGCTTGGGAGGAAGGGGGCGCTCAGATGACAACATGAAGCAGAACTCCAGGTCTTAGCTCCCAAAGAAGGAGTACAGTGGGGCTGAGCAGGCTGGCCTTTCCCACGGCAGATCTCAGTGGCACCAACACACTCATCCACTCACCCTTCTCTCCTTCCTGCATCTTCCCACCCCATAGTCCATTTTTATGTGTGTGCACATGTATGTAATGCCCCGGTATGTGCACACACTTGTGTGTGTGTGTGTGTGTGTGTTTAGGCCAGAGGTGGACATCAGTATCTTCTATTGTGCTCTGCCTTCTTCCTGGAGACAAGATCTCTTACTGACTTGAGGCTCACTGACTGGCTAGGCTGCCTAACCAGCAGCTCCAGGGATCCCCCTGTCTCCACATCCCCGCACTGGGACCCCAGACACCATCTCCATACATACCCAGCCTTGTTACTGGGATCCAGGAATCCAAATGCTGGTCGTGCTTGCACAACAACCACAATGCTGACTGAGATGGTCCTCTTCCATAGTTTGAATGTGAACAAACTCTTCACAATTGGGAGAAACTGAGTCAGGTCGGTTTATGGAGCAGCCTCCCCACATCCCTGAGTCTTCAGGCACCGAGAGACCTCTTCTCATCTGGTGCTTTTATGAGCAGCTTCTGGGAACTGCAGAAAATCCTTCAATACTTCACGGGTGAACAGAAGGGAAGGTACCTTTTCTCAAATCTCTTTACTGTAAAATTGTTATTGTGCCAAGGGGTCTCATTTTGGGGTAGTATAATAATATATCCAGAACCCAAAACCCACATAATGAGACCCCTTGGCACAATGACCGACCTGGCTGAGTTCCTCCCAATTATTACTGTTATATTAGATTCTTTTATCTCTCTCCTATTTGTGTACAACTCTCCACCATCCACCAAGCCTGCAGTGGGAAACACTGCAGTGTAGCTGTTCCTCGGTTTCCCTGTGATGGAAGCGCCTGTTGGGTCACGTACATGAAGGGTGCTTTCTCTGTCCCCCTTCCTGTTGTTGGAGAGGCCCAGCTGATTAACCTAAGATGGAGAGACCGCAAAGAGTGGGCTGGTTCCTCACACACACAGCGACCTGTCTACCTGGGAGATGTTGCGTCACTTCCCTGAAAAGTCATAGGGACCCACCAGACATACGTAAGCTGTTTGTCTAAAATTAAGGTGGTAAGAAAAATTAAATTGATTTTGTTTGAATTAAACAAGCAATTAAGCTGGATATGGTGGTGCACGCCTATAGCCCCAGCACTCAGGGAGGCAGAGGTAGGTGGATCTCTGTGAGTTTGAGGCCAGCTTGGGCGACAAAGTGAGTGCAGAAAAAAACAAGGCTACACAGAGAAACCCTGCCGGGGGGGGGGGGGACACAAGCAATATCCAAATTCCCACCTGACAATACCTACACCCAAGGCTAAAGCACTGTGCAGATGTAAGATCAGGAAACCACTACTCCGCAGAGGATGGTAAAACTTACATGCCACATGAAATGGGTGGCAGCTCCTTATCAACCCAGCTTCAATTATTTGGAAGCATCTTTACTGGGGACTGCAGACCTGCCCGGCTGCCTGGGGGTAGCAGTGAGGTAAGGGTGTGACCGCTGAGGCATGCAGCAGCAGGAGGGCCTCGGGACTATGAGCCTCCAAGGTGGAGCGAGACCCTCCCAGGAAGGTAGGGAGAGGTCCACCTCGGGCCCAGGCTCCTGGTTTGCTCTCAGTAAAGCTGGCCTCTTCAGACATTGCCTTTGACAGATCTGTGTTCTCCCACGAATTACACTGAACTGCCAACAGCTAAGGAAGAGAGCCTTCTCCAACTTCAAAGCTGCTTCCCAACTGTGATGGTTCAGTTTAATACAAAACAAATCTCCTTGTACAAACGCTCTGCAGCTGAGATGAGATTATGCACCAATAAAGCCACTATAAATTGAAAATATCACATCAAAAATGACTTAATGTTCAGAACCTCCTAAACATTATACCTTAGTCCTGTCTACTGAAAATGCTGCTAGAACATTCTAGTCAATGACCATTGGGGGGGGGGGGGGTATCATCTAAGCTAAAACCTGCTTTGGCCATGTTGTAATCTACAGAAGTTACATTTCTCATGGTTGTGACAAAGACGAGAACAACAAAGGCAAAGGGTTTACTTTGGCTTCCAGCTCCGGGAGCCACAGTCTATCACGGCAGCAGGAACCCGAGGCAGATGGTCACACAGGGAGCAGAGAGACGTGAATGTTCATGTTCAGATTCCTCTCCTGTCCCTGCCTGGAACCCCAGCCCACGGACAGGAGCCGCCCACCTTCAAGGAGGGGGAGTCCGTTATCATTTAACCTAACCTCCACGCTCCCTCAAGACATGCGCAGAGGTTCGTCTCCTATGCTGACACTCAATAGTAACCTCTGGGGCTGGAAAGAACTGCTCGGAGGTTAGAGCAGGTGTTACTCACACAGAGGACAGGGGTTTGATTCCCAGCATCCACATAATGGCTCATAACCCTCTAGTTCCAGGGGATCTGTCACCCTCTTCTGACCTCCATGGACACCAGGCACACAAACATGGACACAGACAACATATGTATGTATATGTGCATAAAATTGAATTTCACTTTTTAAAAAAATATTAACCTCACACCATTGGATCTATGCTAAGAGTCATACAAACACTCGTGTAAACACACTTTGGGCCATCAGAAGGGCAAAGGAACCATGACATCAAGCTCCTATAAGTAAGGAATTCTCTGTAACTTGCTGTTTTCTCCCCCTGGACATCTCTGCAAACCTTTTCTAATTAAGAGGTGGTATCTCCTACCACATCCAACCGGAGACTTAGCCTGTCTCTCATCATCCAAACAAAAGGGAACTCTTAGGCCTAATTTATCTTGGTTGTGCCAGGACCAGGACCAATTCTTTCCATAATTAATTTTTAAAAAATGACTTCAACATTAGATGCAATGACTCAAAATATCATGTCCCATGATTCATTCACCCTTATGGAGTCCATTTCTTTGTCCCATGTCATCCCACATGGCATATGAATGGCCTCTCATGTAAGACATTGTCTTTCCCTACAGCCGAGTCAAGCTGGGTGGCTCAGGCCTGTGACCCCTGCCATCGGAGGCTGAGTCAGGAGGCTGCCTGTACTGACAGTAACTTCAAGGGCAGACTAGGAAACTCGGTGTGACACCATCTCAAAATACAAAACATTTTTCAAAGGGCACATGTGAGGCCCTAGATTCAGCTTCTGGTGTTGGGGTGGGGGAGGCCAAATTGAAGGCCGTAGCTCTGAGTGTCGCTCCCCACCTCGGCCCTAATGTGTTCTGTACTTTACACTTCCATGAGTAAAACCTCAGAGCACTAGCCTGTAACACTGCATTTGTCCAAACATGTTGGCATACAGCACACGCTGTTTGCCACCTGTTTAAGTCATTGTGAAGCTATAGTAGTGCTGGGTTTTTTTCTCTCATTTCTTAATCTCATCACCCCAGTGACTGGAAGCCACATGCTCTCAATGGCTGATTGAAGTCTAGAATTTGAAACAAACAAACAAGGGCAATGAACATAAAAATACCTAAGAACAAATGTTTCAGTGTGTTTGTGACAGAGGAAGCCTTTAATCTCTTTAAAGACAGGAAAATCTGTTATCTTGGTAGGAAAATTACTTAGGCTCAAACCAATCAGTGGAGAAGCATGCTCTTTCCGAAGGAGACTGGCAATGACAAGGAGGAAGACCAAAGGGTAAGATGTGTTGAAATTCAAGCTTCTGTGAACTACACAAGCATAGTAATCAAGTGGGCAGCAGACAGAAGCATAAACCAGAAGTCAAATGAAAAGTCTCCGCTACAGGTAGAGGTGTGGGGCGACACTGAGAAAGACCAGTCAGACCGCAGATGGATGAACCATGCAGCGACAGAAGTCCAAGGCCAACGAACATAGCTATTTAGCGCAGATGGCAAAGAGGGAAGAGGCCCACATGGTAGGGCAGGAGGACAGTGAGGGGAGTGTGGTGTCTTGGGAGCCTAAAGAGGGCTTGGAAAAGAGGAGACACGGTTCTTTGTATAGCAGGATGAGGACGGAGACATGTGAATCGCATGGTTGTAGCGATTTTTTTCTGATAGCTAAGTGGTAGTACGCTTATCTCCACACCTATTGGACTGTAACTACCTAAAGGCAGAAGCAAATGTAACCCAAGTTCACATTGTCCTGATCCTTACACAGGATGCTCACCATGGAAAGGAGGCTTGGAAGTCACCTAGCCAAATCTCCTCGGCTCTATAAAGAAGGAACTCCACACCAGAGTGACTGAACCACTTTCTCTTATTAATAAGTGGCTGCTTTCATGGCGACCTAGCCCAACACTTAGGATGGAGGTAGGAGAAGAGCAAGTTTTAAGGCCAGCCTAGAGAATCTAGCAAGGCGCTAGACTTTTACCAGATAATACCTGCCATTGGTGCCACAATTCCTAATCCGGTGTACCTTTCTAGTTAAACATCGGATTTCATTTAATCCGAGGGTCAATAGAGAGGGCTTTTCCTCTTCCATAGTCAGATTCATCTTCCTCCAGGGAAGCCAAAGTCTTGAGTCTACATTAAATGGGCTATGAACAGAAAGAGTGTTGAAAGCAGCTGTCCTTGTGTTGTATAAAGATACACATATAACAAGGTATGGATGCCTTGATGGTGCAGAGTGAGGGGAGCGAGCTGGTACTCGGAAGTGAAGCATCTCTTCACCTGATGCCTCTCACTCACTCTTCCTCAAAACCATTGAAGCTCAAGTGTTCAGCAAGAGAACTGAGCTGGTGAAGTAGTTAGTAAGACAAGTATCCTCTTTCTTGCCTCCCCTAAGTTCACACAGTCCTGAGACGTTGGAGAGGATGTTGATGAGGTACCTGAAGACGACTGTGAAGTGCCTGTCACAGTCAGCTGTCAGTGATACCAGCTTTCCACATTCAATGGTGTTCTGTTGTGTCCTGAGTGCTGGTCTAAATGAGGAGTCACTTAAAAACAAGCATAGTACTTCTTAGCGCTCTGAATCTTTGCTGGCACCTGTGCCCAACCCTGTCCCCCCATGTGTTTCCACTCCCTGTGTAGTCCGTTGGAGGGGTGATTGTTCTGCTTTCATTCCTGTTTTGATGACAAAATGTCCTGTCCAAAAGCGCTTGGCAGACGTAAGGATTCATTCTGCTCACGTTTCCAAGTTCCAGTTCATCAAGTCAGGGAAATCACGGTAGGAATTGTCACAACACATCGACATCCAAGAGCCGAGAACAATGCATGTGCCCCGGCTGCTGCTTGCTGCTCTCACATCCAGCTGGCTTTCTTCCCTTGTTCACAGAGCAGGGCCCAGCCTGTGACACGGTGCAGCCCACGCCCTGGGTGGATCTTCCCACCTCAATTATCAATCACGACAATCCCCCCACAGATATGCCCACAGGCCAGCCTGATTTAAGTTCCTCAGCTGAAACCCTTTCCAGATAATTCTAGGTTGTGTCAGGTTGACAGTTAAGACTGATCAGCACAATGATTCCCTGTGAATATTAAGTACGCTGTAGGGAAACGGCGTGTGTTGTAAGATCGTTTTCTATGAGCCAGCCACTCCACAAGAGGCTAATGGCGTTGATTCCTTCGCCCTGGCTATGCTCATTCTTGAGAAGCTGTTGATATATGTGCCATAATTACATGTGGTATTCCTTGGATTGTGAAATACACTATAATGTCTATATTCTGTCTAAAGATTTCCTACACTTAGAATTAAAATGCGGAGGCATGCCCTTTTCAGTTCTCTACAGAGAGAGGGGCAGAGGACCAAAGTACTTAGTGTGATGCATTTAGTTTAGACTGATTTTTTACTTAGTAAACAAAACCAAGCATCGAGATGAATCAAAGCAGAAATTAACAACATGTAAACACGGAAGACCACAGGGGTGTTTTAAAGAAATCTGCATTTTCATTTTCAGCTAAATTGATTTCACTTCTAGCACAGTGGAAGAGATTTCGATCATGATTCCATCCGTATTTCTTGAGAGGGAGGCACGGCTGACTCCTAATTCTGAAAGCTTTTCCGGTTGGTTCCCTTACCTCCAGAGAGCTCAACAGACTTGGCGGAATTGCATGCGTCTTTCATCCACAAAAGAAAGAAAAAGAAAAAAAAAAACAGGAATGATGTCTCAATGAAAGGACATATTTAGGAAAACTCTGGTGCACGTTTTTTTCCAGGCAGTCCGGTTGAAGCTGGCCACAGGAAGGAGGCCCTTTCATACCATGCCCATGTGGGTCTATCCACCACCATGTTTGCCATCCTCAGTGAACAGGACTGAATTCTGGCTTTGTTTCCTTACCCACACAATGGGAAACTGAACTGAAGATGTTTCTTCAAACAGACTAGACTAGTATGGACATCATACTCCTCTCTGGGAGGTATGCTCCACTCATCTCTCTCTGCCATACTTCTCTTGGTACAGGGACACCATGTAATGGCTCTGAGACCTGAGGTGCCACTATGTTGGACCAGCTCTGTCACCTGCAGCAATGTGACAAGAACATCACCTGTGTCTCCTTCTCCTTGTTCTCATAAATCCTTAGCTCATCTAAATGGAGAAGGCGAAGCCTCCCTTGTAACCATTTCCCAGAAAATACATATAGAATAGAACTCCAGAACAGATGGTGAGCCCTGAGCTCTGGATCTGATAGGCAAGGTTGCTATACAGCATCTTCTAAGCAGCTATAGTCAGCAAAACCTTAGCTTTACGTGAGGTGAAACATCTATGGCAAACTTAGAAAGGTTGAAATCCAAATGCCTGGGCAATATTCCCACGGGTCCTCCTGGAGCTGGGAGTTGGCTGAACTTCTCATTGGGCAGCTGACCCATTCACCATATGAGCTGAGAAGTCAGAGCACCTGACTGAGCTCAAGCTCTAGTCCCAGAGCAGAGCTCCATATTCTGGGATGTTAGAAGAGTGTTCTCAATCTCCAGGACGTGTTTCCTCTCTGCAAAAATGAGCTTCCTTTGTTGGAGCCCTAAAGAATTAAAAGAATAAATATATATTAAGTATATACACTTGTGTGTGTGTTATATGGTGTGTGTGTGTGTGTGTTATAATAAGCATTCAAAGAAGTTGTGAGAAGAGGTGAAGAAACACACTCAGCAGATAATGAAAGCTGGGAAAGTGCCCTCTCCTTTGACCTGTTTTGTTTCTCTGGTTTTTAATTTGAGATTTGGTTTCATTTTATGTGTGTGGGTGTTCTGTCTGTATGTATACCTGAGCGTCACATGTATGCAGTGCCCAAGAGGGCAGAAGAGGAGTCACATCTGAAGCTGGAGTTACAGCCAGTTGTGAGCCCTGTGGGTGCTGGGTTCAAACATGGGTCCTCTGGAAGAGCAGCCAGTGCTCCTAACCACTGAGCCATCCCCCTGTCCCTCCTTTGAACCGTTTAAGACAAAAACTCAGGAACCAGGTCACCAACAGGAAATCCTTGCGTGTGGAGCAGAGCAGGCAGGAGAGGAGTGTTGACGTAGAATGCCACACTCGGGGATGCTATCACATGACCTCCGTTCAGAAGACTACATTGTGTCTTTACGGTCATAAAATGTACGCTTTAAAGTTAAAAATCAAAAGGTACAGTTAGTTTCTAATAAAAAAGTTGAACTCTCTCTAAACTTAAGTTATTTCCCAATTATAAATGGAAACATCTAGACCTGCTGCTGCAGCAACAGCACTTTGTGAAAAGCAACAATGAAGCACAGCAGCCTGCAGCGCAGCTGAGGGCAGGGGTGTGCTAGAATGGTGTGCAGCAGGCAACGGCAGGAGTGTGCTAAGAACGACATAGGAGACACCCAGTGCCATAGCTTGGATCTTGAATAAGTGCCTAAAGAATTATCATGTATTAAACCTTCGTGCCCAGACCATGGTGAAATTGAGAGGTAGTGGAAATTCTCTGAGGGTGGGGTCTTCCAGGAGGAACTTAGGTAACCACCCACATGTCTATGAAGGAGATACTGGCCCCTGGCCCCTTCCTCTCTCTTCCCACACACTGATGCGCACAGGCCTCCTCCATCACATGCTCCCACCGTGATTTGCTGCCCAAAGTGGCAGAGCCACGTAACCTCATCACAGACCAAAATTACAAATACATCTTTCTTCCCTCATAAGTTGCTGCTCTCAAGTGTTCTGTCACAGTAACAGAGAGCTGACTAATACATGCACAGATAGGATAAGTCCATATTATACTATTAAAGCTATTCAAAATATTGTTGATGGGGCAAAGGAAAGCCCATCCGTCCAACATTCTCTAGTTTCTCTGGAATGAGCTGGAAAAGTCCAATTATTTAAATAAAAGACTCATAAATTTATTTTGTGTGTGGAGTTAACTACGTGACATCATTACCTACCAGCCCAACGTGATTCCTAGCCTTACACACAGGCACGGAGGAGAGCAGACAAACAGGTCATTTTGACATTTCTGGGAGATCACCAATGGTTCAAGCCACTCAGCTTGTAGAAGGAGCGCCATTGGGGTGTGAGTGAACCCGGGGGTGGCTGCTGCTCCACAGAAGCCATCTCCTCCAGAGACAGCTCCTAAGGTGTCAGAGTGCGGACCAAGAGAGCAATGCTCTCACTTGCCAATGACTGCCAGAGCGAAGCCTCTAGCACCTGACGGCATTCCCTTTAAATTACCAGTGTGGCGGAGTGCCATAGTTTGGGATGAGAATCCCCGGGCTCCTTCATTGCAAACAGAGATGGACTTAGGAGGGAATTCAGAAAGATGAAAATGGCTTGATTTCATACAGAGGGAATGTGACAGGTAAGCGATGTGATCGTTAAACATTTTGCGAGGATATTTGTAATATTGTTTAGGTGGTATTCGAATACAAGCGCGTCTCCTTACTTTTTCAAGAAACTAGGTATTTGAATAGAGCAAGTTGCTAGTCAGCACTGATCATACATGTTAGAAAACAATAACTAGAATTCTCGGAAACATTTCTCTGCTATGGTCTCAAAGTCTCATTTACATCTAATTCTCAGGCAGCTGAGTATGACGGCCAGGTTCCTCATAGCAGCCCAACAGCCAGCTAGAACACTTACTTTCAACCACGTCCACCACGCCACACACACGCCGTTGCCAGGCTCTGGTACCACTAAGTCACACAAGCTCTGCTCTGGAGGTTTAGCTGAGCACTGTAGGTGAGGATCCCACTGAGAAGCTATTTTCATTCCTTATGTAGCTATTTTATTTAAGAAGGTTTTTCTTTTCAGTATTGGTTTGATTTGTTGTAAATGGACATGAAATCTGTTTGAATTTTTTCCATATGCAATTATACCTATTTATGAGAGGAGTATGAGAAACGCCTTTGCATTAACAATTATAATTAAAAACAGCAAATTAACATTGGCCACCTTAGTGCGTTAACACTGTGGTCTATTGTGTCTAGGAGAACAGAGTTAAATTATTTTTATACCTGGAAGTTACCCTTTCCATCCCAATCATGCAGTCAGAGTTTTTGCATGGACGCAAAACCATCTACAGACAGGAGAAAAGATGGCTGGCTACTGGCCGGGATGTGAGGTCCTGCTGCCCAGCCCACAGGAGCCTGAGTCTTGGCACCTGACTCAGAACAGCCCTGTTTGTGCAGACTTAGGCTGCACTAAATGTCCAGAGAAGAAAATTACAGCAGCAAATCAGGGAACAGAAATTATTATCTTCACATTTGCTGCCTTTTTGAAGGAAATTGTTTCAGACTTAGATTCTCTTTATTTGCAGTGTTAGTGTGAGGCTGCCTCTAGCTAAGCATCTTTATCTTTTTCCTCTTCTTCCTCCTCTTCTTCTCAAAAAAAAAAATGCTTTGCATATTAGTAGGCTGATCTAAGGCAGGCATATTTGATGCCTATGTCCACCTAACGAAAGGATGCAACCTCTGTACCCCGTGGATCAGAACCTGAGCAGGCAGCATTTGAAAGGAAAGGCAGTTAGGAGCCTGTGTGGCTTTCTGACTATTTGCACATGTAATGTGAAACACAACATTAGAATAAATAAACCAAAGGGTTTTATTGGGGCAACATAAAACCCTGTCAAGCTTGTTGTCCTGGTTGGCTGCATTCCTCTGTGTTGATCTGTCCCTTCTTCTAGAATGTTGGGGGGGGGGCATTCAAGCTGATTAATCATGTTTTGCTTTGAGTTTGTTTTTTTGAGTCCCTGGGTTCAGTATTTACACAAGGGGAGCCCCGCTGCTGTTAAATCACTCATCCGTGTTTGTCTAGAAGCACTTTCCTATAAAGCTAAACCATGTTTTGCAAACGGTGGTCCTTCTCCTGAAGGTGCACCTGGTCTCACCCCTTCCATCTTCGGTTTGTCGTTTAGCTGGGCACTCCTGTAATGACTCCTCAAAGACAATTAGCAAAGAAGAATGGGAGTATCTGACAGAGCGTGCTTGGCGTGGAGTGCTTGGGCTCTGCGTCGTCTGCCTCTTGAAGGAACATGCACTTCCACGCAGGGCAAACCTCAACAACAGAACTGCAGAATTTTGACCATTACATTATAACCAGTACTTTTATCTTTTTCCTCAAATAGCAAAGATGCCAAGACTGCTCAGTTTTGAGAACTATGAAACAGTCACTTAAAAATTCTTTTACCGTGAGCATAAATCTGGACAGCTGAAGCCAAGCTATTGAATCCGTTAGTGAAGAGGCTCACAATGTGACCTTTCCAGCCTTGCCAAAGCAAAGGGGGAAAGAGGACAGTCAGGATGTGCTTACACGAGACATAGTAAATTATAGTGACTGATTTAGGTCCTCAAAAACAGCATTTCCCAAATCCAAACCCAAGGGAGCAGCCCTTCCAGGACTGCAGGGTCTGTGCAGTGAGGACACTGACACACACCTGATCCTTGCTACTATGGCCAGGACCAAGGCTGTGTTCTAAATGGTCTGAGCTCTCTTTCCTACCCCCTCAATTCACAACCCTCTCAGCTATTTGATTTCAAAACAAGCTGTGTTTTGATTCAGCTCCTTCCCACCCCAAGTTTGGACGATGAGAACAGGCCTCTATTTTGCTGGGTGCTGCTCCCTGCACACCCTGCCTGTTCCCTACGCCTCCTCTCAGAAGAGATAAACATGGCCTTGTCTTCCACAGCTGTTCCTCCAGATGGTCCTGAACCACGACCAAGATCAGCTTCTCTAAGCTCTCACTGTGGTCTTTCGAACTCTTGTGAGAATCACTGTCTTCCCTGTGCAATCCTACACAGCTCCAGAGTGTAACAGGACGGAGCCTTTTGCCTTCTTCAGTACCTTCGCCTTCCAAAGGCTGGGGCTCCCAGCCTCCTCAGCAAAGGAGAAGCAGCCCGAGATGAAACAGGAACAATTGCCACCAGCTACAGCAGAGCAGAGAAGCCCCATCAGGGAGATGCCCCTTGGAGGAAGTGTGGAGGCAGCTGGCTGCGGACTTCAGAGTGCTTTACCGTGGAGTGATTTGTGGTTTTACACATAGTTCAGTTTTACCTCATCTTACTCTGTGATCTTAAAATTATTTCATTAAAAAAAAAGGAAAGTCACAGGGTGTGTGTATATGAAATAAAGATCTCTTGGTTTGAAATTGCCAGATAGCCACTCAGGGTGGCTTATATAATAAAGTATTGAACACGGTGGAGTATTGGCTCCGTGAAGCCTACGGGCTGCATTCAACTGTACCTGAAGCCACAGGGTAAATGTTTACCAGACATTTCTATTATGTCATCGCATTTCTTCCCTGTGTTCCCCTCTGTGCTGTCTTTATTCTCAGATAGCCTCTCTCTGTGTGTATCAAAGACAACCGCCAGAGCCTGGCTGATGTCATCCTTACAGCTAGAAATCCCAGCAGGAAGAAGGGTTCTGTTTTTCTAACAAAAAGAGAATGCTCTGGCCAAGCCAGGTCATATGCCCACTTGTGTGGCAAGATGGCATGGTCAGATTCCACAAGCCACATGAAACTAGTTAATATTCATTTTTTAAAGTAAGGAAATGGGGATGGAGAGATGGCTCAGGGGATACGAGCACTTGCTCTTCTTGCAGTTCAGTTCCCAGCACGCACATCAGGCATCTGACAACCACTTACAACTCCAGCTCTGGGATCCAAAGCCTTCTTCTGGACTCTGGGGAACACACACAAACACACACATACACACACACACACACACTTTTAAAATAACAAAAATAAAGTCATTTTTAAGTGACTAAAGGCGAGAATCCTTTCACGACACGCCGTCAATACCGCACTCTTGCAAAGGGAGGTAAACCCCTACTTCCTGAGATTCGCAGCTCAGGGACTGACTCAAATCCAGAAGGCAACCCTAAAAGAGGCATGTGGGGACGCACCATCAAGCCTGCTGAACAGCGAAGAGTGACAAGCTAGCCAAGAAACAGCTCCTCAAGACTCTGCAAGCCAATGAAACACCAGCTGTTAGGGTTTGATTCACTTCAGCCACAGCCACACAGAACCATTAGAGAAAGTGTCTCTCTGAGTGATGGATTTTCAGTGTTTGACTTCATAATCATAAAATGTTTGTTACTCAGTCTAATTTATGATTAAAGTATTCTAAAATACAGTTCAAATTTCCTCACCATCTTAAGCAGGGCATGTCAGTAGAATATAATGACAAAATCCTCATCCTAGATTTCAGCCGTTGTGATTGATAGCCATATAATCAGGCCCAGGATGCTTTCACATGTTCTACGCTTACAGTTCATGTCTGCTTCTGTCATTTTTCCCCCTGCATGCTCATTTGTCAAGACAATGTAAAAACTAAAATGAAATTGTATTTTGAGCAAGATGAAAGAGCACCCAGCCTCCCTCCGCACCTAGCCTCTTTCCCGTGTTCTTTGCCGTCTTCTTTTGCTTTCTGTGTGTTTGTGTGTGCAGAGATGAATATTTGCATGTGCGGGAGGCCATGACTTGATAGCCAGCATCTTTGTTGATCACTCCCTTCTGTATTTATGTAAAGTCTCTTGCTGAACATGACGCTCAAAGCGCAGATCCCCAGGTCCCCTGCCCCTGCTTCCCTGAGTCAGCACACCTAGCTGGCTGGCACCTTGGTGCTGGGGATCCGCACTTGTGACTGAGCCGCCTACCCAGCCCAGTCTGCTGTCTTCTCAGCTGCTGCTCCAAAGCCCAATAGCTGAGAAGACAGACCACCAGTGCCCACAAGAACCAGTCACAGTGTGCGTGTGTCCTTGGAAATGGGCTTCTGATATACTCATGACTGAGGATAGTTTTGCTCTATGGCTGAAATATTGAGAAACAACATTCTACTAGACAAATGTTTTGTTAGTAACTCAATGGGCAGCTGCTCAGATGTTTCAAGAAAGTGAAACATCAGCTTCTTCCTCTTAAAAAAGCCTTCACAAAACATGGAAGACAAGAGGGACTAGAAAGCTTGTCTGTGTGTCCCTCCTCGTCCCTCAGGTGGGACAGGGTGAACTGGCTGTGTGCCCATGAACAGGCCCTTATCTCATGGGCCTTCTTCGGTCTACTCTCTTGTACAACACAGGTATAAAAGGCTCTGTGGGAGCCCTTGGTTACCCAGTAAGGCACTGTCTTGGAGATCTGATCATGGAGCTTGGAAATGTGTTCAAATCATTCTTAGCATTGTTGTGACTGCTTGGATGCAACAGACCCAACCAAATGACAGGAAGGGTGGGCTGGATTTGAACAGCAGCCACTTCAGCAGAAGAGAGGCAATGGCTCAGCAACTGAGCACTGTGTTTGAACTTCCATAACTTCTTCCTAACTTTGCTGGAAGTAAAGAAAACATTTTTTTTTTTTTTTGAAAACTGAAAAAGTAAACTCTGTCACACATAGAACTCATTTGTGCTTACTGTTTCTGGTGTCTTGAGGGTGAATGGATGTAGACCAAAGATAAGAAGTTACACAATAATGTTTTCAAAAGCTGGGCTCTATATCTGTGGCTATAAGGTAACCCTGTGGGAAAAGGACAGCTGTCCAGCCCTGTTGGCATTGCAGGTGACATCTAGCAGGTGGTAAATTGAAGGCAGGAACCCTGTTTCTGTTTCTTCTCAGGTGGAACTTCTCCTGAGAAGGCATTCCATACATGTCTGCTTACCCAAGACAGGTGGCCCACCCCAGACCAATGTAAGGGTACCACCGAAGTCCAACTAGGTAAACCAATGACGACTACTAGTTATTTACAGGAATGTGGGGGAGGGGTCACTTACAGGAGCAGAAATGACTCAAACTCGGCTGCAGCACCAAAGCCCATCCCAGCACAGGTGTCAACCATAGACCTTGGAACCTGGAGAACACCGCACAGCCCACAGGCTGGAAGGTCCTTTTCAAGGGCCTCAGTTGGTCTAAACCTCTTGCAGCCCAGCTCTGCTCATTTTTGCTTCTTCTGGCAGATGGTCTGGTCTCAGAATCTTTTTTGCAGCTTGGCCGTTTTTGTTTACTCTGACAGGGAGAGGCCTAGTGAATCTGGTCAGTTTTAGGGGCTTCCTAAAGCTACTTGAGTTGTTTGCCTTCCTGCATAACGCGAATCCAGTAGGGTGGAATGTTTCCATTTCAGAGGAAACTGTTACACAACAAACTCTGGTCATTGAGCCATCAAACACCTATGCTCCACCATCAAGGAAATGTGACCCTTCTGATCAACCACAGGCAGCTCCAATATGAGTTGACTGAGCCTTGATCCTGGTCCTCAGATTCCATCTTTTAAGACACATTTAAAAAAAAACATTTAATGTGTGGGTGTGCCTGAGAGTACAGATACATACATATGCAGGTGCACACTGAAGCCAGAAAAAGGCATCAGATCCCTTGGAACACACAATTGGCAGTTGTGAGCCATCCCGTGTGAGTGATGGGAACTGAACTCTAGTCCCACAAAAACAGCAAGCACCCTAGGCCACTGACAATCTCTCCAGCCTGTTCTGCCCATTTTTAATAAGGTAATGTGCTTGGCTAGTGAATAGGGTTTTTAATGTAATTTGGATTTGGGCCCTTATCAAGGTATGACTTACATGTATCCTTCCTGGTTATGTGGGTTGCGTCTTTGGGGCTGTTTGTATCTGCTCTGCATAGGAAGCCTTTAAGTTTAGTGCAGTCCTGTTTTGATTTTTGTTGGCTAGGTTCTGGCATAAGATCCAAGAAAAGACCGCCAGGACCTGAATTGCAGTGCTTTCTCCAGGGACATGATGTCTTAGCATTTCCTGTGTTTAAACCATGTTGTGGTGACAACGGGGTAGGTCGGACAATTAGTTACTTCTGCCTCCCTGTGAACACAGTGCCTCACAGAAGCAAACCAAAGGAGAAAGAGTTTGTGTTGGCCTGGGTCTCTGGGGTTCCTACTGCCTTGGCATGGAGGGCACCGCACAGCAGACAAAGGGCAGTGCCGGGAGCAGACAGCTTTGTCTTTCTCCCTTCATATTTCATCTAGGCTCCTGCCGCATGGAGTGGAGTTGCTCGTGGTCAGTGTGGGTTCACTCCTGAGTGGACCCTCTCTGGAGACCCCATCAAAGCACGGCCAGTGTTGTGCATCTCCAGTCTCCTACGTGATTTTAAAGCCAATCAAGGAGAAGGAATAAGAGTGTATCTCCTTTCTTCCGAATGGAGAAGGCCCTCCAGATATCAGGTCCTCCAGAACAATTTGTTAAAGAGATTTTTCTTTTCCTATTGTGTGTCTTTGGAGTCTTGTTAAAAAGCATTCGATTGCAGATATGTGGGTGGATTTCTTTGATCTCCAAACCTATTCCACCACCTGACATGTATGGCTTCTGTCAGTTCCATGCTGCAGTTATTCCTAAAGCTATGTTGGTCGTCTCTGCATCGCTGCAACAAACATCCCAAGGAAACTAATCTGTGAAAACAAAAGGTTTATTTGGGCCATAATTGTCCGAGTCTGTAAGACATGGCATCTGCATCGGTTCTGGTATGGATGACAGATGGTGGCATATCATGGAAGTAGCATGTGAAAAAAAAGCTGGTACAGAAGGAAAGACTGGAACCCACAGTTACTTTGTGGGCACTTCCTCACTGACTCAAGGATTCAAGGACTTACACTGGGGTACACCTCAAAGTACCACAGACGGCCACAATACTAGGACCAAGCCTCTATTCGTGGTCCTTTGCCAGACATTCCTCTAAAGCACGGCAATGAGAGGTGATGGTTGAGCAGGTAAAGCTGCCGGACAAGCCTGACGCCGTGAGTTTGATCTCTGGGACCCACATGGCGGAAGGAAAGGACCAGCTCCAGCAAGCTCTGGCCTCCACATGAGTGCCGAGGAATGTGCATGCTCATGTGCACTCATGAACACGGAAGGAAGGAGGGTAGGAGAGAAGGAGAGAAGGAAGGAAGGAAGGAAGGAAGGAAGGAAGGAAGGAAGGAAGGAAGGAAGGAAGGAAGGAAGGAGAGAGAAAAAGAAGGGTGGGAGGGAAGGAGAGAAGAGAAGGAAGGAAAGAAAGAAGGAAGAGAAAGGAAAGGAAAAACAAAGACTTTTAAAAAGATAATGTTAAATCACAGCAATAGCTTTATAAAATTTTTTTGAAAGCTGGTAATACGAAGCCTTCAGCTTGATCTTTTTTATCAAGACTCTTTGGCTATTTGGAGTCTTAGTTATTTTGTTTGTTTGTTTTTTAACTTTATTTTTTATAATTTGTTCACTTTACATCTCATTTGTAGCCCCCTCCCTCATCTCCTCCTGGTCTCACCCTCCCTCCCTTTTGGAGCAGTTAGCCAGGCTGGGACTAATGGTGAGGAGGAAAGGAGTGTGTTGGCTAAAGCAGACAGTTCTGACTACACTAGAGTAATGGGTTCTGGGACCCACTTTACACTTTAATAATAGCAGCTAATGGGATGTGTTACATTTCAAAACAACTTCAAAAGTGGGTTTCAAATGCTCTCGTCAGAAAAAAATGAGTACTTGGAGTGGCAGATACGTTTACTGCCTTGATCAGACCAGTCCATAGCAAATACATGTACTTAAATGCCACATTGTGTGTCATTGTAATCTGCTGGTTAAATAAGACCTCTTAAAGGTTAAGGTAATGCTAATGAGCCAGTCATAACTCTCCTCTGTCACTTCAAAAGACCCACTCATTTGCCAAGAACACTCCTATCCGCTCTCTGGCTTGATTCTTTTAATAACCTAGAGACCCATATCCTAACTTCACAAATGAGAACGCTAAGGACCTGAGGATGAGTGAGTTGTCTTCAGTGTGTAGCTCATAAGTGGCAGACCCATTTCTGCTGGTCCGAATCCAGAGTCATGGTCACATAGCTTTAGAAATGGTCTGATGTTCAAGCACCACAATCAAACCTTAAACACAGTCCAGAAATTCACTTGCTAAGGGAATTAGCTAAGTCTGCTTGCTAAACCTGTGGAGACTCATAATGCTTACCTGGCAACTGTGTCTGTCAGTTCAGGGGCCACCTAATGTTTGTAGAAGCTTGTGTGGCATTATTTGGTTCTTAATCCTATTAGAAATATTATCGTGGTCCTCATCCAAGTGTATTTGCCCATATGCACTGGAAGCTGAAATGATTGAAATGGAACTCAAATATGCCCCCAGATGAATGTTTCCCTTCCCAGATTTGTCTGAACAGCTCAAGAGATTGATCTCCCTGATGAGTCCTTAAGAGCCTGCAGGCATTTTATGATTTTAATTATTGTGTAGATGATCATTTAATATTAATACAGTGGGTATTTTAAAGTGAGAAAGCATAATGTAATATTCAACAATAATTTACTTAATACTCCATCTTCTAAAAATTAATTTAAGATATTAACTTATTTTGCTTAAGACATCTTTCTCAGAGTGGGACATGCAATAATGAACATGGCAGGCAAAATGCTCACACTTACGAACCATCTCCACACACTAACAAGCCAAACAGTGAATGCACCAGTGAAAACAATAAAGAACAAACATCACAAATGGCAACATATGCACTGAAAAGCACACAGAGATATGGGAGAAAGCAATGGGAATGGATACAGGAGAATCGGGAGCAAGGATGGGGGGCAGGCATCTTTAGCAAAGAACTCAGAGACACTGATCCTTGAGCCTGCTCTGCAAGTGAGAAAAGCCCCAAGTCAAGAGCAGACACAGGCTTTCCATTCCAGAACAGGGTACATTACTGTGGCCACAAAAAACACAAGACATCCACTTAAGACCTCAGTAGAAGAAGATGAAGCAGGTGCACAGTAGGGAAGGGACAGGAGAACAGGGGACTATAGGCCACACCAAAGGGCTCAGATACAATTCCAGGAATGACAGGAGCCACTGGCTCTAGAGCGAGGAATGCAATCTGGCTCCTGTGTGTCCTGGCTGTAAGAGGTCTCCCTTACCCCTCAAACAGGTCTTATCACATGGGGAATAGGGAAACAGGGTCACAGAGTCACTCAGTGAGCACTGAGCCTCATAGAGAGACCTTTGTCTCAAAGAAAACAAGAGAGATAAGAAAGAAGAAAGGAAGGAAAAGAGGAAGGAAGAGGAAAGGAAAGTAGAAAGAGAAAGAGAAAGGAGAGGGAAGAAAATGAGTGATGTAATTAGAACTCAGGAATATGATCTGCACTTGAAGAGTTTAAGTTAGCCTGAATATAATTCCATTTGGAAATAAATATCTTGACTGGGAACTGAATTCAGGTACCAGGAAATATCACAGAATGTACACCTGGCAGAAAACAAAGTTAACTCTCCTAGCAACAGCCTCCAGGAAATATAACAGAATAAATGCTTCATAGAAAATAGAGACAAACTCCCTAGCATAATCAATGGGAATCGACTGAGAATCAGGTGGGAAAATTATCCCCAATGTTTCAGAAATGGGTTAGAAAAATAGCCATTGTGATTATATGCCTTAGCCTTTGTGATTGTGTGCCTCAGAAAAGGTCACCCCGCCCTGCTAAACTTCACCCAATTCTGTAACGCCAAGGCTTGTGCCTCCCTGCTTACTGTTGTGGAAACCCCTGGCTCACAGACTTTCCCTTTAAAAATCCTGCTCACTCAGAGCTCGGGGTCCCACTTCTCTACTGCTGCATCAGAGAGACTTGGGTCCCAAGTTTGATCGCTCTCGTAATAAAGTTCTCTTGCTATTGCATCAAGTCGCCTCCTGGTGGTCTCTGAGGATCCCGTGAACCTAGCATTACACACTGAGCAGACCCTGTTTTCATGAAGGGAAAAGAGCAAATGAGTAAGAAGTATTTGGTAAATAGTACATGGAAACTCACTATTTAGTGCTTAGTAAAATACTGCACAGCACAATACAAAGGCCAATGGATGTGAAAATAAAACAGCCCTTACCCTTTCCTGGGTGCTTAAACACAGTCATTTGTTTGTATGTGTTTCATTTTCCCAAGTCGTTCCTATCCCCAAGACCAGTCTTGCAGCCTGTGTCTCCTCTGCTGGCCCGCACACTAGGAAGTCTCTGGACAGCCATAGCTAATTCTATATCTGGATTCTTCAGCTGTATTTTTCTCAATCTTATTTTTTACACTGTTCTTTTGCAAAATGACTTAGTATTCTTTGCGACAATGAGTACCTGCAGATACCTAGTCAATATTCCACAAGAGAGAGGAACTCTGTGTCAGTTACTTGCCATTGCTATAACAAAATGCCCGATATAAACAACCGGAGAGGGGTGGGTTTTGGTTCATAGTTTCAGAAGATTTCCTTCATGGTTGCTCTGTCCCATGACCCACGACACTTGAGAGAAATGTCCTGGTCCTGGGAGCATGCGGTGTAAAATGCCCTTCGTTTCTTCGCACACAGGAAGCAGAGAAATGAAACTAAAGGAGACGAAGGCAAGATACAGCCCCCAAGGCTGGTTTCCAGGGCCCCAGGTTGTCAGCCTTGGACCTTTTACTACATCCCAATAATGTCTTACAGTGTGTCGTTCATCGAAGAACTCATGGCTTCACTTTATCAGAACCCACACGGTACAGCTCTCCCTGATGACACCGTGGGGTGCCCCTAAAGATGCATGTTAGTAATCCTGTAGGAATATCTGAATTCAATCAAGTTGAACCAGTAATTAAAATTAGCCATTACACACTGTCCTATCAATGACATGGCTTCCCACAGAGATTTGTGGTGATGTGCCACATTATTTTTAGCTATGTATAACTTTGCTTCTGCTGTGTGCTGTTGCTGCCCCATTTTACAGGTGGTAAAATTAAGGCAGACATCGATTTATTAATGTGCCCAGACTCCAAAACAATTAAGAGATGCAGCTTGAATTGAATCCCAACTGTCTAACTTCAAGAATGTGTCTTTTCTTCCCTTTTTCCTGTAAAGAAATCTAGAAAAGATTTGAATTGCCTAGTCATTTCATAGATGTCTCCTGCTTGACAGAGCACTTAAGGAACTTAAGGAAAGGTGCATTAATAGTTCTATTGTTGGGTAGGGGGTTCCAACCAGCTTAATATTTCTCTTGTGAAAGACATACAAAACAGATGTTTTAATAGAAAGACATGGAGAAAAACATGAGCGAAGCCCTTTGGAAGAGTCTCTGGACTGGAAAACACGTATGCCTTTTATAACTGTGGAAGCTATTGGCTAATCTATCGATTTATTCGATAGATTATCGAATATTTTATCACCCTCACCCATCAAGACTGGACGAAGCAGACAATGGGAATGGTTCAGTCTACCACACACTCATCTCCCCAGCGAGGTTCTAATGCTCAGTCCTCCCTGTGGTCGGCGTGACCTTGGAGTGCTGTACAATGCCCTGGATGTTAAGTAACAGAATAAAGTAATAGGAACTCCTCTAGCATCCTGCAGAGTTCTCCCCGACTAACTTGATCGCATGATGCGCTTGGTGATGATGTAAGCATGAGGCAGGCACCTTGTTAAAGGCAAAGGTGTTCGGCTCACAGTTTCACAGGCTCCTGTCCAAGGCCTCTTACTTCTTTGGCTCTGGGCATCTGTCAACATAGGATTCTGTGGTGGGAATTTTATGTGGAGAAGACCCCTTTTAAGGCAGCTATTGAGTGAAGAGAGTGCCGAGCCAGGATCACATGATCCCTTCAAAGCGCTCCCTCCCAGTGCTCTAACTTCCTCTCTGTAGTCACCACCTCTTAGAGGTTACACGGCCTTTGAAATGGTGACCCAGCCTTCACCTCATGGACCTCTTGGGGTCTTTGCAGATCCAAACTATAGCAGCAGTGAAGCCTCAAGTCAGCTCTCAGAGGTCAGCATTATATGGAAGCAGATGCTTTCCTGCTCCCTGCTCCCTGCACCCTGCCTCCCTTCAAATCCCTTTCTAATTACCCATCTGTGGCTCATAAATTCCCATTCTGGTTATGTTCCTCATTGTACAAATGTCTTGACTGAAATCCTCCTAGGAAATCCAAGCCCACCCTTCCCCCAAGCTTCTATCAGTAAATCATCTTCCTTCCGTCTCCACAGGGTCAGCGGGAAAGCAGTTTAACTACAGAGAACTCAGCGCAGGAATCACGTAATTAAGTCACCCTAACAGAAATGTAAATACCCTTTTCCCATCATCTACAAAGGCATCAGGGCAAAGCTGCATCCCGTGTGCACCCTTCCATAATGAGATCCCTGTGAGCTGCCTCGGAAGAATCACCCACGCCGTTTGGTTCCATAGGTTGGAAAACTCAGGCAGGAGGATCGCTCAATCTGTAAAATGCTTGTTTTGGAAGCATGGGGATCTGAGTTCTAGCCTCAGAACCCACATCTTGAAGAAGAAGAAAAGAGCCGAGGATAATAGGGTGGGGTAGGCACGGTGGCACATACTTGTAATCCCAGTGCTCACCAGCCAGTATAGTCCCAGCAGAGCAATAACTCTACGAAGTGAGAGACCCTGCCCTGGGGAGGTGCTAGCCCCAGGATGGTAAGGGACACACACACCCATGAACATGCACACACATGTTTAAATTAAGGGCCGTGGGAAGCTTTCACTGGGGACAGGTGATTCTGGCCTGGGTATTTACTCTCTCATGCCTCTAGTGTGGGCTGTCATTACTGCAAGAGGAAGCTCAGACTACCTCTCAGCTTAGAGAATGAGATGTGATAAACACGAAACGGCTTTAGAATATTAATTACATATTCTGGAGAAAACATGTTGTAATATGGGGGAAAAATCACTGGAAACAATCTCAAGTTTATATATAATAAAAACTATAGCAGAAGGCTCGAGCACCTGGCTTGAGTCCTTCTGAGGACACTGCCATCCTACACAGCACAAGGGAGGAGCTGTGTGCCCACCTTTTGCAGCAAATGTCTCTGCTTTTAGTATTTGCTGGCTGCAGGGCTACTCCCCAGCTGGAGGTCCTCTGAACTGATTTCTCAGAAAGAGCTCCTGCTGTCACAAACGATGGTTACCTCTGCATCTACAGCGAGGCAAATGGAACTCACCAGGAAAATGATGAGACAGACAGGTTTTGCTTAAATCAGAGAACAGGGAAATAGATAAGTATCAACTTGAAATTATTCATTATAGCAGGTAAAATGGGAGATGAAGAAGTAGATGCTGTGCTGAGAAAATGGGAAAATTTTATGTGTGCAAGAGAAACGCCATATGATAGGTTTTAGCGAGAGAAGAAAAGCCATTGACATTCTCAACATGGCAGAGGAGTGCTCTCAACCTAGACTATAAAGAAAGGGGTGTGCATGTGTGCGTGTGTGTGTGTGTGTGTGTGTGTGTGTGTGTGTGTGTGTGTACATGAGGAAACAAATGTGTATTTACATGTGTATGGAGGCCAGAGGTCAAACTTGAATGTCCATCCTTAGGCGCCATCTCCCTTGTCTTTCAAGTCAGGGTCTCTCACTGGCCTGGAGCTCACCAAATAGGCTAATCTGCCTGACCAATGAGGCTCAAGTGTCTGCCGTCTCCCTCTCTCCACGGATGGGATTAAAAATATACCAGCTCTAAGGACTGAACTCAGGTCTCCATGTATGTGCCACAAACACGTTATTAAATTATCTCCCTAAACCGAAAGCATATATATTTGAGGGACTCCTGCAGTGATCTAAAACAATCTAGCAAAGCAGGTTGCGAATTCTTACTTGAAAGAACAAAGCAAGGCCTGAGAGAGACAAATTGCTTGAATCACGTAAGTCAGAAGTAAAGGTTCACACCCAAGGCCACCTCAAGACAGGATCCTCAAGCCCTCTCCTCTGCAGTCTGCATTCGTCATTGAAGTCTTTGTCTTGGCTGGGGTTGGGGTGGGAAATGAACTGGCTCCGTACACAAGTGAGTGTCACCTGTGTGGGAAAATCCACGTGGGCAGACGCCACAGTTGCTAGCCCAGACACAGCTGATTCTCATGAATGTGAGAACAGTGGCCTTCACATGATTGGAGCATGAAGAACTGTCTCTTATTGCACTGTGTTGCAGAATCCTCAGTTCTCAAGATCACCAGGTTTGTAGTGCATGCAGGCAGGCCTCAGCATGGGGAAGATAAGGCTATGGGGAGGGCCATCTTCAGGGTTTGCCTCACCCCTTATAACAGAAAGGACAAACCCAAAGGCCATTTCCAGTGCACAAAGTATTATTTCATCAACAAAGGCTGGTCCTCTTTTTTCCTGGCTAATGAAGTACAAATGAGACTTTAAAGTAATTTTTCCACCACTGGGATCTATTCCTCATTGCATTTTCACTGAGACTTCATGCTTTGCAAGATTCTTATCTACTAAACTTCATTTAAGTAAATTAAATTCAATCACCACATTTTATTCATCAAAGGCATAAGTGCAGATCAAAGCTCCTAATCTGCCTGAGATAACTAATATTTCCACAGGGTGCTAATTACAATTCTACGCTAATGCAAAGAAAGTTGGAATTAAATTAGCAGAGGCATAAAGAAGTGAGGCAATTCTGTTGATTCTTTTGCAAATATCTAAAATAGCATCTAGTTTGATGGATCCAGGAACCTCAATCTCAGAAGACAGAGGACAGGTGAGTTCTCTGCCCCTGATCCTGAGCCAAAGGCCTGTGGTGTAATTCCAGAGGCCTTCTTCACATGAGCCAACATCTTTCTACAGGCTTTGTAATAATGCTTTCATATTTATAATTAGTTTGCAGATTTTCCATTCATCCCTTATGACATGATCTTCCATGTGTGCCCTTCCCCCAAGAACGCCAATGAACACAATTCTCCCTAATTCACATCATCAATATTTGTTTTATTGCACATCTAGCCAAATGCACTGGCACACATACAAAGAAAAATCAGTCATCAAAACGAAAAAGATCTTTCCTCTAACTCCTAACTTGGATTTAGTGGGCTCTGTCACATGAGTGAGAGCTGGCTGTGCGGGTTCGAGGCAGGAGAAACAATAGAGTAATACAGACAGCATTTTAAGATCTGAAAAGACATGGATGTAGCCGGACAACTAAGAGGACATGCGCTTTCCTTCCCAGAGGGCAGAGCAACGCTCAGGGTACCTTCATGAGCTGTCCCTGAGCAGAGTTGAGAACCCAGAGCAAAGGGCAAGATGTGGCAATCCGGGAACCAAGCTGCAGAGACGCCAGCGTAGAGCCCGGCACTGCAGTCACCAGGAACATCTGTGGGAGGTATGTTGGTGCCAGAGAGCACAAACTGGGGCCCGCTGTGTAACTGTCAGGCCAGTGACACGAGGGGACGGTCCTGAGTCACCCACTTCTGCCAAGCAGCCATATTCTTCACAGAGACCAGAAGGTACAGCCTGACACATGCAGAATCACTGAGATGAAAACAAGGAGCAAATGCATGAAGCTCCCCCCACAACATGCGCGCGCGCCCGCGCGCGCACACACACACACACACACACACACACACACACACACTTGCCTAAATGCATGACAGATTTACAGGGACAAAAGCTATCTTGTCTCTCCTTCAAGAAAAACGAAGATGCTTTGGGCTGAGTGTGTCTCCTGAGAACACATGTGCTAAGAACTTGAGCCTAGGTCCACATATTCTACAGGCCAAGAGGCTTTAAGAGGTAGCACTGAGCGGAAGCTCCTTGAAAGCATTGCTATTGGGGTTGTTTTCATGAATTCTGTCAGGGGGGGGGGTTCTAATGCTGGCCCTCAAAATCTGGTTACACCTAGCCTTGTTTTATAAACCTGCCTAAAACACACCTGGTTGGTTGATTAAATGGCCTATACCTGGGCAGGGCAGAAATGGGACAGGCAGGCGTGGCGAGGGTTCCTGGGCTTTTGGGTTGAAGAGAGAATCATAGGAATCAGACAGACAGAAAAAGAGGAGGAAGGAGCATGCCACGATGGGTTAGCATGGAGAAGAAACCATGTGGGCCAAAAGAAAGGATTTCAAAAACGGCATGGAAAGGCCCAGATGAAGAATAAAAGCAAGCACCATGGGATTATGTTTGGAAGGTAGACCAGATGAGGAGGATTAAGGCAGATGGCATTGGATAGGGGCTGGGAGGCAAATAGTGAGGTTATTGAAACAGAGTAAGTGAAATTTCTGCCCGGCCCAAGGTAAATAAGGCAATTAAAAACCTAACAGGTGTCTGTGTCTTACTCTTTGTGGTAACAGGTTAAATAATACTGTCATGATAATCACAGGGCTAATAATAAACATTATACAGCCCAGCACTCATTTAATTATTTACAACAACAGATTTCCTTGAAAGAACAAGTTGAAACAAAAGCCCAAGCTTTACCTTGAGCCATTCTGGCTTCCTTTTTGTCTCCACATCATCTCTGTCCCTTACATACATTCTGCCACTGTAATATCCTCCTCCATAAGTTCTCCTGGAGCCCAGGCTAATGTGACCACCAGGCCCCTGAACCCCCAGAACTCTGAGTTCCATTCTTTTTTTTTTTAATAAAGACATCCAGCCTCAGGTATTCCATCACAGTAACAGTAAATGGACTAACACAAGAGGTTAACCACTGATACCTTTGGACCCTTAGTCAGATAACGTCACAGGAATGTATGTCAATGTGTTTCACTAACTAGACATTATCAGTGGTTATTTGCCTTCTGTCAAGCTGCCACCTCCAGAGACTCGTGATCCTTTCCTTCGTCTTGTCACTCCTTGTTGAGGAGATACTGAGAGTAAACTCAAAACTACATCTCGGAGAACTAGTTGTTCTCGGGTTCATTACTGTTTATATGCCGAATATAGACGTGGGGAAACTTCTGTTTTCTTTAAATCTCTCTTTTAACCAAGGTCCTTTCCAACTCTGAGCCCGTGGGGACTGAGGAAAGACTACAGGTCTGTATTCCCAGGGCTTCCCTCAGGCCTCTCATTCTTTTCAGGTTGTCTGGCCTCTTGTTTCATTCCACAGCTTCAGCCCAACATGAAACCCAATTCTCTCGGTTCCACATGCAAAGACGCTTCTCTTTCGTACTAAGCCTCCATTGCTGGGCTATACGGAAAGCTGGCCTGACGTCTGGAAGACACAGTAAGCTCGAGGCACTGGGAGCATCCTCTCCCACCCACCCACTGCCCTTCCACTCATCTCTTCCTCACCATGGGTGATGCCCTCTCTGCTCTGGGTCCCTGCAGACACCCCTGCCCTGGATGTCACCCTCTGTCTTCTCTGTAGCCCTTTCCTAGGGTGATCCAACCACTCCCCGCCAGGCACGCCACGATTCATTTCCACGAAATGTTTTTCTTCCTCCACTAGTAATAGCTTAGAGAATCAGCTCTTTTTCATCTTGCTGGAAATTGTCGAGAGGAGGCAAAGTAGAAATGAGGAGACCATGAGTTGCTGGTACCGCCGGAAAGAAGAAATGATGGAAGCCTCAATAGGAGTGAGGCAGATGGTAGGAAAGTGTTCAAGAGGTAAAAACTGAGGGAGGAGTCAGTGGAAGACTGTTTGGAGACCAGCTTTGTGGAGAGAAGGGTGGAAGCTAGGTAGTTGTGCCTCTCATTTGAGCAGCTGAAATGCAAGAGGAAGGGTAGGAGGGAAGGAGAGATGGAGGGAGCCTGGGTCTCTGCCCTCTTCTGACCAGTTTTGTTGCTGCAAGGAAATCCCTGAGAGATTGATTCCTTAGAGTTGGAATTAGACAGTGTCTACCTTTCTTCCTACTTCTTCTGACGACATCTTAACTCACTCCTTTTCATCAGCAGGTGACAAGAATATTCCAAATATGATTTCCCTTTTTTCACAGCTAGGCAATCATGGTAATCATGAGCAGCCATTTTCATTGATAAAGCAGAGAGTCTCCTGCAACCCAGTCTAATTTGAGCACAGCATAAACCATTGCAGGGTAGAATTAGGCTCATTCAGTGGCTGCACTGAATCACTTAGGTCACTGGGTTGGGTGTTACTGTTCCAGATAGTGAAAGAGAATAAATATAAATCGCTAATGTGCCTATTAGGAGAATCTGCCCAAGGACAGAGATAAACTGATTTTTTAAACCTCATTTTCTATTTCTATTCACTCTGCTCTGACAACCACAGGAAGGTCTTTCTCAGCCTGAGCAGCCTCAGTCTGATGGTTCCAGATATGGTTTCTCAGAGGAAAGCTCATCATCAAGAGATAACATTCTGAGGCTGGAGAGATGGCTTAGTGGTTAAGAGCATGGGCTGCTCTTACAGAGGACCCTTCCCAGCACCCACAGGGTGGCTCACAAGCACCCCATAACCCCAACAGACCTGGCCTCTACAAGTACCAGGCAAAATCCTCAAATGTAAAATAAAATCTAAAAAAGTAAACAAATAGTAAGAGGTACAGAGATTCTGTCCTATCTAAAAGGAAATGTTTCCTGAAAACTGCTCCAGCAGATGTCTTCAGGTAACCAGCCCCACTTCAGGAACAAGACATTCTTTCCAGGGGCTGCTGGCCACTCACAGCTGAGACTCACCTCATCCAAGTTCTTGACCACTGACACCAGCAGTCCACACCCAGTGATGGGTGAGGGCACAAAGCCAGACTCCTGCCTTGCCTCTTTCTGCCCCCATTCTGGAAAACTCTCAACGGTTCAAACAAGCTCCAGGGCACCCTCTGGAATCAGGTAGGGCCTCTATGGCAATGAACCAGAGTCCATTTCTTCCTCTGCCCAAACCTCCCTCCTTGTCTCGTCGAGGCATCTCCCCACCGACACCATGAGGAACTTTCTGCCCAAATTCCAGTGTCTCCCTGAATGCTTTCCAGGGAAAGCAGGGTGGGGCCTGAGAGTCAGACTCATGAGGGGTTAGTACTGTGGGACTCTGCTTCTGCAAGTTCAGGACACCAAAGGACAGCACAGCTCCAGTGACCTCTGTGACTATGCATCATCCATGTTGTGTATGGCAATGGTTTGGCTAATAACCACTACATTTGCCATTTAACTATAAAAATGTGGCAGCAACATTGGCTTTTGTCTCCCCTGCTACTGCTCTGGGAGAGAAATTTCTCTTCTTGACGAGGTCTGGCTGTGCCTTTTAATGGTGTAGTTGACTACAATTGAATTAATTCCTTCTGACTTCCTCCCAAATATTAGCTGTTTACAGTGACTTGGCGTTTTATCTACCTGAAACTATCATTGCTTTGTAAACTTATCAAAATGTTTACCCTGCCTCTAGTTTCCTTGACTCTTTCTTCACCTCAGCTGCTGTGTGACATTTTAAAAGGGGACTAGGAGTTCTTTTTACCCCAAGAATTCCCTTATACCCCAAAGTCCATCCTGCCATGGACAGTGAGTGAGGATGGGACTTTAGTGGTGCTGACCAGACAACCCAGAGAAACTTCTGCTGTGCCTGAGAGCTGCCCCGTTTCCTCCACTGCAACAGGCATCAAAGAACCATCATTCAGCCACTCTCTTAAAGAGGCTCACATTTGTGCTCTTGGGTCTGTCTACCTGCCTGCCTGTCTATCCCTCCATCCCGTCCATACATCTGTCTGTCCTTCAGTCTGTTTTCCTAAGTACTCATCTATCTCTCTTAGCACTCATACTGATGATGATATTAAAACATCTTTATCAAACCCTAACTGTGCTTCAAAAAAAAAAAAAATGAACAAAAATTCAAAGAATGAAATCAATGTCCAGAAAATTAAAAAAAAAAAAAAAGGAAAAAAAAAGAGGAAAACAAAGATAATGTGCTGTTCCAAATCAAGGAAAGACGTGCTCAGACCCTTGACATAGACTCAAGGCTTTGTTAGAAAGCCGCCTCCTCACCGCCTCTCCTCCAGGGGGTTAAATGGTACAGGAAGTCTTTAGCTCAGCAGTGTGCTTCAGCAGAGAAGCCAAGAAGAAAGGAGAGAGCGACCTTGAGTGCTGGATTCTCTAGTGAGGCTGGAAGAGCAGCCCACGGTAGGTACACAACCTTCTCAGGCACAGTGACTGCAGTAGCGTTCAGACAGTGCCAACCACAGGACAACTGTCCACTTGTGGAGGAAGAAGGAACTGGGCAGCAGAAGAGCCTGGCTAGGTGGGCAGTGCCTCCCTCTGAGACACACATGTGCAAGTGTGCATGGGTGTGAGCACATATGCAGAGGTGTGCTGACATAGAGGGGCTACTTGTGCTAAATTTCCAGACTTTGAAGACTTAAGGTAGAAAAAAGAACCCTAATGCACATTGCTATGGGGCATGGGGTTGTTTATGTGCGAACACCCTAACTTCAAGGATGAAATGGCCTGGGCTGCCCTGTTGTGAAGAGCGGCTGCCTTGACTCGGCCTCCAAAGGCACCTCCAACCCCAGCAGGCTGCACACCTCCTCACAATCCTTAACTAGGCGGCAACGCCTGTCTGTGAGGATCCCAGAAGCCAGCTCTAGCATGACAGTTGCTGTCCACTCTGGCTGACCAACAGCCACTACGGGTAACAAATCGACTGCCAAACACTTTGAAAATCAGGCCCATGCACACGGATCAGTAACTAAAGGAACCCTTTTAGGTCAGGATTTTGGGAGAACGAGAGGAATTGGTGCAGAATCACTGTAGCGCCATCGCTGTCAAAGCTTCCTCTGTGCTCACCTCCTTCCACGGCCTTTGCATACAATGCGCACATAGCACGCATCCATTGCTCTCTACGCTTCACTGCTGAAGAAGTCACCACCTCACAGAGCTGAGTGTTGCCCCCAGATCTGAGTGGGCACGGGTTACAGCACAGTGGATCCTGATAACAGTGAGCCCGTTTCCCCCCCGAGAGGTCGTGCAAGAAGAGTTCCTCCACATTCTTCCAGGTGTCTTCATCTTGCTCTTGACCAGAATGCTCCAAAGAGTATTAAGATGTAAGACTCTGCTTCTTACTGCGTGGGCGCTGGTTAGCCAGAGGGCAGTGCTATGAGGGGCTGGATTGTCCCTCATCAATCAGCAATTAGATAATCTCCGTGTCAGTCATGGCATCTCTATCAATGATTGTGCTGTTAAAGTGTGTGTGTGTGTGTGTGTGTGTGTGTGTGTGTGTGTGTGTGTGTG